>NW_023270777.1:2973526-2998238 GCF_011800145.1 Mirounga leonina | reverse complement strand
AGGCGATGGGATCTTAGGGAGATGGGGATAGACAATGTGGTTTTGGGAAGCCACCAAAGCAAATGTCTGGTGTCACCCCCACAGAGACATAACCAGCTTCACAAAACTGACCTCAGCCTTTGACAGTGCCCCCAGACCCATGGATGGATAGGGTCCTCAGACCGCCGGGAGCCCCCCCCTCAGGGGCGCCTCCAGCTGGCCCTCATCTGGCCCAGACCTTCTCCAGTCAGACCCCCCACCATCCCAATGTACCTGCTCCTGTGTCCCGAGCCTCACCTATCAGACCAACAACAGCGGACACGGTTGGTGGCGCTGAACCAGCTGAAACCAAGCAGAAGTCAACAGGAAGCGTGAGAATCACCCCATGACAAAAGAGGTACATGGACAGGAAGTGGGTTCAGCCACGAATGCTGGAGCCCTTCATCTAGAAGTGAGGCAACCCGTGGATCAACACTCTCTTCAGTAGTGAGGAAGGGAAGAGAGAATTCAGGTCCTCGCTCCTCAGCCAGGCCTTCAAGGCTCCCCACTGTCACTATGTGCATATGCTCCCGTCCCTGTATTTGGAGAGTAAGGGCAAGGGCAAAGCCGTCACTTACTGAGGGTAGGAGCTGCATAGAACTCTGCCTCTGCAGATTGGATCCACTCCTCAATCTTTATCAGATCGGACCACCGTGGTCTGGAGACTTCCCCCTCCCCTGCCGAACAGTGGCTGCAGGGCCCCCCATCTACAAGAAGCACCGTTCCTAAGAACTGCTACTGAGACCCCGCACTGACCATTCCTTTCCCGTGGTGACGTGTTACCTCCCCAGGGTCACCCAGTGAGGGTGGAGGCTGCGTGGCTCTGTCTCTGTGTCCTCCAGAACGTTCAGCAGAGCACTGGAAGTTCGTCCATAAATGTCCATGGGCCTTCGAGATGCTGTGGAAACACCACCCTATTTAAAGCACGCAGGCAAACTCGGGAGCCTGGGCTGAGGACCCCACAGCAGTGGGGGGAGGTTGTACGGGCTTGCATGAGGGCAGGGCCAGGCTGAGCCTTGGTTCCTCTTAGCTCCGCTCACAACCCCCTAAGACCCCTAAACATGTGAAATGTGGCAACAAGCCAAAGCTTGATGTGCCTGGGAGTCCAGCTCCTACCCACCCTCTCCATTTCCAGAAGGATCTCTGCTTAGCCTGCAGCAAGCTCAAATCTCCCTCAAAGGCAATCCTTGCGCTTGTCACCTGATCAGGAAGGAGACCTGCCCTCCTCCTGGCTCTCTGCCCTCACCTCCCTGACCTCCTCCTTTTCGGAGGATGGCACTTTCTTCAAGATTGCTCCCTCCATGGGCGCCTGGGTGACTCAGTCATTAAGCGTCTGCCTTCGGCTCAGGTCATGATCCCAGGGTCCTGGAATCGAGCCCCGCATCGGGGTCCCCGCTTGGCGGGAAGCCTGCTTCTCCCTCTCCCACTCCCCCTGTTTGTGTTCCTGCTCTCACTATCTCTCTCTGTCAAGTAAGTAAAATTAAAAAAAAAAAAAAAGATTGTTCCCTCCAATTGACCACTCTCCCAGGGTGCCCACCTAGCTGCTTCTTTCAGCGCACCCCAAGCCTTGTTGAGGCTTACTATGTGCCAGGTACTGTATTAAATGTTTGACATAGGATAACCTGCTTTAACCTTCAAACCACTCTCTAAGGTAGAGGCTATAACTCTTCTCATTTTTTTTTAAGTTGTTATTTTTAAGTAATCTCTACACACAACGTGGGGCTTGAACTCACAACCCTGAGATCAAGAGTTGCACGCTCTTCCTGCTGAGCCAGCCGGGCACTCCTCTTCCCATTTTACAGATCAGGAAACTGAGACCCCAAGAGGTCACACAGATTGCGCAAGGTCACCCAGTAAGTGGACTCACACTCTTAACTTGTATTGCAGACATTTCAGCGAGAGTTTACTCAAGGAAGCTGCGAACTCTGAAGGCAGAGCCCTCTCCCCCCTCCCAATGGGACCTTACAGGCAATGTGCTCTAGATGTGAAAACTACGGAGTGTGAGTCATCACCAGGGAGCCGGTTAGAAATGCAGAACCTCAGACCCCACCCAAGTCCTACTGAATCAGAACTTGCATTTTCACAAAAGAACCAGGGGATTGGTTTGCTCGTCAGTTTTGGACCCACTGTGGTCCAAACTGAATTGAATAAATAAATAAGTGCTAAATAGGCACCCACGGGGCTCTTGATCTTGGGGGCTTCACCTCTGGAGGAAGCACAGAGCCAAAAAGTTATTGCTCAAGACTCCCCATGACTCACTTTCCACTTCCTAGGTGCTCAAGCCAGATCTCGACCCCCTGCAAGTCTGGATGACAACGGCGTCTCTAGAGCGCCACCTGCTGGTTTTACTTAGGTATGCATCATACGTTTCTGCCCCAGGCATCCCCTCCGAGAGGGGCAGTTCAGCCTCTGCAGCTGGCTGAGCTGTCTCTCCGGGATTCTCTGAGTTCTTGCCAGCCTGGTTTATTCACTATTCACTAGTCACTAGTCACGAGTCACTAGTCACTAGTCACTATTCCTATCACTGGTTCAGGTAACTCCTCACTCTATACATGATAATAATGTGGTACCCCATGTTTGATCAACCCCTTGACCTTCTAAATTCAGTTCAGCTCAATAGACATTTCTTGAGCTCCTACTGGGTGCAAAGCATAAGACTTCAACGGACCAGTCCTCTTCTCACTAACATCAGAACAAGTGGTCAAAGCAGGTGCTTCGTGTTCCAACCAAGGCATCAAGATTTAAAACTGATCCCTACCAGAAAGTATTTACAACATTCACACGTACATATTTCTATGTACCTATGTTTATATCCATCTAAAAGCAATAAGAAAAGGAAAGCATGCAGCTAGAAAACTGGGTAAAAGATATAGATAAGGTCATAGCAGAAAAAATACAAATAGGGGCATTTTTAAGAAATGTCCCTATTTTAGGGCGCCTGGGTGGCTCAGTTGGTTAAGCGACTGCCTTCGGCTCAGGTCATGATCCCAGGGTCCTGGGATCGAGTCCCACATCGGGCTCCTGACTCAGCGGGGAGTCTGCTTCTTCCTCTCCCTCTGCCTCTCCCACTGCTCATGCTCTCTCTCTCTCTCTGTATCTCTGTGTCTCAAATGAATAAATAAAATCTTTAAAAAATAAAAATTTAAAAAAAAAAAGAAATGTCCCTATTTTAGGGCGCCAACTGGCTCAGTTGGTTAAGCGACTGCCTTCGGCTCAGGTCATGATCCTGGAGTCCCAGGATCAAGTCCCGCATCGGGCTCCCTGCTCAGCGGGGGGTCTGCTTCTCCCTCTGACCCTCCCCCCTCTCATGCTCTATCTCAGTCTCTCTCTCAAATAAATAAATAAAATCTTTAAAAAAAATAAAAAAGAAATGTCCCTATTTTAAACCCTTCTTACATTCTTTTTTTTTTTTTAAGTTTATTTGCTTATTTAAGTAACCTCTACACCCAACATGGGGCTCAAACTCATGACCCCTAGATCAAGAGTCGCACACTCTTCCAACTGAGCCAGCCAGGCATGCCAAGCTTTTCTTACATCCTTTTAAATTTGATTTTTAAAATTATTCTCTTTCCCCCATTAGTTTCATAATTATACATTCTTTTACTATTCTTTTAATGGTTATCAAGAAATTATGTGCATCTTTGAATTATTAATCCACCATAACATGTACTTTTCCCACTCCCCAGGTAACTCCAGAATCTTACAATTTAACTCCATCTATCCCCCACCTGCCTTATGGTTATTATTATCAAGTATTTTAATGTTTCACATATTTTTAAACTTCTAAGATATTTTTTTCATACAGTCAATATTCATGTATTTTTCCTACACGTTTATCTCTTGTCATTCATTCATTCCTTCATTCTCTGCTCCCATTAGGATAATTTTCATTCTTTTTTTTTTTTTAAAGATTGTATTTATTTATTTGACAGAGAGAGACACAGCGAGAGAGGGAACACAAGCAGGGAGAGTGGGAGAGGGAGAAGCAGGCTTCCCGTGGAGCAGGGAGACCGATGTGGGGCTCGATCCCAGGATGCTGGGACCATGACCTGAGCCGAAGGCAGACACTTAACGACTGAGCCACCCAGGCTCAGGATAATTTTCATTCTGCCTAAAGAGTGTCCTTTAGTATTTTTTATTGCAGTTCTCTTGGCAATGAATTTTGTTTTCATTTGTAAAATTCTTTGTTCCACCTTCATTTTTGAATATTTTTCTCTATATAAAATTCTAGTTTGGCAGTTGTTTTCCTTCAGTTATTTAAAGATTATAGCAGGTAGCCTTGACTTCCACCGTCTCCTGGATCCCGTCACTTACCTTGCAAATGAGCTGTCAATATTGTTAATGCTCCCCTAAAAGTAATGTGTCTTTTTCTCTCAGCCAATTTTTTAAAATTCTCTTTGTCTTTGGTTTTCAGAAGTTTTACTACAATGTGCCTATGTGGGGATTTTTTGTATCTATCTTGCTTGAGATATGTCATCTGTTGAACTTGTGATTTAATACCTTTCATTAATATCAGAGAATTTGTAATCACTAACTCTTCAACTATTGCTTCTGACCTGGTCACTCACTCTCCTTTACTTTACTGACTCCAGTTAAATGTGTTTAGATCTTTACACCAAATTCCATATTCTCTGATGCTCTTTTCTTACTTTCCATCCTTTTTTTCCCCCACACCATGCTTCAGATTGTCTATTTTCTACAGACCTATCTTTCAGTTTACAAATCCTCTCTTCTGTTGTATCTAATCTGCTGTTAAACTCATCTATAGTTTGTTTTTTTTTTTCAGTAATTGTGTTTTTCAGTTTTAGAATTTCCATTTGGTTCTCTTTAGAAATTGTTTCTAGGGGTAAGGGGCTGGGCAAAATGGGTGAAGGGGGTGGGAGGCCAGGCTTCCAGTTATGGAGTGAATAAGTCAAGGGAATAAAAAGCATAACAGGGAATATATAGTCAATGACATTGTAATAGTATTGTATGGTGACAGGTGGTAACTACACTGATGAGTAGTATAACACATAGAGAAATTGAGTCATTATGTTATACACCTGAAATTAATATAGCATTGTGTGTCAACTATACTAAAAAAAATTGGGGACACCTGGGTGGTTCAGTCGGTTGAGAGTCTGACTCTTGATTTAGGCTCAGGTCATGGTCTCAGGGTCATGAGATTGAGCCCCACATTGGGCACCGCACTGAGCATGGAGACTGCTTGGGAATCTCTCTGTCCCTCTCCCTCTGCCTCCCTCTGTCTCAAAATAAATTAAGTAAGTAAGTAAGGGAAAAATGGGAAACAAAAACCTTAAAATTTTTTTAACTATTTCTAGTTAACCTTCTACTTTCTTGAATACATCAGAGTCCATGTACAATAATATTAACATCTTTTTCTCCTTTGGGTCTGCTTCTATCATCTTTTTTTTTTTTTCTCATGGTTTTTGTTTATATAGTCTTGTCTTCTAGTTTATCTGTTAGTTTTTGTGAAATGCTGGATGCTGGGTAGAATGAAAAATTGCAAAGGCTCTGAATGAGGTATTTTTCCAGAAGATATGTAAATTTCTGGTTGGCATTTTTTCAGGCAGTTAGGGTAGGGTCAAATCATTTGATCCGATCAGGATTAAGACTTCCAGGTTTTGTATGGACTGGTCAATGTCTGAATTGTCCTTACTCCTAAGTCATAGCCCTGCAGGTGTCTCAACTGAAACCCCAGGGTGTCAACCAAATTCTTCTTTCTTGCCAGATCTTGAACTCCAGTTTTTGAGCACTGTGATAATGACAAGACCTTAAGCCACCATTTTCTGCTCAACCACTATGCCTCCCAAGCAAATCAGCAAATTCCTCAAGGAATTTCTCTAAGAAAAGCAGTAAAGGGGCGCCTGGGTGGCTCAGTCGTTGAGCGTCTGCCTTCGGCTCAGGTCATGATCTCAGCGTTCTGGAATCGAGCCCTGTATTGGGCTCCCTGCTCAGCAGGAAGCCTGCTTCTCCCTCTCCCACTCTCCTGCTTATGTTCCCTCTCTTGCTGTATCTCTCTCTGTCAAATAAATAAATAAAAATCTTAAAAAAAAAAAAAAAGCAGTAAAGAAGATGCCTCTCACCTCAAAGTATTTTCTTTCTCTACAGGATCCTGGTTACTTAAGTTCTGCCCACAATGGTTACTCTCTGAAGCCTTAAAACAATTGTGTGTGTGAATGTGGGTGGGTGTGGGTGCTTATGCATGTGATCTAATTTTTGCATTGTTCTCTAAAGGAATTCTGGTCTGATACAAGTCAGCCTGTCTTGACCAGAAGCTAAAGTCAACTAGTACACATTTTTTAAAGGATAATTCAGGGGCACTGGGGTGGTTTAGTCAGTTGAGCATCTGACTCTTGATCTTGGCTCAGGTCTTGATCTCAGGGTTGTGGGTTCAGGGCTCCATGCTGGGCATGAAGCCTACTTAAAAAAAAAAAAAAAAAAAAAGGATAATTCGGACTATTCTGTGGAAAACAGACCATGGGGGGTTAGGTGAGGGAGGGGAAGCAGGAAGGAAAATGAAGAGGCCATATTGCAGTGTTCCAAACAAGATAGTGTCTTGAGGTAGGATATTGACAGTGATCACAGAGAGGTGGAAGATTTCAAGATTTTTCTTTTTTGGTAAAGATAAAGTTATAGTAGGCAAGACAAGGTGAGTGAGGGTGACAAGACAATTCTATATGCTGCTGGAGGGAGTCTAAACTGGTATGACATTTATGAAAGGAAATTTGACAATATTTATCACAAGTATTTAAAATTATATTATACTTTGACTCATCAATTCCATTTCAAATAATTATTTTAAGGAAAGAACACCAAGATTTTGCAATCAAAACACTTCCTGGGGCACCTGGGTGGCTCAGTCTGTTGAGCGATCACTCCTGGTTTCAGCTCAGGTCATGATCTTAGGGTGGTGGGATTGAGCCCTGGTGATGGGCTCCACAATCACTGGGGAGTCTGCTTCCCCATTCCCTCTCCCACCGCCCCACCCCTGCTCAATACACACTCTCTCTCAAATAAATAAATCTTTAAAAGAAAAATCACAGTTCCTGCGGAAATTTTTTATAGTGGGGGAAATTGGAAACAACTTAGATATAGATTAGATAGCTATTAGATAGTAGATTAAATAAATGTCTACATCTATTAAAAATGAGGGCATGGGGCACCTGAGTGGCCCAGTCAGTTAAGCGCCCAACTCTTGATTTTGTCTCAGGTCTTGATCTCAGGGTGGTGAGTTCAAGCCCCACCTCATACTCCACCCTGGGTGTGGAGTCTGCTTAAGATTCTCCCTCTCCCGGGGCGCCTGGGTGGCTCAGTTGGTTAAGCGACTGCCTTCAGCTCAGGTCATGATCCCAGGGTCCTGGGATCGAGTCCCGCAATGGGCTCCCTGCTCAGCGGGAAGCCTGCTTCTCCCTCTCCCATTCCCCCTGCTTGTGTTCCCTCTCTCGCTGTGTCTCTCCCTGTCAAATAAATAAATAAAATCTTTAAAAAAAAAAAAAAAAAGATTCTCCCTCTCCCTCTGCCCCTCTACTCCCCTCCCTCCCTCTCTTAAAAAAACTAGGGCACAAAAGACTGTTTATTGGAGACCACAAGATAACAACCGAAAAAAATCAGGTCCTAAAAGTATACCGTACGATCCCACTTATTATCTTATGATAATCATATATTATATAATACATAATTATTTTAACATCACCATATATGGTAAAGATATTATTATATACAAATAGGCTGGAAGAACAAACACCAAAATATTGATGGGAGCTACCTGGAGAGGTGGTGTAGAGCTCATGTTTTTCTTCTTCGTGTGTGCTTTTATGAATTCTCTACATTTTCCCCCCAACGGTAGTTTTTTTATAATCAGAAAAAATATAAATTTTTTTCACTCCCGACTCTGTCCCTTACTCTGGCCTTCCCCTTCTCAAGCCCTGAGGACTCTCAGCTGTCAGGGAGGCTTTTCAGTTCTGGGATAAAGAGCGGAGGCTCAGTAAACCCTCCATCAAAGCGTGCTTTCCAGCTCTTTCTCTTGCGCACACCCGCAGGAAGTGGGGAGAGGTTTCTCCCCCACTTACGGCCCTGAGATCAGACCTCCGGGCCGCTTCTTCAGGCGCCCTTCCCGCACCTGTCCCAAGCGCCTCCGCAAGGTGACTGTGTGAGTTTCCCGCGGGCCAAAGGCAAGGGGGCGGGAGCGCTCGCAGACCAGGTGAGCAGCAGGTGCACAGCCCCGCGCAGGCGCAGCGGACTTGGGCAGGCCTCCCAGCTTTCCTGCTCGCCTCGCCCGCTGCCGCACCCCTGCTTCTCCTCCTCCGCCCGCACCCCGCGCCCCTGTCCTTGCCAGTTTCATCCTCACGTCCAAGCTAGGTGTCTCCTTCTCTCGGGATTCTTTTAGTTGATCCTATTCTGTGGCTTCTGTGGTTTCCGGGCCAAAGGGCTCTCAAGCATTTAAAGCCAGCCTTGGGCTCAGCCTGAGGTGGCCTCTTTCCTGTTCTGAGATCCCAGGCCTCTGTCTCCTCCCGCCCCCCCCAGGCCACCATCCCTCCTTCCCGTGTCCCAGCTCAGGGCGTCTAGGTCTGTGTGCATGACTTCAGGCGGTATACAAGGAGAACCTTGTGGGTTTTGGGGTTTTTTTTTCCCCCACTCAACAGTAGGTATTAAATGTGCTGTTTCTTAAAAATATGATTAGGGGCGCCTGGCTGGCTCAGTCGGTGGAGCGTGCGACTCTTTAAAAAAAAAAAATTTTTTTTTTTTAAGATTTTATTTATTTATTTGACAGAGACACAGTGAGAGAGGGAACACAAGCAGGGGGAGTGGGAGAGGGAGAAGCAGACTCCCCTGCTGAGCAAGGAGCCCGATGCGGGGCTGGATCCCAGGACCCTGGGATCATGACCTGAGCCGAAGGCAGATGCTTAATGACTGACCCACCCAAGCGCCCCCCAAAAATTTTTTTCAAAAAAAAAAAAAGGATAATTAGGGTATCAGAAGTGTGATTTCACAGGTATGGGTGCTTAGGAGGCAAGAGTCAATATTTAAGTTTAAAATGTGATTCTGGGGCGCCTGGGTGGCTCAGTCGGTTGAGCGACTGCCTTCGGCTCAGGTCATGATCCTGGAGTCCTGGGATCGAGTCCCGCATCAGGCTCCCTGCTCAGCGGGGAGTCTGCTTCTCCCTCTGACCGTCCTCCCTCTCGTGCTCTCTGTCTCTCATTCTCTCTCTTGCAAATAAATAAATAAATAAATAAAAAATCTTAAAATGTGATTCTATTTCTTTTCAAGACAAATCAAGTAAGCAGTGGTATATGGGGCACTTTGATATGGCAAAAAATAACTGAAGACAAACCACTAAGTAGTAAGGCCTTTCTCCCTCATCCCCAGACCATCTTCCCTCCCCTTCCCAGACTCACCTCCTGCAGAACCTACTTGAGACCATGCTTTTTCAAAGACAACATTGGGAACAGTGGCTAAAGTAAGGCTGACCCCTCACGGCAGGCTCATTCACCTGTCTCCAGCCAGATGGGAGGTTCTCAGCCCATTATGACTTTGAGGAGTGAACTTCCATGTGGATTCCAAAGGAGTGTCGAGCAAAAACTGGAATGACCATGTTTCCCGAACTTGCCTGGCACACCGCCCCACCCCCCAGCCCCACCCCCTTGAGCGAGGCTTGTGAAGGTAGATTTATTCATTTAAGAAACGTTGATTTATTGGGCTCGAAGGATACCAGGCCCCTGGGCTACGGAGATGAGCTAGCACCCCCTCCTTTAGGGTCTTAAAAGAGAGAAATGCAGGTGGGAGCAGCAGGTGATGAAGCAGAAAGATGTTCACACTGGAAAGGAAAAAAAGCATGAAAAAGATCACAGAGCCCCAAAAGCCTTCAAGGGATCTGAACTGAAAGCCACTTTGTGGCCACACTGCATGGTGGGAGACAGCCAAGGGGAGGGCAGTGAGGGCCTTGTGGGCTGGCTGAGTGCGGGCTTTGCCCTGAGGGCAGTGGGGAGCCATGGAAGTCCTCAGAGAGAGGGAGGGAGGGAGGGATGGGGAGAGACCTGTGAAAACACTCAGAGCCTGCTGCATACCACGGTGCAGCTGGGCTAAGGGGGCTGAGGGGGCTGAGGGCCGAGCGGGGGAGCTGGGAATGCAAAGCCGCCCTTATTCCGCCTACCAAGCCTGGTGCCCTGGCAGGGCTGCCTTCAACCAGACAAGGGGCATCTTTGTTTTCTGTTCAAAGGCCCGAGGTTTTCCCTGTGCTACCAGCAGCCCAAGGCTATGTAATAAATGGGGAGAGCCCAAGGAGGTGGGACAAAGGGAACAGGGAAGACCGAGATTTCAGAGGCCCGGGCAGCCTTGGGGGGAGGAAGTGAGCCCAGGAAATGTACAGGAGCATGAACGACGAACTGAAACCCCAAAGCAGGTCCCAGAGCTGGCTGGCACGAAGCAGGGCCAGGGCCTGACAGTTGCACAGGGGTGAGGGGACCATCGGGGCTGCACCCCATTCTGGGTCCTCCCCTGGCCGCAAGGTGGGGGGTGTGGCCTCACCGAGGAGCCCCATGTGGCTGAACTCTGTTGGCTGGTGCAGGGGAGGGGAGCAGGGCATCTTCAGGGATCACTAAAGTCTTGGTCTCTGCGTGGGCTTCCCTGGGGACCAGAGGCTCCTCTGTTCCATACTTTTGGGGTTCTCTGCACTCCTTGGCTAGGCTTTCCCATCTGTCCACATTCCTCGGGCCAATCAAGATGCTGATGAGTGGAGGCAGAGCAGGAGGAGGGTCAAAGATTTGTACAAACACACACACACACACACACACACACACTCAAGCAAGGCAAGGAGATTCCCACCTCCTGGCCCACGGGCATCATTCAATTGCAACCACCGTGAGCATGCACTGGGGCGCAGCCAGCTGGCCCCCCCATCCTCCACCCTGCCCCAGCCTCACCCAGACCCAGGACGGAGCGAGCCTCCCCTGCCAGACTATGGACATTCAGCGCAAAGACCTCCTGTCTCCTCACCAAATGCAGCCCTCGGTGTCCCTGATCAGGCCCCGGTCAGTGATCCAGGTGTGCCCACTGAGCATGTGCAGCGGAGGACGACCATTGTCAGGTGTCTTTCCTCGGATGGCAGTGCTAGAAAGACCAAGAGCCTCTGCCCTGGTGCAGGTTGGCCTTCACCTTCATCACCTTCTTCCTTCCCCTCCCCCGCCTGCTCCACCCTCCTTGGCCTCAGGGCGCAGCCTGCAGTTTCTAGCTCCAAGTTTGCTCCATCCCTTTTGGCCTTTGATATTTGGGGTGACTCACTTTTACTTTTCTTAGTAAAGTGTTGGCCCCGGCATAAGGTTCTGAATGGCAGGAGTGACCCCATCCTCTTAGGGTGGCCCCCTGCTTCATGCCCCCCACCCCGTCCCCACAACGGGTGCAGAGAAGGTGTAGCAGAGAGCGTGGGGCATCCCTGCTGCTGGACACCCGGGGTCTCTCCAGGGGAGCAAGAGAGCCAGGACCCGCGGTATTCCCACTTCCTTGGGGATGCTACAGAGGGATGATGGGGACAGAGGATCACCTCTGTCGAAAAGAGCCACCTCTGCTTCCGGTCCTTCTCCACCCAGCCTGGATGAAGGAGCACATCTCCAAGCTGCCCAGGACCCCAGCCATCTCCCAGGCCAGAGGGTCCCAGTCATTCCTCGGGGAAATTACTAAACACTTGGATTCCAAAAACACACTGTACATGTATGATCATGGACATGTAGATTCAAGTAAGATGTAGATTCGGGTAAGACAGGCACCATGCAGAAGCGTTCGCGCCCTGCGCTATCTTTTGGCAAAAAAAAAAAAAGTGGGGAAGGGATACAAAGCAATTTCTGTATTTGCTTGCGTAGATATAAAGATAAAAAAGATGCACAAGAATAACCACTGATGACAGGGGTTATCTCTTCTTCTAAGAATTGTGGTAAAACAGGGTGCCTGGGTGGCTCACTCGGTTAAGCATCTGTCTTCCGCTCAGGTCATGATCCCAGGGTTCTGGGATCGAGCCCCACATTGGGCTCCCTGCTCGGCAGAGAGCCTGCTTCTCCCTCTGCCTGTCTGCCTACTTGTGTGCTCTCTCTCTCTTTGTCAAATAAATAAATAAAATCTTGAAGAAAAAAAAAAAGAATTGCGGTAAAACCAATACGACATAAAATGTACCATCTTAACCATTTCTGAGGGACATTCAGCACGTTCACACTGTCCTGCAGCCAGCACCACTGTCCATCTCCAGAACATTTTTCTTCTTCCCAAACTGAAGCTCTGGACACATTAAGAAATGGCACTCCATTCCCCCTCCTCTAGTCCCTGGCCACCACCATTCTACTTGGTCTCTGTGCATCCGACGATCCTAGGAAATTCATATAAACGGAATCCTACAGTATTTGTCCTTTTGTGACTGGCTTTGCTCAGCATCATGTCCTCAAGATTGATCCGCGTGGGAGTGTGTGTCAGAATGTCCTTCTTGTTGAAGGCTGAGTAATATCATCTGAATGTGTTACTTATTCAAGAAATTAAATAGTTTTTCCAGCATTTATTATGATAATTTCCAACCGTACAGCAAAGTTCAAAGAATTTTACAGAGAACCCATACATGCAATACTCAGATCCCACCATTAACAAGCACTATCCTTACATTCTATCTATCCACTCATTGATCCATCCAATTAAAACATTAATATAGACTATAGTTTCCTAGGCCCCTCCCAAGACCTGCTATGTTCTGAGGCAGGGCCTCGGAATCTGTATCTTTAATCAGTTCCCCAGGTGATTCTGGTATTGGAGACCTTCTGTCCTGGACCAGCCATTCATCTCACGCACAAACTATACCTACAGTCATTCAGCAAATCAGCCAGCCTCAGCTGGGATTCTACCCTTGTCTGGAAGCTCCCTACCCTCAGAGAGGTCTCTCCAAGGAAGGTCTTATGGGGCCACAGTGGTCTCCAGACCCATCCGCAATCCAGCCGGGCTCTTCCCCAGAACACCCTTCAGTCCCCTGGCAACATCACCCCCAATGTGGCCCCAGACCAAGACACAACTCTCCAGGGTGGCCTGACCAGAGCAGAGGTCACCAGCCCCGTCCCTCCCTGAGCTGAAAACTAGCCTTCCACCCTTTGACCTCCATTTGTCCTCTCTGCTGAGAAGGACAGGACACTATGAATTGGGATGGCAAGATTGAGAGGACCGGATTGGCCAGGCCCCTTGAAGTGGGAGGCATTCAACTCGTCTTGCCCCTCTTCAGGCTTCTCTTTTTGCTATGATGATAGTGGAGGTAACATTGATGGAGACCTTAACATATAAGAGGCGTGGTTCCAGGCACACTATTTGCACCCATTCATTTAACCGCCACAATCCTATAGAGTAGGTAATATTATCCCCATTTTTCAGATGAAGCAACTGAGGCACCAAAGGATTAAGTAACGTACCCAAAGGTCCATGGCACATTCTCTTTATATAAACACAGAGCAAGCGTGAATGCTCATGCAGTGAGTGGTCTTCATTTCCCAGAGCTCCCTACTATCAAATCCTATAATGTAGATACTTCCGGCTCATAGACCTGTGATCTCAACCTTTCCTGATGGCTAATTCCCCTCTGCCTGTCAAAACTTAATAGTCCTGGGCGCCTGGGTGGCTCAGTCGGTTAAGCAACTGCCTTCGGCTCAGGTCATGATCCTGAAGTCCCGGGATCAAGTCCCACATCGGGCTCCCTGCTCAGTGGGGAGTCTGCTTCTCCCTCTGACCCTCCCCCCTCTCATGTGCTTGCTCTCATTCTTGCTTTCTCAAATAAATATATAAAATCTTAAAAAAAAAAAAGTTGAATTCTTATTTTGGAACACAAAACCATGGCAGACTATGGTCATAAAAATCTATACATTCAAAGTAATCTTCAAAGCCAAGCTTCATGGCAGGGGTCAGTGGAAGAGATTTGGGGGCCTTGGGAACTAAATGTTACCTCAGGGTCACATCACATTAGTCTAAAGACAGCCCAGGCTGGATCAGTCCCCTCCCTCAGGGACACCCAGGGCATGGAGGAGGAGTATTTGAGTCTCCTTTTCAGGAACCCCCAAAAGCCCTAGGCAGAGTCAGGAGCCAAGCTACTGAATGGCCCTTTGAAGTGCTGATGGAGGGAAATTTGGGGAGCCCTCTGAGACTGGAGTTGCAGAATGAACAATATAAAATGCCCAGTGAAATTTGAGTTTTAGATAAAGAACGAATAATTTTTTAGTATAAGTAAAGATCCACATATTGGACTGAGCATACTTATACTTGAAGAAGTATTTGTTATTTATCTGAAATACAAATTCCCCCCGGGCAGTCCACATTTCTATTTGCTAAATCCAGGACTGCCTGGAACTCCTCCCCTTCAGCTCCTGGGGAAAGAACATGAGAGACTGTCATGACAGTTGGCATTCAGCCATGCCCATGTCCCTGGGAGAGGTGGCCGGGTGCACTGCCTTGGCTGCCCTTCCCAACCAGCCTCAGGGTGCCTGTGGAGCCAGGCCATGATGGGACAGGTCAAGGAGGGGCCATCCTGGGGCACCCTACTGAGTCACACTCATTCCTGACTGTGCCTTGGATCCAGGAAGCTCCTTTTTTTTTTTTCCAGAAGAAAGCCAACTTCTTGAGAACTGGCCCTCCAGTCCTGAGAAAACTGGGAGGGAATCCCTCAAATGGTTTCCCATTGTCCCTCTGCCATCCCCCTCTTTGTTCCTGCCTTATTCTTGATTATTTTTTTCTGATCACAAAACAAGCACACAGGGGCGCCTGGGTGGCTCAGTCGGTGAAGCATCTGCCTTCAGCTCATGTCATGATCTCAGGGTCCTGGGATCGAGTTTCGCATCAGGCTCTCTGCTCAGCGGGGAGCCTGCTTCTCCCTCTCCCTCTGCCCCTCCTCCCACTTGTGTAGGCTCTCTCTTTGTCTCTCAAATAAATAAATAAAATATATATATAAAAAAAAAAGAAGGGCGCCTGGGTGGCTCAGTTGGTTAAGCGACTGCCTTCGGCTCAGGTCATGATCCCGGAGTCCTGGGATCGAGTCCCACATCGGGCTCCCGGCTCAGCGGGGAGCCTGCTTCTCCCTCTGACCCTCTCCCCTCTCATGCTGTTTCTCTCTCGCTCGCTCTCTAATGAATAAATAAATAAAATCTTTTTAAAAAATAAAAAAAAAGAAGCACACATCCAGGTTGAAAATTCAAGTATCACAGAAACGTGTAAGTTAGAAAGCCCCTCCAGAGATAACTACTATCAAGTCTGATGTGTCTTATTCCAGATTTTTCTCTATAAAAAATTGTATAATTTACATAAATAGAATCATATTTTACAGACTGTTTGGAAACTTACCCCAATTTCCCATGATGTCAGGGATTTCTTTCCAGGCAGGTTTGTGTTTCCAATTTGTTGGTTTTACTCTGCCTCATTCTTTATCCCCATGGGGTTTGGTCTTTGGGAGCTTTGAGCCCCTCTGAGTGTTCGATGGATGGCAAATGCACGTGGACACATCACCCAAATATTTGTATACGACGTTGGGTGTCGTAGCTTCACTGAGGCTGATGTGACCCCTCCACTCCGTGCATAGCAGGGGGGCAGGAGTGGGGGGAGAGGATCACTGAAATGGGTCCCGGAGGGTGACGGACCGTGAGGATACATTTCTTACTGTTGGACCGGGGAGACCACCTGTGGGAAGCCTCAGTCAGAGGGCTCCTGGGTCACTGCCTCCATTGGGAGACCCACCCCGGGCTCCTACTCAGAGCAGGGGCTCCCCTCCGAGCATCCCCGTCAAGATCACCTGACTCCAGCAGCTGCCGCCAAACCCCTGGGCAACGCCAAGAGCCTCCTGGCCTCAAACGGGTTGGGCGACATTCACTTCCCTTCGCTGTCCTCCCGACCAGCTCAGTCATTAGGAAATGCCTCAGCGGCAGCTGTCAAAGCGACAACAGCAGGAAGACGTGCTGTCTGCCCAGCACCTGTGGGTGGCTCAGATCTGCTCCGCGGAGGACGCGGTGGAGAGGTGGATGCTGCTCTCCCTGGTCCCAGCCAAGTGAGTCTGGGGACCTGGCTGGGGGCGGGGAGGGAGCGGGGTGCAGCCAGAGCTTGGCAAGGTTCTGGACTGAAACCGGAGAGGCACAGGGGTGTAGGGGGGTGTGTGTGTGGGTGTTCATGTGCTGTCTAGGGGAGTGGTCACAGCTGAAGCTGTAGGGCCTTGCTTTGGGAATCCAGGAGGGAAGCCCAGCTGCCTAGAAGTGTCTGCCTCGAGGGGCTCGCTGTCCCAAGGCAGGGAGGCGGGAATCGCCTGGGCTGACGGTAGCCCCCAGCCAGTCCTCACAGTGGACTGCTGCCCTGGGTGAATGGCGGCACTGGGACTTCATGAGGTCAGCCCCCCTTGGCCAGCCTGGTCGTCCCCCCGGCCTCACAGGTGGCTGGAGTCACAACCCTGTTTAGAGTCACATCTGGTCAAGGAGGGACTTGACCAAGATGGAGCAAGTTTCACGTATTCCTTTTTGTTTTTGTTTTTTTACAAACTACTTGACGAGGTAAGCTGTACATATTTAACATGTCCACCTGGATCCTGGAGCTCACATAAGGTATTTTCATCCGTGGATGTTTGTCAAATCGGTGTTTCTGCACAGCTGTGAGGGCTTGGATCTCCTATTCCAGCGTCCTGCTCTCCTTTGACCAAGGTCTGGACCGCCCTCCGTGGAGGCACATCGAAACCCTCGCTAGAGGCAGTGGTCCCTAGCTCCCTGGGTCTCCCCTGTCCCAGCCGTGTGACTTTGAACAAGTTACTTAAGCCCCAAGCCTCAGTTCCCTCATCTGTAAAATGGGGATAATATCTACCTCCCTGGGTTGTTGTCAGGATTTCATGAGGAAGGGATGCAACATGCCAAGCACATAATTAGTGTTCAATAAATGGTCGCTGTTATAATTATTTATTATTAGCTCAACACTGGTCCCACCTCACCTGGGAAGACTTTCCAGGCCTCCTCTCCCACAGTCTCCTAAAGCACCAGTGGGGGTGCCTTTCGGCACATAATGTCTCACGTTGTAATTGAGCTGGAGTGCGCCCAAGCCAGAGCACGTTCCTTGCATTTCTTCTGCTGCCCTCAGCCTGGCCCCAGCACCCCAGACAGAGGCAGGCCCATGAGAAGAACTCAAGGATCAAGAATGAAATGGAATCAAGAGAAAGGGAGGAACGCAAGGAGGGAGAGGGCTGGCAAAGACCGAGAAAGGGAGGTGAGAAAGGGAGGTGAGAGAGGGAAGTGAGAAAGGGTGGTGAGAGAGGGAGGTGAGTGGAAGGTGGGGGAGGGTGGCACTGTCTAGGCATGAGAGACGTGCTGCTCTCGAAGCACAGGAAGAAGAAAGGATTACCCAGGGAGGCCACCAGTGGGGACCTGGGATGTCTTCTGCACACCTGGATTCCTTTTACTTTTCTTCAGCCTCCAAAATTAGAGGCTCTCCTCCCCCCTCCCCTGCTCATCCCAAGGAGGATAGTGCATCCTAACTCAGCTAAATAGCTTCTCACAACTCAACTAATGTTCTCTATGTCATCTATGGAATCTCCTCTCTCCCTCTCTCTCTGCCATCTCTCTTCTCTCTGTTACCTTCCCAAGTGACCTCAACCAAGTCATTTCCCCTTCTCTGGACCTGGGTCTGCTCCTCTATAAAACTAGATTTAACTAAATGACCTCAAAAGTCCTTCCTTCCCCTAGCATTCTCTTAACTATCTGCTTTAACTCTCTTGCCTACCTTGTTACCTACTTCTCAGTTACCCAAACAACTTCAGCTACTAATTACCATTCCTCCTTTAAAAAAAAAAATCTTTCTCAAAAACAGTTATGCGTGTCCCCTAGGCTCTAAAGTTTCATGAAGGATCTTCTTGATCCTACTTATCTCCAATGCCAAAGCTCAGTACCTAGCACACAGCAGGAGCTCAATAACTATTTGTTGAATAATTGGATGGATGGATGGATGGATGGATGGATGGATGATGGATGGATGGATGAGCAATTGGATGGATGGATGGATGGATGGACGGTTGGACGGATGGATGGATGGATGATCAATTGGATGGATGGATGGATGGATGGATGGATGGACGGATGGACGGATGGATGGATGGATGATCAACTGGATGGATGGATGGATGGATGGATGATCAACTGGATGGATGGATGGATGGATGGATGGACGGATGGATGGATGGATGATCAATTGGATGGATGGATGGATGGATGGATGGATGGATGGATGGATGGATGGATGGATGAGCAATTGGATGGATGGATGGATGGATGGATGGATGGACGGATGGACGGATGGATGGATGGATGATCAACTGGATGGATGGATGGATAGATGGATGGATGGATGGACGGATGGATGATCAATTGGATGGATGGATGATCAATTGGATGGATGGATGGATGGAATTGCTGCCATATGCCCGTGGGGCACTGTGAAATCAGGGAGATATGTTTGCAGTTGGCTTAAGAGACTCATGGTCATCCTTGAGAAAATCCCAGTTCAGTTTAGACATTGGCAAGTGTGTTATGAAACAGAAATGACAGAAACATTGGAACCACCATCTTAATTGTTATCTATTGCCCATCACTTACCTAATCTCTCCTTGGACCTGTTGCCCAGCCTGCCCCAGGAGCCGCAGATCTTCATCATCTTGTACAGTTATTCTAATTTGAGGGGAGCTGCCCTCTGCAGGGGTGTGTGTTATTTTTTTTAGTCATCTATATAATAAGGAACAACAGGGAAGGAGAAGGAAGGAGAGGAAGGTAGATGCTAGGAGGGGAGAGGATTCGGCTGGCCTTAACAATGACACCTACCATTTGTTGAGCACATACTGTGTGCCAGACTCTTCACTCACATCAGCTCACTTAATACTTTGAACAACTCCAGGGACACCTGGATGGCTCAGTCAGTTAAGCATCTGCCTTTGGCTCAGGTCATGATGATCCCAGGGTCCTGGGATCGAACCCTGCGTCAGGCTCCCTGCTCAAAGGGGAGTCTGCTTGTCCCTCTCCCTCTGCCCCTCCCCCTGCTCGTGCTCGCTGTCTCTGTCAAATAAATAATTAAAATCTTAAAAAAAAATACTCTGAACAACTCTGAGAAGAAGACAATATTATTAACCCCATCTTAAGATGGGGAACAGGCTCAGGTTAAACAATTTGCCTGAGGTTTTAGAGACAGTAATGGCCGTTATCAAGGATTTCAACTCAGTTCCAGAGTCTGAACCCTTGAAATCGTCACCCCCAGCCTGGGGGGCCACATTGATCACCCAGAGACCAAAGCTTGAAAAGGTTTTCGTGCTGCCTCCAGGGTCCCCTATCCCCACCTTTCTGTATTTTTGCTCCTTATTTCTTATGGGGCATTTTCAACTTGGCAAAATGCATTTAGAACTACACCAAGAGAGGAGAGAGATTCCAAAAGACTTATGATTTGAGAAACTATAGGCTTTTCTGGTAATTGATCCTGTTCCCATTAGGTCATCTCTTGGGTCTGGGGGCTGGCACAGAGTTCTATTTGTGTTCAGGTGTCTTTTGTCTACATCCTTGATGGAAGAAAATATCAGTGACACATGATCGCAGTTCCTTCTAAAGAGGCTGATCTAGAGAAGTTGAGCTACACAGTTGTGATACGGGGGACTTTTAAGTGAGGACGCTTGGACCTCCCAAGCTGGTGTCTGCCTTCAAAGTCAACATCTTGGGAAGCTGTGGACTTAATCCAACAATTCTGCCCTTGCTGAGAACATCTCTGGGGTCACTCGTTTGCTCCCACATAATGTTTAAAACTCACTTAGTGACTTTCTCACCAGGCTCGGCTCCCAGTGACTTCGGCCACTTCCAGCATCCCAGACATATCCTCGAAGGATGAAAATCTGCCTTTACCAAGGTTAATCAGAAGGTTCTCTCGCTGCCTTAGGCAGCCCAGTGAGAATTTGAAGAATGAGTGAGCTGTGGCAGGTGGAGGCGCGAGCCCACAGCTCCCGGCCGTGACTGCACAGAGGGCCAGCAGGCATTTGGATGTGTAAGTTCTGAGCTTTATTTTCAAAGCAGTCATTGCTTTATGGCCACGCTTAGCACAGAGGAACGCAATCCAATGGCTGGATACGATCCAATGGATCGGCCAATCCCTGAGTGGGGAGTTAGAGGAGAAGCAGAGGATCTCCTGGAAAATGACCACTCTGGGTATAGACCCACAGTGGAGACAGGGCTGAGTCTGGGGGAGCATCTGCTTAGCTGCCTGCTTCCTCCCCCCACCCTGGGGGCAGCGCGGAGCGGGGACTGGGTCCTCCTGCCTTCACTTTGGGCATCAAAGCAGGAAGAGGTGAGGTAGTGACCTCACCCAGTGTGCATGTCATGGTTGAGGTGAGTTATTAGGCAGGTTACACCTTCAGCACATTCCATGCACCTGGATCCAGAGTCTCCCTGGGCTGGGGTTTCTCCTTATCGGTCTCCCAGTCCCCCTTCCAGAAGTGCCCCCTCATCTCCTCCTCAGAGGCCTGGGCCCTAGGTCCCCGTCTTGGTGTAAGTCGGGGAGGCACCTGGGGAGGAGTAGGGGAGGAAATGAAAGAGGGGGGCAGGAGACAGGAGGTGTGGGAGGGCGTTGGGAAGGAGGGAAAGGCGAGGAGGCTGAGCGCCCTTCCCTCCCGCAGCCAAGGCCCTGCCTTCGCATAGTGGCCATGTCCGAAGGGGAGAGCAAGGACAGCTCGGGCAGCGAGTGCCCCGTGTGCTACGAGAAACTCCGCGACCTGGACGGCGCCAGCCGCACGCTGAGCTGCGGCCACGTGTTCTGCCACGACTGCCTGGTCAAGTACCTGCTCTCGAGCCGCGTGGACGGCCAGGTGCCGAGGACCATCGTCTGCCCCATCTGCCGCTACGTCACCTTCCTCAGCAAGAAGAGCTCCCGCTGGCCCTCGGTGCTGGACCGCGGCTCGCAGACCCTGGCCGTGCCCGTGGGCCCGCCCAACGCGCTGGGCCACACGAACCCCCTGGCCGCCGTCCAGCAGGTGTGGAGGCCGGCCCCGAGCCAGGGCGCCCCGCTCCCCTTGGACCTGCCGCCCGGCCTGGCCCGGGAGCCGCAGATCTTCGTCATCAGCCGCCACGGGATGCCCCTGGGGGAGCAGGCCAGCATGCTGCCCCAGCGCAGCCTGGCCGGGCTGTCCGAGGCCTCGCCGGCCCCCAGCTCGGGCCGGGCCTTCTGCTGTCGCTCGCGGGCCCTGCTGCTCATCACTCTCATCGCCGTGGTGGCCGTGGTGGCCGCCATCCTGCCCTGGGTGCTGCTGGTGAGGAAGCAGGCCTGAGCGCCGCCCTGCGCTGAGCTGGGGGGGCGAGGGGGGGTGAGGCCCGGGGCCAGCGGCCTGGATGGCAGCCTCACCTCCCAATCCGCCCGCCCCCACCCGGTGGGGTCGGGGTGGCTGGGGGCTGGCGATCTCTGCGGCTGGAGCTGAGCTTGGGGGCCAAACCCCAGCTCCACGCTGCAGGCTAGGGTGCAAAAGGGGGTGCCCTCCCCTTCTCGGAAGCAACAGCTGTGTCCCGCCCCCTCGGGGAGGAGGTATCCTCTGCAGATACTTCCCCTTTCTCTGGGCTGGAACTGAGGAAGGTGGGAAGATGGGTGGTCCTCCCTTCCCGTGGGGTTGGGGTCACCAGCCCCGAGGCGCCGTCCCCTATCTGCCAGGTGACCTACCTGAAGCCAGGTGGGGCTCCGTTGTGGCTGGAGGGGGGCCCAACGGCAGGACTCGTCCAGGTCAGAATTCCCACCCAGGCTTCTCTAGCTTGCTCTCAGGAGCCAATAAAAGGGGCGGCTCGGGGGCCAAAAGCACCTTTCCCACGACCTCAGCAACCATCCATGAGCCTCACAGCTGGGCAAGCGTATGCCTTCCCACCCCCAAGTCACCAGCCTGGAAGGTGTTCGCTGGGAGAGAAGCTGATCTCAGAGGCTGTGGCCCAGGATCTCTGGGGGACGGAACAGAAAAGGGCCTACCTGGGGAACAGGGGCTGAGGCTAGCAAAGTGGCCCACAAACAAAGCCAGAGGTCTCCCCAAGGCCCAAGGAATGGTCCAGAGCTTGAGTCCTGGGGTTCTCAAGGATGGACGGGCAGGCTGGGA
Organism: Mirounga leonina; assembly: GCF_011800145.1. Classification (NCBI taxonomy): domain Eukaryota; kingdom Metazoa; phylum Chordata; class Mammalia; order Carnivora; family Phocidae; genus Mirounga; species Mirounga leonina. The sequence continues at coordinate 2,976,103 of NW_023270777.1, read as the reverse complement.
GTGCGAGGGGCGTAAGGGGGCGAGGGGGGAGCCCAATGGCTGAGACTTGAGTCAGTGGAGAACTATGTGGGCACAATTAACTCCTGGGGACTCCCGCCTCCCTCCCAGTCCAGGTCCTCCTCCTCATGACCGAACCACTCATTAGAGGCCACACCAGTTGGACCAGTTTCCCAGCTGGCCTGGGCGAGGATGGGTGGGGCAGAAAATAGCTATACTTGTCAGGGATGCCAAGGTTTCCACAAATGCTGAACCCCAGGTCCTGCAGACCCCACCCTGGCCTGTGCCGGGGCTCGGCGAGGAGATCCACTCAGAAAGCCTCAGACTGAGTCACTTGCCAACAGCTGTTTTTCTGTTCATTAAGGCCCGTAATCTTAATTTGTGGATTAAAAACAACAATAACAAAAACATTCAGCTACTCTCTCAAATAGGTGGTTGCTCTCCCCCCGCCCCAGCAGAGGTGCCAGCAGCTAAGCCCCCCACAAACTATACCACTCTCAGCAAAGTTTGCTATCTGTGGGGAAAGATCTGCCTCTTATCTGGTTCCCAAATCCCCGGAGTGGTGTCCATGTGGGGACCACTTGGGAATGGGGTCCACCCTACAGGGGATATTTGGGACACAGGGAGGGCTGATTTAAAACACTTAACTTACGGGTTTCTTTATGCTCTTTTTAAGACTAGAGAAGAGCAATGGTGCTATTTGGGGGGGAAGGGATACAGGTGGATCCATGGGAAACATATTTATTATAGGACTAAAAATGTTAATGAGTCTGTTTTAACCTCAAAATACCTGTAGCGTTTTCATATTGTTCAGCAGTGACCTGTAGATGGCACTTCTTTTATTTTCAAAGGATGCCAAATGGCGATATTTTAAATAAAGGTATCTATTTTCTCAAAGATTCCAGAGACATTGCCAATGCATGTGGGAAGCTCTGAGCTCTGACATTCCAGATAATTCACATTAGATGAAAGAGACAACAGGAAAAGACAAATGCAAATGGGTCTTAAACATTTTAGGCAGTCACACTTGTGAAGGAAAGGCAAATTAAGATTTCTGCGGGTATACCATTTTTCACCTATTAGCCTGTCAAACCCTGAAAGATTCAAAACCCACTCTGCTGCCAAAGCTGAGGGAAAGCAGGTGAGGTGGTGGGGATATATATGGGTAAAACCCCTAGGAAGGGAAATTTGACCGTTGCTATCAAAATTTCCACTTTGACCCAGCAAGTCCGGTCCTAGAAATGTATCCTCTAGAGAGACTTGCGTATACCCCCATAGAACGTCTCCAGTGGCCAATGGGATAAACGTGGTGTGGAACAGTGTGGAAGGGGGGGGATAAGAATTCACGTTCCTATGTGCTTATTTATGCATCAAGAAATTGGGAAGAGGGGCGCCTGGGTGGCTCAGTCGTTAAGCGCCTGCCTTCGGCTCTGGTCATGGTCCCGGGGTCCTGGGATCGAGCCCCACATCGGGCTCCCTGCTCCGCGGGAAGCCTGCTTCTCCCTCTCCCATTCCCCCTGCTTGTGTTCCCTCTCTCACTGTATCTCTCTCTGTCAAATAAATAAAATCTTAAAAAAAAAAAAAAGAAAGAAATTGGGAAGATCATGCAAAAGACTAATAACAGTAATTAACTGGGCAAGGGGATGAGAGGCTGATGGAACAGGACAGGGGTGATTTTCCCTTTCCCTTTGATACTTTTTTTAAAAATTCATCTGAGAGAGAGAGAGACTGCTAGAGTATTAGTGGGGAGGTCAGAGGGAGAGGAAGAAGCAGACTTCCCACTGAGCAGGGAGCCCAAAATGGAGCACGATCCCAGGACCCCGGAATCATGACCCTAGCCAAAGGCAGGTGCTTAACCCACTGAGCCACCCAGGAGCCCCTCCTTTTGATATTTTTTGAAACAAGCAAACACTTGTTCAAAAATTAAATTGAAGGGGCACCTGGGTGGCTCAGTCGATTAAGTGTCTGCCTTCTACTCAGGTGTTGATCTCAGGGTCCTGGGATCGAGTCCCGCATCAGGCTCCCTGCTTAGCGGGGTGTCTCCCTCTCACTCTCCCTCTGTGCTCTCTTGCTCCTCTCTCAAATAAATAAATAAAATCTTTTTAAAAAATCAAATTGAAAAATGCTATTAGATGCTAAAGATATCTTCAGTGTAATACCTGTTGCCCCATGAGGCTCTGGCCCCAAGAACATTCGAGAGCTGCCCGACTACCTGTCCTGCAGCCTGAGAGTGTCAGCTCCTGGCTCAGTGGGGCTGGTTTGTCTGGTTAGAGGTGTGACATCTTCTGCTGAACAGGCACACCAGGAAGGAAGGTAAAAAGCTTAACATTTGACTCAGTGTTTCTTAGTTCCTCTGCACTTCTTTGGGCTGGATCATTCAGTGTGCTTGTTTTGATTTTTTCTCTACCCTTCCTTTCCTTTGTCAAGTAAAAGCTTTTTTTTTTTTTTTTAGGTTTTATTTATTTATTTGAGAGAGAGCATGAGAGGGAAGAGGGTCAGAGGAAGAAGCAGACTCCCCGCTGAGCAGGGAGCCCGATGCGGGACTCGATGCGGGACTCGATGCGGGACTCGATGCGGGAC
>NW_023270777.1:2926166-2973516 GCF_011800145.1 Mirounga leonina | reverse complement strand
CGATGCGGGACTCGATGCGGGACTCGATGCGGGACTCGATGCGGGACTCGATCCAGGGACTCGATCCAGGGACTCCAGGATCATGACCTGAGCCGAAGGCAGTCGCTTAACCAACTGAGCCACCCAGGCGCCCTGTCAAGTAAAAGCTTTTGCTTTAAGCAACCCCCCTGAGGTCAGGGCACCACAGGAAGATACCATCAGATAAAGAGATAGATAGACAGATGGATGCCTGGGATTAAACGTAAACTGTTTCTCTTCTCTTCCTCCCCTTATCCAAGGGCATCCCCCTTACACACACACACACACACACACACACACACTTTGCTACCTCCCCTCACAATAACGTTTTTTTAACGAAAGATTTATTTATTTATTTGTCAGAGAGAGAGAGCACAAACAGGGGGAGTGGCAGGCAGAGGGAGAGGGAGAAGCAGACTCCCCGCCAAGCAGGGAGCCCGATGCGGGGCTCGATCCCAGGATCCTGGGATCAAGACCTGAGCTGAAGGCAGATGCCCAACGAAGTGAGCCACCCAGGTGCCCCATGGTGGCACAAAACAATCTGGCCCCATCTTCACTCTCCCTCATCCTCTTTTTACCTGGTACAAACTAATTCTCAACACAAACTCTTGGTAGATCCAACAGGTGGTGCTGGTGCAGACCTCTGGGCCTTTGTTCGGGTGGCTCTCTGCCTGGAAAACTCCTCCCTAGCTTTCCAGAAGCAGTTCAAGGGTTACTGGTGAACATTTCCCCACGCCCAACCTCAGTCAGAATTGACCCATCCCATTATCTTCCCAGGGACACTTTGTTATGCCTATTTGTTCACAGGGCCATTTCTTCCTTCTGGACACTGCGCTCCTTGAGGGGAGGCTAGATCTTACTGATTTTTGTATCGCAGTGCCTGGCTTAGGATTTGGTAAAGAGTAAGAGTTGGAGGGCGCCTGGGTGGCTCAGTTGGTTAAGCGACTGCCTTCGGCTCAGGTCATGATCCTGGAGTCCCAGGATCGAGTCCCGCATCAGGCTCCCTGCTTGGCAGGGAGTCTGCTTCTCCCTCTGACCCTCTCTCCTCTCATGCTCTCTCTCACTCTCTCTCTCAAATAAATAAAATCTTTAAAAAAAAAAAAAAGTAAGAGTTGGAGAAATATTTGAAGAATGCCTGAGCGAAGGCAAGCAAGCAGGAAGGAAGGAATAAATGGGATGGTTTGGTGTCTAGGAAAAAAAGTTGAGTGCAAGGGACTTAGGTGTGGAATCCGGATAGTTGGTTTGTCTTAGGGCTTCACAAAGACCAGCCTCGAAACAACCCCAAAGAGTCCGTTTAAAAGGACCTTTTTCAAATCATGTAAGAGGCATGTCCGGAAGAGACATGGAGCAGCCAGGCTAGGTGGCCAGAGGGTCACATGGGGTGGAGCCGAGACATTTCATGCAGGTAAACAGACTCCACAACGAGGCTACCCGTAATTTGCATCTGTGTTGTATAATTTGTACCCTGGCAATCTTCACACCATATAAAGTGATTGCACTATCCAAATGGTGGCCTGGAGGTTTAATTTCAGTTACTCAGTGTTGCATGGGGGAGGGGGGCTGTGGAGCTAAGGAGGGAAGGGCGACAGCAGAGAATGATGGGCAGGATGAGGGAACAGAGAAGACCTTTGTGGGAAGAGAGGAGAGGATAGGGGAGCCCTGAAGAAGAGGGAGTTAATAGGTGCCTGGCTGGCTCAGTCAGGAGAGCACTTGACTCTTGATCTCGGGGTTGTGAGTTCGAGCCCCACGTTGGGTGTAGAGATTACTTAAATAAATCAAACTTTAAAAAAAGAAAGAGAGAAAAGAGGGGTTGGGGGAACCCAAGAACAAGAAGAGAGAAGACCCCAAAGGAAGGCAAGGTAGGAAGGCAGGAGCGTTCAGCGGCTCCCTGTAACTTTCAGCAACCCAGTCAGATTCAGCTCATCCTGGATCCCTGTGGGCTTTTCCCTGAAGGCTCCTCTCTCCAGCCACAAGGACCTGGCTCCTGCCACCACCACGTCAAGCTGCTGCACACCTCCAAGACTTCCCTCCAGCGATTCCCACTGCCGCCTCATGGAGCTAATTGTAATATTCTTCCAAACTCGGCCAAGGGTGATCTCACCCCAGAAGTCTTCCCTGACCCCAGAGCTCTCTCTTATTCCTACAGCACAGAAGCACCAAGGGCGGGGCGCCTGGGTGGCTCCGTTGGTTGAGCGGCCAACTCTTGGTTTCGGCTCAGGTCATGATCTCAGGGTGATGAGAAGGAGCCCAGCAAGGGGCTCAGCATGGAACCTGCTTAAAATTCTCTCCCTCCCTCTTCCTCTGCCTCTCCCCCTGAGCTCTCTCTCTAAAAAAAAAAAAAAAAAGAAGAAGAAGAAGAAGCACCAAGAGCAAGGCTCATCAAGCACTTTTCCTGGGGGTTCCCTGATTGTCAGTTTCACTGCTTATCTCTCCTTTTAGACAATGAACTTCCAGTGGCAGAAGCTTTAACCAATTGCACTTTGCAACTCCAGTGTCCAGATCGGGGACCGGCTTGCAAAAGATGCTGCATAAACATTTGTTGGAAAGAATTTACAGGGGAGCCAGGGCCACTCAGTCCTAGAGCATGTGGCTCTTGATCTCAGGGTTGTTAGTCTGAGCCCCACGTTGGGTGTAGAGTTTATTTTTTAAAAAAAAGAATTGCAGTAGAGGTATTCTCACTGAATTTTTAAAAGATTTTATTTATTTATTTGAGAGAGAGCACGAGCGGGGTGAGGAGCAGAGGGAGAAGCCGACTCCCCCTTGAGCAGGGAGCCCCATGTGGGGCTTGGTTCTGGGACTCGGGATCATGACCTGAGCCAAAGTCAGACGCTTGGCTCAGTCGGCTAAGCATCTGACTTTGGCTCAGGTCATGATCCCAGGGTCCTGGGATGGAGCCCCATGTCGGGATCCCTGCTCAGCAGGGAGCCTGCTTCTCCCTCTGCCTGCCACTCCCCCTGCTTGTGTGCGCGCTCTCTCTCTCTCTATATCAAATAAATAAATAAAATCTTAAAAATAAAAAAAAGAATGAAATCTAGGGCTCTTTACAGTATATTTAAAACACAACTTTTTTAAATCATGAAAACCCATGTTATTTACTGGCTTTACTCTGGCTCCTCAAGGACATGGTTTCTCACTCTTTGACTTGACCCAATGCAGACCTAGAAATTGGGACCATATACAGAAGGGACTGGGAAGAGCCTGCAAGGGTCCATCTATAACCTAAGTGTTCTACCTAACTTGCACGAGTTCCTCTCACTTCTCTGTGGCTCAATAACCCCATCTGTATAATGGGAACGATAATACTGCCCAAGTATCACAAGGCTATTTGGATTAAAGGAGTAAACAACGTAAAGTGAGTAGAAGAGTGTCCCCGGGACTCAGCAAGCTCACTACATCTTACGAATTATCATGAAACGTGTGTCTTCCGTTAGTATGACACCGCAGCATTCATTCCATGACAATGCATTTAGTCATTCGACAGAAAAGGATCCCCCACCAGGTGCGCGGCCAGGCAAACTGCAGGCGCTCACCCCCCGCCCCCGCAGCCTGCCCCAGCATCCGTTTGCAGGGGAGCGCACCCCGTCCCCCGCCCCGCTTCCATCAGACCCTGAACCGAAGGACAGCGGGCAGTAGCATTCAGAAAGGGGCACAGCTCTCCGCTTGCAAAGGCCTCCTTCCAAGTGGGGTCTCGGGCCGGCACCCTGGGCATCACCTGCGAGCTCGTGGGGCAGGGACGGATCGCGGGGCGGGGCGGCAGCCAGCTCATCGAAAGCCCGGCGCCCTCGATACGCCCGCGCCACGAGCCGTGTCCACCGAGCCGAGGTGACCGGCGGCCGCAGGCCCGGCGTCACCCGGCGGCCGCTAGTAAAACCTGCCCTTTCCCGGCGAATGGGGCACCCGCTCCCTCACCACGCCCTCACCACCGGGACAGTCACACCCTGAACAGCCTCCGCCACCAGCCCGGGGTGCTCCCAGCCCGGGAGCACCCGGGGGCAGAACCCAGGTCTCCCAAGGGAGGCACCGGGCCCTAGAAAAGGCAGCTTTGCAGTTCCTTGCAGTTCCCCTCCACGCCGCCGGGGGACACTAGTCATCAATTTCTTTCCCAGTTTCCTCTTCTCGTTCAAACCCCGCGCCTCTCTCGCGCCGAGAGATGATCGGTCTCGCGAGATCTCTAGTCAACTTACAGAACCGGAAGTGACGTGGGGCTCTCTTCCCTCTTGGGGCCATCGCTGAAGGGGCAGCGGGTGAGTTTTGGCCGTGCCGGCGCGAGCAATCCACGGCCATCCGTTCGGGGGCGCGATGTCTTTTGACCCCAGGGGCCCGATGTTCTCCCGGCGGACGAATAGCAGCCAGGGAGAGGGGCCAGGATGGTCTCGACCTGTTCTCCCGCAAGCTTGGGGGCCGCCGAGCCCGGGAAGGGAGGAGGAAGGGGGGTTTGGGAACTCGGTATCGGCTTCTGGAGGGGAAGGGTTCTGCGGGGCTGGAGACAGGTCTAGACGGCGTAGTTTCTTAAAGAATGGCCTCGAAATAACTTCCTGGTAAAGCCAGGGAACTTGGAGGCCGCGGTCGCCCAGGAGGCGGCTTTTGGGCCCCGAGATGTGCAGCCCTTCCCGGGCTTGGGGACGAAGGAGCCGATGCATTTTGTAGGGAGCTGAATGTGCTCACACCCGAGTCCGTAGCGTATTGACGTTGGTTGGTCTTTGCAAAGCGTGGTGTTCTGATTGAATAACTGAGTTGTGGGTCTGTTTTGCCTTCGCGCATCGGAGATGCGAGCCCCGTCTTGTCTGTCTGATTGCAAGAGTTTGGAGGGTGTGAAGTGAAGCAAGTGTGTTACTGATGGAGAATTTTATTTTATTTTTTTTTAAGATTTTTTATTAGCACAAGCAGGGGGGAGCGGCAGGCAGAGCAGGAGAGGGAGAAGCAGACTCCCCGCTGAGCAGGGAGCCCTACGCAGGACCCTGGGATCGTGCCCTGAGCCACCCAGGTGCCCCGGGGAATTCTTTATCCCATAAACAAATAACAGAAAACATCCCGGTGGAACATGACCGTTTCCGTGGGCTTTCCAGTCTCTCAAGGTGAAAGTTGCTGTGACCTGTTTGGAAACTGGACGAGATTGTGATCATTTAAGGGTTGGCGTGTCTTTTTACTTTTATCTTTAGCCAAAATGAAGTTTAATCCCTTTGTGACTTCTGACCGGAGCAAGAACCGAAAGCGGCATTTCAATGCACCTTCCCACATTCGCAGGAAGATCATGTCTTCCCCTCTTTCCAAAGAGCTGAGACAGAAGTACAACGTTCGATCCATGCCCATCCGGAAGGATGACGAAGTGCAGGTCGGTACCACGTTGGGGTCATCTTGGCGGATGTCCCGCACACCAGACCTGGAAGAGGGATTGCGTTCTGGGAGTGATGCACCTGAGACGTTGCTCCCAGAACAGGAGTGCAAAAGGGAGCTAAAGAGTCAAACAGGAAAAAGTATCGATTGTCCCAAGCATCAGAATGAGGACATAACAACCAGAAGAGGAGAGGTGGTTCAGAACCAGCACGTTCCTTTGTGATGAGCTTTTTCTCGGTGTGGTTGGTCACCAGAGCTGCGTTTGAGGACCAGTTCACTGAGTTGAATCAAGACCCAGATACGGAAGCCCTGACCGAACCATCATTTTATATGGTGGTTTTGTGTTTACCAGTGAATAACTTGTCAAATCGATTTAAGTGAAAATCTCTATACGTGTTTTCCTAGCTGTAGCCTGCAGCTGTTGATTACAAGATTCAGGCAAGTCTCTAAAGCAGCCTGCCTGGCCCTAGTATTTGAGGAGGTTAACGCCCATTTAAATAGAAAACCAGTCCCCAGGTAGTGGTGTGGGTTGGCGACAGCCATTGGTTGCCACTGGACTGGTGCTAGATTTGCCCGGTGGTCTCTGTTTTCAAGATCTCTTAACGCGCGAAAATCTGCAGCTGGAAAGAAGCATCTGTGCAGAAGCACTTTCTGTTGCTTCCTGACAAACTGAGGATCACTAGGACTCTGGGGTAGGAAACTTAGACGTTGGGAAAGAACGGCTCCCATACGTACTTGGCTGCTGCCCTCTCTGGCACCGGGTTGGACATGTTAATGGGTTGTGGATTTGATCTTGTGGCCTCTGGCTTCCTTTGAGATGGAGTAAAGTTCCTTGTTGTCAACCTGCTACGAAAAGCCAAAGCGGGCTCTTTTGACCTTTTACCAAGCCCACAGCTGCTTGTGGACTCCCAGTTGACGGATGCCCTGTCCATCACTAGATTTATACGGGGACATGGCTTATTGGCAGGCTAAAGCCAGAGGGAATTATTGGAACGTTTCCATTATTCAAAATTGAAAGGACTTCCGTATCTGATAGAGTGAAGGATGTTTATGTGATTTGTAGCTTTCCTGGTTCCCAAGGTTAATCTTAATATTTCTGTTCTTTTTGAACTTACATTTAGGTTGTGCGAGGACACTACAAAGGTCAGCAGATTGGCAAAGTAGTCCAGGTTTACAGGAAGAAGTACGTCATCTACATTGAACGAGTGCAGCGAGAGAAGGCAAACGGCACAACCGTCCATGTGGGCATTCACCCTAGCAAGGTAGGTGTTGTTGAGAATGCTCGCGAGAAGAGAAGGAAAGTACAGGAAGTGTTGGCAGATGTGATGGCTTGTTTGCAGGGCCATGTTACCTTTCTCGCAAAAGCTACTGTGAACAAATCTTAACATCCAGGAAATAGGGTGGTTTTCCTATTAAATGGAGCTGGTAGCCTCTTCACTTCTAGTATTAAAGCCAAGTAAACAGGGCGTCTGGGTGGCTCAGTCAGTTAAGTGTCTGACTCTTGGTTTTGGCTCAGGTCATGAGATCGAGCCCTCCTTTCGGGCTCCCCGCTCAGCACAGTATGACTGAGACTCACTTTCCCTCTGCCCCCTCCCACTATGTGCTGTCTCGCTAGTGCTCTCTTGCTGGCTCTCCTCCCACACCCCCAAAAATTTAATCTTAAAAAGATAAAGCCAAGTAATCAGTGTGGCAGCTTTACAACCCTGCAAAGTATTAATGGGGAAAAAAACTGAAGCCCAGAAACTAAGATCTTGTCATGGGTAGTGGTAGTGTTTGAGCCAGGATAGAAAAATCCGGTCTGTTTTCCATAGTACGTACCTGTTCGGGACTTGGATATGAATTCTCTGCTATTTCAGTCTCTTTAATTTCTCTCTTCCAATTTTTAAAAGATGTTATGCTGCCATAAATCTGTTTTTTCCGAAGTACGGGAAAGCTGAAGGATTGGTGTGGCAAAATTCCTGCATCTCTTTCACCTGGAATTCCTAGTAATATTTTCCCTACCCCCAGTGGATTATAAGCATCATGACACTTCCCTTTAATTCCTTTAGTATGTGTCTCCTGAGAGCAAGGACTTTGCCGATTTCTAGCCTTCGCCAGTCCTGTGTCTGAAACACCAGTAGATCAGCTGTGGTCCGGGTCACCAATCCAGGGATAGCTTCTTAGTCCTTCCAAGGTAGCACAGCATGGGACGTAACAGTTTCCTTCGCTGTGGCTCAGTGATCGTCTTCATCTCTTTATTTCAGTCTAAGGACTTCAGGCCTCTAAAGGCAGAGGACTCAGTTATCTTATTTTGGATTCCTGATTGATAACCTCAAACCTGATGTGTTCAGACTTAAGATTTGGTCCACGGTTTGCCACCATCGCAGTGTATGGCAGCTCTATCCTCCCATTTGTTCAGGACAAAAATGCCATTTATTGTTTATATCTCCACCCCACCCATTGGCTGGTGCACGTTATACCCAGAATCCCATCTGTTTCCAGTGTGGCCTACAAGGCCTTCCTTGACCCCCTCACCAGCCACTTGTAGACGGCCCCTCTTTGTGACCTAGTCTGCCGGCCGCCTCGCGCCTCCCACAGCCTTGCGGCTACTCACTGTGTCTGCTGTTACATCACCTGGCCACTTGACAGAATTCCAGATTCTGTCCCCAGCTTTACTGGGGGCAGGATCCAGGGATCTGTTTTAACAAGCTCTCCGGTTGAGTCTTAGGCTCACTTGAAAAACGCGCACCTCTAAAACTTTTTTTTAAGTTCTCCTGCCTCTGGACCTTTGTACTTGCTGTACTTTTACCAAAACAATTCGTCACTTTCCTCAGATGTTCACCTTTCTTTTCAGGTGTTTGTCTTTTTTGTTTTCTATTAATGAAATACATTTGACCTAATGTGTAAATTCAAGGTGTGTAAGATAGATGTTAGTTTGGTAGATTTGTATATAAAAGGATTGGCATTGTAGCGATAATTAGCACTTCTAACATACTACGTAACTATTTTTAGTAGTTGGAGTAACGAAGTTCTGGTCTCTTAGCAAGTTTGATGATTATGAGACAATATTGTGTATGTATCACTGCTGCACATTATTTCTGTAGCACTTACGGTTTGTAAGTTTATACCCTTAACATCTGTCCTGTCCCCCATCCCTTACTGACCATTTTATTCTTGTTGTCACAGTTGGACTTTTTACGGTTCCACATGTCCCCAACATCATACAGTACTGACGTTGGACGTCTCACTGTAACACGCTCGAGGTTTCAGGTGTCCTCATGTAGCCTTGTCTCTTGGGCCTTTTTTAATCACCCCGTAGGACTTAGCCCCTGCTCGTCAGCTGTCCTCCCCCATATTGCCCTGTTTCTCTGTATCAGAGCCTGACATACCTCCACTTAACTTTGTTTTCTCTGTCCCCATATAAAGTACAGGCTCCATAATGGCAGCAATTTTCTCTTTTGGTTCGTTTTATGCTGTGTTCCCAGACCTGGTTTATTGCCCTTTTCCCGTTCCTCGCCTTCCTTCATAAGACCTAAATCCACCATCACCTGGAGACCTTTAACAATTAGATTGGTCACAACAAGATATCTGTACTGTGGTTTTGTGGGTCGAAGCTACAGTTACATTCCAACTTGATGATTCTCAAGTAATAGTAGAAACAACAATGTGTATGACTTGGTTAGCCTGTGAAGCTGGTAACTGTGTAAAGCTTAGAAGTGTTTTGTTTTTCTGCAGGTGGTTATCACCAGACTAAAACTGGACAAAGACCGCAAAAAGATCCTTGAACGTAAAGCCAAATCTCGCCAAGTAGGAAAGGAAAAGGGCAAATATAAGGAAGAAACAATTGAGAAGATGCAGGAGTAAAGTAATCTTATGTGCGACTTGAAATAAAAACTGTTAAAACGAAGAGCCTTTACTTCCTGTGCGGTGCTTGGGGAATACCACCTCCCTTCCACTGGATGGGTTTTCGGGAGGTCGGTGGCATTTGCTCCCTGGAGGCAGGCTGCCCCGTCCTGTGGCTTGATTCTGCTAAAGAAAAATCCTAAGTAGAGTGGGTTTTTCCATTTGGGCACCACCTCTTTTTTTTTTTTTTTTTTTTTTTTAAGATTTTACTTATTTGAGAGAGAGCACATGAGAGGGGGGAGGGCCAGAGGGAGAAGCAGACCCCCTGCTGAGCAAGGAGCCCGATATGGGACTCAATCCGGGGACTCCAGGATCGTGACCTGAGCCGAAGGCAGTCGCTTAACCGACTGAGCCACCCAGGCGCCCTGGGCACCGGCTCTTTAATCATCGAGAGTAACAAAATCCTGAAACTGGGGCTGATAGTGGGGTTTTCCCCCTTTTTACAGCAGGCAGCATTAGGGGGACAGGCGGCTCACTGAGAGGCCCAGATAAAAGCCCTGTGGGCTACTGCCTTGAGCCTGCCGTGTTGGGCGACGAGTGTGTAAGTGTGCGTTTGGCGTGCTCCCAGGGTTTTTTGCGTAAAAGGGACATTGCCTGTGTAGAAGCGAGGAGCCGCTGCGATTCGCGGCAGCGCCTGGACGGACCGCTGTCCCCGGCTGTTCCCTACCGTCTTGGGTGCGCCGATGCCGCCCGGAGGGGTGCCATCACGCCAAAATCTCGGAGCGGAAATGCTCAGGTTGCAGTCTGAAGTAAGAAATGTTCATCTGAAACGTAGGTTCTCGGGGCTCCCGGGCTCCGTAAGCGGGTGCCGTAGCTGGACTCGTTTTGGATGAAGCTTCCAGAGGCAGAGAGGAGACTGCAGCTTCCTTTCCCAACTTCCCAGGCTGCAGGCTTTGCAACAACGTGGGGAAAATCACCGGTTCTGCCGCGGGGGGCCGGGGTCAGTGGCTCGCTCTGCGCAGGCACCCCCAGCCCCGGGACCGCCAAACGACAGGCGGCGCGGGACCCTCGCGGGACCCCGTCCGGAGCGTGGCGAGGATGCCGGGCGGCCCGCGGCGTCGGGGGCGGGGCTTCCGGCCGCGCGGAGCGGCTTCCGGTGCGAGCGGCGGCGCCGGCGGGAGGTGTGGCGGCGGCTGGAGTCGGGCCAGCGGCGGGGTGGGAGCGGAAGGGCCCCGACGCCGCGGCCCCCGGCGCTTCGCCCTCGCCGCCCGGGCCTCTCTCGTCCCCCCCCGACCGGCCTGGGTTCGAGGGCCGCCGGCCCTCCCGCCTCTCCCCGGCCTCGCTCATTGGTTCAGCCCCGAACTGGCCGCCCTCGGGGCGGGGCGGGGTGGGGGTGGGGGCGCCGAGCCCGCGGGGGTGCAGGGGGGCGCCGAGCCCGCGGGGGTGCAGGGAGGAGGCCACGCACGCTGGGGAGGCTGCTCCCCAGGAGCGGACGGGGGGTGCAGGGGGGGGCGCCGAGCCCGCGGGGGTGCAGGGAGGAGGCCACGCACGCTGGGGAGGCTGCTCCCCAGGAGCGGACGGGCTGTCCGCCGGGACGTGCGGGGCAGCTCGGCGAAGCGCTTCATCTGCGTTATCCCCGCGTCTGCGTCCGGAAACCAGTACCTCGCCCGGTTGTGGCCGAGGGAGCCGACGAAGCCCCAGTAATCTGCCCTCCCGTGCGCGGCCTTGCCGCGGCACCCGTGCGCCGAGTGTCTGCCTGACGTCCTCCGAGCATCTCTCGCCTCGGCTCTGAATCCCTTGGCCCAGCCCCTACCTGCTCGGCTGCGTACACCTGAACCAGTCGACTACAAACGCAAAATAAAGTGCTCCAGAGCCCGGGCTCTCCAGAGGACGGAGAGGTGGCAATCGGCTGGAGCCGCCGGATGCAGCAGGGAGGCGGCTGAGCTGAGCTGGGCGGGGTTCGCAAGACCGGTGAGAGGACCTGCCGGGTCTGCGACGCCAAAGCGAAGACTCCCAGGTGGGTGAGGAAGGGAGACGGCTCCGGTTGGCTCTAACCAAGGTCGTTTATCAGTCACCCCACCGTCACAGATCGCGCCGGGAAACGCAACCCAGTTCTTGCATGCTGCTGTGGAACAGGTGTTGAAGACCTAGATAACCGCAGGGATGGGCAGATAAGGCGGACACGTTACTAGGGCGCCTGGAGACGCTGGGAAACGGGAGAGTGCAGGCTCTTCTAACCAGAGCTGCAACCAGCCAAGCAGCAAAGCTCCCAGGGTGGCCAGGTGCTCCCAAAATCCAAGAAGGTCGGTCAAGATTCTTCTATGAAATCCCCCCCCATCTGAACGTATAGGTAAATCATTCTCACTCTTCAAAAAACAAACACTGATGGACTAACCAAAATAGGTCTGTTAGCTAACTGGCTTTACCGGGCATAGTATAAGGACCGTATCTCATATTAAAGACTGAGATTTTGCATCTTTTGATCATGAATTATTTCCAGCCTGTCTTCATTCTTTTATAGGATGGAGATGAGGCTTTTCCTTCCTTTGCAGTCCCTCTCTCTGTCAAATAAGTCTTAAAAAGCAGTAAATAATTGTGACTAGTAGATGAAACAAACTGGTTTATTTACTGCAGAACTTCTCAGAGCCTTTATTTTTTAAAATATTTTTATTTATTTGACAGAGAGAGTGTACAAGCAGGGGGAGGGGCAGGCAGAGGGAGAAGCAGGCTTCCCGCTGAGCAGGGAGCCTGACACGGAACTCAATCCCAGGACCCTGGGATCATGACCTGAGCCGAAGGCAGACACTTAACTGACTGAGCCACCCAGGCGCCCTCAGAGCCTTTAAAATGTCCGTTTACACTGAGGATCTTGAGCTCAGACTTAAACAGCGTTTGCAAACATTCTATTTCTTCAACACTAAAATGTATGTTTTCCAACATAGTTAATTTGGATGTGTTCATTTAACGTAGGTTCTCTGCTTTTTCCCCTCAAAAGAAAGTCATCAGAAAGTCAGTGGTTTTATAGTCAGCAGTGTCTTAGAATCCAGTGATGCTGAGCATGGGAGTTTGAAGCCTTTTCAATGGAGAACCTTCAGGACCTCAGCTTAACCAAGACTCTTGCTCAGAGCTTTGAAACCTTCTCATCTTTCTCTGCTTTTCAGGATTCTGCCCTGCCCCTCGGCTCTGCATCTGATGGCTGGGATTCCAGGGATCTTGTTTTCCCCCAATTGTTGTTACCCCTGTTATCATCATGTGAACTCTTTCCCTGGCCGCATCACCATCCTACAACCTGGAGTGGTCCTAAGGAATCTCAAGTTGATTGTCAAGCTCACTCCCTGAGGAATTCTCCGATCTTGGTGGAGTGTGGACCATCTGGCGTACCTCTTTTTGGCATGATAATCTCCTGACAAATCTCTATGCACATAGGTGCAGTTTTTCCATTTCTGGAAACAGACCCTGCCACCTCTATTCAGGGCCATCAGGCCTGTACCGGAAGGTTTCTCCCAGTCCTGGAATACTCAAGTTCACTGGGACTCTCTGCTTTGTTCTGGAAGTATGTGGGCCTCAGCTCAGGCAGGGTCAAAACAGTCTAGGCCTGCAGACCTCCCAGGAGGGCAGAACTTGTTTTCCTCAGCCACGAAGCTGGACTCATCTGGTTGGATAGGAGACCATTTCCTGACTTCTGTTACCTTCCTTGTAATATTCACGTGACTCACATTCCAAGTCAGTTATGCTGGCTGCCTTCATTCCTGGTACCCTCCACTGTCTCTCCCCCAGTCCTGCTGCGGCCGCTCCGTAGCCCAGGCCCCAGGAATGGTCCCTGTGGCAGCAGCTGGTGTCATTTCAAGAGGTAGCGACATCTGAGGAGATGACCAAAGACTGGAACTGTTTGAAAGGTCTGCTGCAGGGACACAATGCTGGACAGTTACGAGAACGTGGTCCCTCAGGGTAAGGACTCAGAATCTTCATTCACTAACCCCCTGTACCATCAAAAGGGGAAAACTATCATTCAAAAAGTTCCCACTACTTTCTCCTTGATTCTCCTAAAATGAGCACAGACTCTTCAGCCACAAGAAATTAATTATGTTGGGGACACCTGAGTGGCTCAGTAAGTTAAGCGGCTGCCTTAGGCTCAGGTCATGATCCCAGGGTCCTGGGATCGAGTCCCGTATCAGGCTCCCTGCTCAGTGGGGAGCCTGCTTCTCCCTCTCCCCCTGCTCATGAGCTCTTTCTCTCTCTCTCTCACTCTTTCTCTCAAATAAATAAAATCTTTAAAAAATTTAAAAAAAAAATTGTTGGCTTTTTAGCCTTCCTAACTTCAAGTTCAGAGTTTGCTCTCATCATGTGGTACCTTCCAGCAACATTCTTCCATTTATATTATTTTAAAAGTTACTGAGGGAGGATATTTGTCTACTGCCTTAAGCATTTCCATGTATCCTCTCTCCTATTCGATTAATAAATAAAGACCAGTTAATTAGGTTTCACTTTATGAGCTAACAGTTTCATTTCTTCTGTTTGCCTGAAGTCTAAAATTACTACATATTTGTATATATATCTTAAAATTCTTTTGACCTGCTCTGGTTTTGAGCGATCTTAGTTGGCTTCCTAGTTGCTTTATTCTGTTATCGCTTTATACTATGTTATCTTTCTTCTGTGTGGTAATCTTCAAAAATCAGATGGAAGAATGAGGAACTGCGGAGGGAAAGTCTCCTAGAAGGAATATCGGCGATTTTAACTCCGTTTTCTCTCTCCCTTTCTTAGGCTCCTTCTTACAGTTCTCCACGATGCCCCAGAAAGCTGGAAATGACCCCCCTGGTGTTTCCGCTACAAGTGATCTGGAAATGGAGATATATAACATGAGAGAAAAGTTTCTTAAAAGCGTGACAAAGTTAGTAGAAAGCAAAAGTTACAATAGCAAGGTATTTTCCAAAGAAAAGTACTTTCAAACGATAAAGGAAGTCAAGGAAGCTAAGGAAAAGGGGAAGAAGTCCTCGCGTGACTACCGCCGTGCAGCAAAATACGACGTGATCTCTGTGCAAGGCACAGAGAAACTGATAGAGGCGACCCATGGAGAACGGGATCGAATTCGGTATTACGTGCATAAGGAAGAGTTGTTTGATATTCTCCATGATACGCATCTCAATATTGGGCACGGCGGGCGGACACGCATGCTCAAAGAGCTACAAGGAAAATACGGGAATGTCACCAAAGAGGTCATTGTCTTGTATCTGACACTCTGTAAACAGTGCCACCAGAAGAACCCGGTACCCAAGAGAGGTCTTGCCCCCAGGCCCATGGCTTTTAAGGACACTGACTCCAGATGCCAAGTTGAAGTACTTGACATGCAGTCAAATGCCGATGGTGAGTTCAAGTTTATTTTATATTACCAGGACCACTTGACCAAGTTTATTATTTTACGGCCGTTAAAAGCGAAGCAGGCCCATGAGGTGGTCAGTGTCCTATTGGACATTTTCACGATTCTTGGTACACCTAGCGTTTTAGACTCTGGCAGTGGCGTGGAGTTCACAAACCAGGTTGTTCATGAGCTCAATGAAGTATGGCCGGACCTAAAGATGGTGTGTGGTAAGCAGCACCCTGGCCAGGGCCCGGGCTCCCTGGAGCAAGCCAGCCATGACGTCAAGAACATGATAAATGCCTGGATGCAGAGTAACCACTCACGTCGCTGGGCCGAAGGCCTGAGATTCATGCAGATGGTGAAGAATCAGCTGTTTGACATGTCCCTGCAGCGAAGTCCATATGAAGCAATGTTTGGTTTTAAGGCTAAACTCGGGCTGTATTCCTCAGACTTACCCCGGGAAACTGTGGCTGTCTTACAAACAGAGGAGGACCTGGAAATTGCCGAAGAACAGCTAGAAAGTAGCCTTTGGATCAGGCAGGAAGAAAGGGCTGAGGTTGGAGCAGACAGATCTGATATGGATGAGGACCTCAATCCCTCCGCTCCGGAAGCTGCAGAGCCCAGCACCTCACAGGGGGCCCTCTTCTGCTGGTGACCAGGCCATCTGAGAAATGCTGCCAAATTCCCTGGGGAAAGGAACGTGAAGGCTGGACTCTCCCATCGGTCAAATTGTCCGTGGCAGTCCTTGCTCAAAGGGGAAAAACGGGTCGGGTCTGTGACCTGGGGCCACCATGACAAACAACCACAACCCTGGCAGCCTAGAACAGCAGGAATTTATTCTCTCATCGTTCTGGGGGCCAAAAGTTCAGAATCAGGGTGTCAGCAGGGTTTGCTCCTTCTGGGGGCCCTGAGGAAGAGTCCATCCCATGCCCCTCTCCTTCCTCTGGTGGTTGCTGGCAATCCTTGGCTTGTACAAGTCCAGTCTCTGCCTCGTCTTTCTGTGGGTCTCCACATGGCCTTCTCCCCTCTGTCTCAGTGTGTGTTCTCCTTTTCCATCTCTTAGAAGGACACTATTGGATACCAAATCCACGTCTTTGAGTTTAAGGCCCACCCCAGTCGAGGATGATCTCATCTCGAGAGCCTCCCCGTAATTATATTTGCAGAGACCCTTTTTCCAAGTGAGGTCAGATACGCAGGTATTGGGGGTTTGGCCCTGGGCATATCTTTCTGGGGGACAGTTCTACCAACTACCGTCAGAAGAAGGGTGTATTTGCCTGCAGAATATGAACTGATGGGGTCTTAAGTGTATAGAGCTGGTGGTGGTGCCCTCCATATATCTCCCACGCATTCCTTCTCCTGCCAAATCCTGCTCCTCAGACAATACCCCCAAAATTGGGAGCATCAGAGGAGAAGATGTAGATGAAGCACAAGTAACAAGAAAAGAGGTTGGTCCAGCATACCCTGGAGACTGGCCACCTCGGCACCTGCACTCTATTTCCAGCTTCAAGAAAAACCATAGGTGCCATCCCTGCTCTCAGAACGGCACGCCTAGGGAATGGTGTGACCTGCCTGGAACATATTTTAAAAGTTGGCCAGAATTAAGACATGGCTGGGATTTGGGTCTGAGTCTGCCAGTTGTCTCTGCCTCAAGAATAGAAAAGCGTGTCTTTCTGGAAGAGGTCAGTACATTCCAGGAAATGACCGGTCACCAGAGACTCTGGAGCAAGGGGCAAATATGGGCCAGAGGTCCCTGCTCCGGCCAGAGAAGACTAGAGCAAGGGCCAGTCTGGGTCATGGTTCAGGGTAAGAAGAACTGACCTGGCCAAGGAGAAGGATAATGCCCTGGATCTGTGTACTGCTGTGTTCCCACGGCCTAGACGAATGCCTAGCCTTTCGGAGGTGTTCAGTAAGGATTTGTCATGGGAACGAATGGTTCTGCAGAGATGGGCACAGGAAGGAGGGGGGCCTGGTCTTTATTCCCCCATGCACCCTTCCCGCATATCCTGGAGCCATCCAAAGCCCATACTGATGGCCCCTCAAGCCAGTTTCCTCCTCCATAAGGGGCAGGACCTACCCCTACCACCTACAGAGGGCGAGACACTGCCTGCTTCACAGGGTGGTTGTGAGAACTCGTGAGAGAATGTGAAGGCCTTTGTCTAAACACTGAAGTTCTACCACGTGAGTTGTCCTTGCTACCAGCGGGGCCGGTCTCCCACATGAAAGCTGGAGGCCTCTGCCCTTCCTTTGCTGGTTAAACGGTGTTGCAGGGAGGCTACATGATTATTATTAGGAAGGAGGTGATCGCACCTTCCACCTTGTTTCCGGGGGCCACAATCTTGCTCCATCCTTGGCCGGGACCTCACTCTGCATTGCTCCTTTGTCACCTGGCAGGGTCTCTTGGAGGCCTGGCTCGACTGTTGTTACCCACCCTCATGCTGACCTGCCACCTCATGGTTGCCGGGCAGACCAGGAACCGCATCATGGACCGTGCGGGTGAGAGGTGAGAGGAGGCTCAGCATCTCCGACTTCCCTGGGGAGGGGCTACAGATAACCCAGGTTTCCTGAGCTGCTGCATCGCCACTCTTCCTTCCCCTCTTACTTCGTAATATTGGTGGTGGGAGAGAGTTAGAGGTGGACACCAAGACCCGGCGTGGCCTTACTCTGCGTTTCAGCATCTGGAACAGAGGCTACTGGGGCACCACCAGATGCTTTCAGGGTGCGGATGTGGTTTGTGTGTGAAACTTAAAACAATCACCACTGTCACTCTCAAAACGAGATTGCATATACACCTCTTGAAAACTTGGAAAATCCGGCCACACCAGGCCCACGTCTTTGCATTGCAACAAAGGCCTGGAGCTCAGTGGTAGCCCCCAGGGGGCAGTATGTGCATGTCCTCCAGGCGGCCACCGTCTGGCCACGCAGAATACGTGCATGTGCATTTCTGTGGCCCGTTGCTGAAGAAAGGCACTGTGAAGTCATAATATGAACCAAGGCCAGAAACCAACCTCTGTTATCTTTAAGAATTTATGATGAGGGGCGCCTGGGTGGCTCAGTCGTTGAGCGTCTGCCTTCAGCTCAGGTCATGATCACAGGGTCCTGGGATCGAGCCCCGCATCGGGCTCCCTGCTCTGCGGGAAGCCTGCTTCTCCCTCTCCCACTCCCCCTGCTTGTGTTCCCTCTCTCACTGTGTCTCTGCCTGTCAAATAAATAAATAAAATCTTAAAAAAAAAAAAAAAGAATTTATGATGAAAGTGGCATTCCACATCAGCAGGAGGGGTGGTATTAGTTCATGGTGCTAGATCAGTTAGCTGTCCATCAGAGAACACGAAGTCTGATTCCTAAAGAAGAAATGGAACTATAAAAATATTGGGGAAAAATGGGATTGTCATGATTTTGGAATGGAGAAAGCCTTCCTAAGCACTACATGAAATTCAAAAGCCATAAAAGAAAAGGCTGATATACTTGCCCTCATGAAAATTTTCAAATATCTATGGGAAATACTGCCGTTTAAAAAGTGAACAAAGATAAGTGACATTGGGAGAAAATATTTGCAACATCTAAAACATCCTAATTTTTAAAAAGGCTGCTTATAAATGAATAATGGGAAGAACAGCCAATAGAGAGCAAACAGAGGCTACCCACAGAAGAAAAAGAAACGGGTAGTCAATGCTTCACGTGCCTGCGTGCAGCTGTGGGTGATCGAAGAACCCTGGGCTTGTCATCAGAGCAGGGCTCTCCATTTCAATGAAACACAAGTTATTTGAGAATCTTAATGTTCTCCATTGTGCATGTAGAAGAGACACGGGCCTAGTGATCCTGTCTTGATTGAACAAACCTTAAGGAGGTACAGTGATTGCTACATTATTTTCAAGACAGCTGTATTAGTTTCCTGGGGCTGCCCCCAACAAACTGGGGGGCCGAAAGAACAGAAATGTATTGTGTCACAGTTCTGGAAGCCAGAAGTCTGAGATCAAGGTGTCCACAGGGTTGGCTTCTTGCCAGGGCGCTGGGGAGACTTCCATGCCCCTCCTAGCTTCTGGAAGCCTCAGGTGTCCCTGGGCTTGCAGATGACATTCTTTCCATTTCTTCGTATCTGTGTGTGTCTGTGTCTGAATCCGTGTCCAAGGGTCCCCTTCTAAGAAGGACCCCATCATGTTGGATTAGGGCCCACCCTAGTGATGTCATTTCAGCTTGATCGTCTGCATCCTTATTTGGCAATAAGGTCACATTCAAAAGTACTGGGAGGTATGCCTTCATCTTTTTTTGGGGGGTGGGTCCACCCCCCAAAAAAAGATGTGGGGGATACAGTTCAACCCAGAGCAGCAAGCAATCAGAAGGACAGTTTATTTTCAGAGGTAATTTTTTTTTTTTAAAGATTTATTTATTTGAGAGAAACAGAGAAACAGCATGAGAGGGGAGAGGGTCAGAGGGAGAAGCAGGCTCCCCGCTGAGCCGGGAGCCCGATGCGGGACTCGATCCAGGGACTCGATCCCAGGACTCCGGGATCATGACCTGAGCCGAAGGCAGTTGCTTAACCAACTGAGCCACCCAGGCGCCCTTCAGAGGTAATTTTTATGCAGTGTAGCAACAATTTCTAAAGTCTTGGGAGACTTAACAAAATCCCAAATAACACTTGCAAGAGCAGATTATATTAACAGAAAACAAACAAAAAAAAATTGGTACCAGTTACAAACGTTCATGCAAATCTTCGTTTTACTCAGAAGCAAACTGTTGTTAAGAAAGATCTTAATACCTTGTCCTACTGGATCATTTGGCTTAGTTTTAATGATGCGGAATGCCATCTACCCCCACATCTGTCAGCGGGAGTGTTGCCACATCTTTCCTAGACTCCCTTGGTGACTTATTGGAGACTTGCATTTTTAGGGCCAATCTCTAGAATTCTGTTAGGAGGCCCATGGAGTTCAATTTTACTAGAATACAAGGGAGAGCGGGCTAACAAAGACTGCACTCAACAGTGAGGGAAGGAGTTTGTAGAATCTTTCTTCCACGGACCCCAAGCACTGCCTCTTGCATGCACACACCTGTAACCTTGACCGTCCCCTGAACTCCAAGCTCATCTGCGAGATGGAGCTGATGATAACCCCAGCCTCCGGTGGTGACCGCACCTGGTACTACCATGGTGACCACCGAGTAAGGTATAGAATTGTTGAATCCACATGTTGTACACCCAAAACTAGTGTGGCATTGTATGTTGATGACGCTTCGATTAAAAAAAGCATTTGTTGGGCGCCCGGGTGGCTCAGTTGGTTAGGCGACTGCCTTCGGCTCAGGTCATGATCCTGGAGTCCCTGGATCGAGTCCCGCATCGGGCTCCCTGCTCGGCATTTGTTGAGTAATAATCCCCACCTCCCAGAGCTGTGATGAGGTTTATGGGAGGGGGGCGTATGTATGGGTGTTGATCAGTGCCCGGCCCTTGCGCCCCCGGCCCTCTGCCTGTCCTCACACACAGCATTGTGCTCAGCCACAGCCGGCCCCGGTGTGCTGGGTCAGGACATGCTCAGCCCGTCAAGGTTGAGTGCGCCACTGCCATTCGCCTACCCTCGGAGTTCAGAAGTGCAGTGGAAAGAGCTACTCTGGTCCTCAAATACACTTCTGCTTTTTTGTGGGGGTTTATAGGGGATTTTGGGGGGTGGTTTTCTTGTTTGTTTTTGGCGGTGGGAACATCTGACATGAGATCTACCCTCTTACCAAATTTTTAAGTATACAATACAGTATTGTTAACTATAGGCAAAAATGTACAGATGTCTAGAATTTAGTCATCTTGCATAACTGAAACTTTATACCCACTGAATAGCAGCCCCCCATTTCCCCTCCCCCTAATCCCTGGCAACCACCATTCTGCTTTCTGCTTCTCTGTGTTTGACTATTTTGGATTCCTCATAGGACCAGAATCCTGCAGTATTTGTCCCATGTGACTGGTTTATTCACGTAATGCCCTCAAGGTTCATCCACATGGTCACATGTAGCAGGGTTTCCTTCTTTTTTGAGGCTGAATAAACCATTGTGGGCACATAGTACATTTTCTTTATCCACCCATCCATCAATGGGGTATGTGAGTAGCTTCCACGTCTTGGCTCTTGTGAATAAAGCTGCAGTGAACATAGGAGTGCAAATATCTTTCCAAGATCCTGATTTCAACTTGGGTAAATGTGTAGGAGTGGGGTTGTTGGATTATATGATATATCCATATTGAATTTTTTTTTTTTTAGGAACCTCCATACTATTTTCCATAGTGGCTGCACCATTTTGCATTTCCCCCAACAGTATGCCAGAGTTCCTGTTTCCCCACATCCTCACCAACACTTGTTACCTTTTGGGTCTTATTGACGACATTCCTAACGGGTGTGGCGTGGTATCTCATTGTGGTTTTCATTTGCATTTCCCTGATGACTAATGATGCTGAACATCTTGTCGTGTGCCTGTTGACCATTTGTATGTCTTCTTTGGAGAAATGTCTATTCAAGTCCTTGGCCTATTTTTAAGTTGGGCTATTTGGGGGTTTTGGTGGTAGTGTTTGGGGTGGTGGGGTTTTTTGTTTTTGGTTTTTTGGTTTTTTTGCTTTGAGTTGAAGGACCTCCTTATATTTTTTGGATATCAACCCTTTATCACTTAAATGGTTTGCAAATATTTTCTCCCATTCCATAGTTTGCCTTTTCACTGTGTCCTTCACTGTGCAGACACTTTTTAGTTTGATGTAGTCCCACTTGTCTCTTTTTGCTTTTGTTATCTGTGCTTTTGGTGTCATACCCAAGAAATCACTGCCAAGACCAATGTCATGAAGCTTTTCTCCTGTGTGTTCTTCGAGGAGCGTTGCCGTTCCAGGTCTGAACATTGATGTATTTAATCTATTCACTTCTGCTATTAACGGAGGGGGGAGAAGCTTATTTTCCAGCAATTCCAACCCTCATGTGACAGTGCTTGAAACACCAGAAAGAGCTACACAGATGCTAATGGTACATTTCATGAGTTACCCTCCCAAAGGTCACCAGGGGACCCCCACTTCCTAGCCCATGGCTCCTGCTCAATCCTAATCCATCTTGGCTTCTTTGGGATGTTAAATCCACGTCAACTCTCATCCCACCTTCTTTTTTGTTTCCATGAAATGGAAATCTAGCGGGTTTTGTCCTACTTAGGACCACTCATGCATTCCTGCCTCGCTGCTACTCTCCCCCTCCTCCACTGAGATACTGTGTTCTGAGAACCTGGTTTTATTGTTCCCCTTTTGCTCATCCTCGACCATTTTTTTTCTAGTCTGTGTCAACTGGAAGACTTGTGTGTGCAGAACTCCCTCAACCCCCTCCCCAGCTCCAGTCTTCACACTACTTATGGTCTTCTCAGGGCCAGTACTCACCCCAGACATGCTGGAAAAGAGAAACTGAGGCACGTTAGCATTTGGAAGAGCCTGTTGGCACAAACATCGATTTGAATTGAGCAATGTTGACCCCAAAGTGGTTAGGAGTGCTCACCTGACAGGAGCTGGGGCAAGGTTTTTGCAGGAAGTCACTGAAGCAAAGCAAGGCAATTATTTGGTTATCGCTTAAGCAGTCACCTTATTTAAGAAAGCCTAGTTGGCTGCTTGTGATGGGTTGTTCTTAAGTTTCACTTAGTTTCACTTCACTAAGTTTTGGTTTGCTTATGTAGACTATCACAGTGTTAGCGCCACCCCAGTCTAATGACCTCCTTGTTCGAATACTTTAACAATACCCTCTGTGTTCCCAAATTCTATTAATGGCACCACGGGATCACCTAAGGCACTAACCTCAGTCATCCTCAATAACTCATTCTTCCTCACTGGCTGCAGGCAATCATTGGCAGATGATGTCATTCCCTACCAGTGGCGTTATGTTTTCCAAGCATGGATGTGACCTCTATCTATAATGCATGCCCTTCTAGGGCGCCTGGGTGGCTCAGTCCGTTAAGCGACTGCCTTCGGCTCAGGTCATGATCCTGGAGTCCCGGGATCGAGTCCCGCATCGGACTCCCCGCTCAGCGGGGAGTCTGCTTCTCCCCCTGACCCTCCTCCCTCTCGTGCTCTCTGTCTCTCATTCTCTCTCTCACAAATAAATAAATAAAAATCTTTAAAAAAAATAAAAATAAATAAAAAAATATAATGCATGCCCTTCTAGACCTTCATCAAGAGATGGGGTTTGTCATCTCCTTGAACCTAGATAGACCTGCGTTCCTGCCTTCACCAACAGAGTACAGAAGAAGCCGTGATATTTGTCTTTGGAGATTAAGTCACAAAAATACCACCTCACTCTTTTTGCAATGCTCATTCTTGGAACCCAACCACCATGCTGTCAGGAAGCCTAAGCTTTCCCTGTGGAGTGACTCACTTGGAAAGGAACCAATGCCTCCAGCCCTCAGCTCTTCACCAACAGCCAGAACCAACTTGCCAACCATGTGAGTAAGCAATCTTGGAAAGCAGACCCTCCAGCTCCCAGTTGATCTTCCCCAGATGATGCTGTACATAACAGAGATAAGCCCTGGCCAAATCATAGATTCCTGTGAAAAATACATGGTTGTAGTTTTAAGCTACTAAGTTTGTGGGTGGTTTGTTATGCAGTAACAGATAACTGATACCCTAACTCTGAAATGCCTCTTAAATCTATTATCATCTCTCCATTTCCCTAAGTCAGGCCCCCATTATCTTGCTTAAATTGGGAGACAATCTGCCTCATGAATCTGTGGAAGCAAAGCTCTGCTCACAATAATAGTAAGCACCACGGAATGCCGATTTATCTTCAATGCTAAGGTGCTTTGAATTCATTCTGTTATTTAATCCTTACAATCCTACAAAGTGGTTTGAAGCTGAAGAAATAAGTTTAGGTAGCACAGCAACTTGACTTAATTTCTCTCTTTTACAGAGGAGGAAATGTTGCTCGGAAAGGGCATCTAGCCCAAGATCCAAACCCAAGTCTTTCTAAGTCCAAGGTCAGCTCTTAACAACCACCTTTCTTGCCCACGAATTTCTAGTGGTGCCTGTGCTCATGGGAAAATGGCTTAACCCTGACTCCAAACTTGATATGCAAGTTGGCACACAGTGTGGTCCTGACTCGTGCACGATTAGCAGCTTCTGTTCTGTGTGTGGCCTCAGGGCTAGGCATGTGAACTTTTCCATTACACTTGCAGTAGGGAGAGAGTCAGGCCATCAGCCAATCTAGGCTCTTGCCAGAGTCACTTACACTTGCCAAGACTTGGTTCCCTCAACCAAAACCAGATGATTGAACCAGCCCATCTGAGAGTGCTCTTCCTGCTCTCTGTGTAATGTGGAAACTGTCCTCTTGTAGTTTCGCGCTTCCTGCCTCTCCTAGGACGCCCACGCCGAAGCTCCCCAGCAGGGCTCATGTCCCCGCTTCCAAGAAGGTGAGAGAAGATGGGAGACTCAGAGAATGATGCTTTAGCGAAAGTTCTCCATCTACCGCTTTATCAGAACTAGCTTTATGTTGTGGAATAAAATCTGCTTTTCTGCAGCTCTAGGAGAAGAAGGGACATTTTTCTTCTGATATTTCTGAGATGCTGTTCCCAGTGGTTTTGTGAAGCTAGGCATTGGCGTGCTCTTGAGTTGGCACCAAGAGGAGCAAGGGAAGGTGCCTGAGAACCTGACACACACTTGCTTCCCAGTTCTGTTACATGCCTTTTAGACATGAGAGCAACAGACCATTAAAGCATGGTTTGCCAACGCCAAGTTCCGTCACCTTAACCTTTTCCAGTTCCGTGGCTTTGGGTTATAGTATTTGAAAGGGGGGGGGGGTTGAGGAGTTTGTTTTTAAATGCCATTTACACACCTCTCTGCTCGACTTGTGGATATCTTACAGAAATTGATTTAAAACCTGAGGTACTTTTAAATATGAAAGAGCAAGAGTCCTCCCCAGGACTCTTGTTCAAAAAGTTAACCAATGGCAGAAATCGGTTTGTCCCTGGAATCTTCTTCTGAATTTTGTCCAGAATTCTATCCCTTTGAATTTATTGAAACGTGGTTTCTCTTTTAGTTCCTGGTTCCTTTTATTGTTTTTATCTTGGCGCTAATCTTTGTTTACCCAGGTCCTGACATTTTTACCCCAGAATTAATTACCCCAGATGGTCTGCTCTCCTGTGTTTTCCAAGCAAACAAAGTGGGCAGGAAATAAGAGTTTCCTGAGCAAATTGGCCTTCCGTTTTAGTGCGAGACTTTGCCTTTCAGAAGCTTGCTTATTTTATGTCTACTTTTTCTATTTATAATTGATTAAAGATTTTTTTCATTTGGATCTAATTAGATTTTACCTTTTCCCATCTAAAACGTAGTCCTAATATTTTGCCTTTCGCTTCCCTGAGTTTCCTTCGTAGAATCCACTGTTCTGTTTCATTTGAACTGTGACATCCTTTTTGTTGACCAGCTCCTTGCTCAGACTAGCTTCTCCACACCTGGAACTTTGGCCTCGATTTCTTCTCACTTTTAGGCACTTCCCTTGACAGGACGGTGTGCGTGAGCGGCAGATGAGCTCTTGTGAGCCTTGCCTCTTGGCATTTTGCACAGATAGGTCCCTCCTAACTTTGGTGAGTCATCCAACAACCAGATGTTTGCTTCTCTTCCCGCTCCGCTCCACCTCAGCCCTGAGCGTGCTGTTCCCTGAAGGACAGCTCCTCTCTTTCTGCCATTCTGCAAGCAGGAATCCTGGAAATGGCCACCTTAAGTGCAGGGACTTACAGTAGGATCTTCCCTCTGCATGTAACCCAGGCCACCAGTAATAACCCAGTCCCAGAACACTGCCCCTCCACCTGAACCGGGGTTGAGCCAGGCTAGACACCTGGGAGCTGCCCCTCCCATTGCAGTCACTTTCTGTATCCTGATGAGAGCCTCCCCGAAATCTGTCATCAGGCTTGGCTTTTCCTCTCCCATCTCTCCTCACACCCCCACTTCTCTGGCCCCTCGCTTCCATCCATTCAGTCAATGTCCATAGAAACCAGCTGTGTGCCCGGCGTGCTGGTCTGCGGAGGCACCACCAAGCCCCCGATCTTGGTAGTGTGCCATCTGCTGACCCAGGGGCACAGCAAAGACTTCTCAGTCAGTACCGGCGGAGCTCCGTGAAGGCCCCGCACAAAGGCCACTGAAGCTGAGTGTTGAAAGCAGGTTTGCGGCGCACCCGTGAACATTCTCCATTCTGCCTACTTTGTATCAGAGGACTTCTTGCAGGGGAGATAAGCTTGGCGGGATCATCAGGAGAAAACCCTAACAGACACCACCTTAACCCAGTGATCAAATTAACATCCCCAGCATTTGTACGACCCAGCGTTTCTGTGACGTTTCTACCCAAAATGCGTTACGTGAATCTAATTATGAAGAAACAAGAGATAAGCCCAGATTGAGGGCCATCCTACCAAACAGCTAGCCTGCGCTCTTCAAAAAGGCCCAAGGTGTGAAAGACAAAGACTGAAGGAAATAAAAGACGAAGGAACTGTCCCAGTTAAAGTAGGCTAAAAAGACATGACAACTGAATGCAGTGCATGATCCAGAACTTTCTTTTGTCATATTGGACATCACTAGGACAATTGGCAAAATCTGATTATTGCCTGCAGATTACAGTGTTGTTTTATTCAATGTTAATTTCCTGATTTTGAGAATTGTTCTGTGGTTATGTAAGAGTTTTTAGGAAATACACATTAGCGTATCTGAGGGTAAAGGGGCATCATGTCTGTAATTTATTTTCAAGTGGTAGTAGAGAAAAAAAAGTGTGTGTGTGTTTGTGTGTGAATAGAGAGGCTGGCAGAGATAAATCAAATGTAGTCATGTTAACATTTGGGGAAATCTGAGTGAAGAGTATAAAGGACTTGTTTATACTGCTATAACAACTTTTCTGTAAGTCTGAAATGTCTAAAAAAAATTTTTTAGGGGCGCCTAGTGGTTCAGTCGGTTAAGCGTCCAACCCTTGGTTTTCGCTCAGGTCGTGATCTCATGGTTGTGGGAATTGAGCCCGTGTCAGGCTCCGCACTCAGCGGGGAGTCTGCCTGAGAGTCTCTCTCCCTCTCCCTCTGTCCCTTCCCCCGTGCATGTGCTCTCTCTCTCTCTCTCTCTAAAATAAAAAAATCTTAAAAAAATTTTTTTTAAGAATTGGTAGGTCCCACCAAAGAGGACAGACAGTTTTGCCTTTTTGTGACCAGTCCCTTAGGCTTCGGGACCTGTGAGCATGGTAGTACAAGGCAGTAACTCACAGTGTGCTCTTGGGCCCGCACAGGTGGGTTTCCATGAGAGCAAGACTCACTCTGTCATCCAGGCCTGGCATCCCATCCCCCATGTTGCAAATCCTCCTGTGCCATTTCCCCCTCTGGACACAGGTATATCCCAAGGATTCAGGAGAATATGGCATCTGACAAATCCCTACACAGCTACATAGATGGAGCCAGACTTCTCCCAGGTACCTACAGTTTCTATCTCACCAGCTGGCTTCACCCCAAACAGTAGTCCCCCATTAGCTGAATCCTTTGACGACATTCCTTTCTGCAAAACAGGGGTTCTTAGCCTGTTTCTGTCTAATGGTCCATGGAGGCAGAAAATTATGAGGCTTGGGTTTTCTCCACTGTAGCAAATTAAACTCTATATTCTCTCTGTCTTGGCACTTGGTAGGTTTTTTTTGTTTTTTTGTTGTTGTTGTTTTTAATCATAGACTTAATATTTGAGAGCAGTTTTAGACTCACGGAAAAACTGAGCACAAAGCACACACAGTCCCCAGGTACCCCCCCCCCCACAGACACGCATGCGTAACCACCTCCCGACATCAACATCTGGCGCCAGTGAGGTATGCTTGTGACAGTAAGACAACAGGACACATCATGGTCCCCCAAAGCCCATAGTTTGCATTAGGGTTCACTCTTGGTATTCTATATCCTGTGGGTTTTGACAAATGTAAAATGACATGTATCCACCTCTATAGTGTGATACAGAACAGTTTCACTGCCTGGTAGTCCCCTGCACGCCCACCTATTTTTCCCTCCCTCCCTACTCCCAAATGCCTGGCAACCACTGATCTTTTCACTGATCCCATAGTTTCACCTTTTCTAGAATGTCATATGCTTGGAACGATACAGTATGGAGCGTTTTCAGACTGGCTTCTTTCACCTGCCAATATGCATTTAAGTTTCCTCCCCGTCTTTTTGTGGCTTGATAAATCACTACTCTTTATCGCTGACTACTATTCCACTGTATGGACATACCACAGTTGATCCATTCATCCTTCGAAGGACATTTAGGTTGCTTCCAATGTGGGACCGTTGTGAATAAAGCAGCTATAATTATGTGCAGCTTTCTGTGTGGGTGTACATTTTCGATTCACTGGGTGAATATTAGGAGTACCAATTGCTGGATCATACGGCAAGGGTATGTTTTCATTGAGTGAGAAACTGACAGACTAGCTTTCAAAGTGCCGGCACCATTTTGCACTCCCACCAACAACGAATGAGAGTTCCTGTTGTTCCACATCACTGGATTTTAGCCACTCTAACGGATGTGCTGTGGTATCTCCTTGTTTTGATTTGCAATCCCCTAATGTCATATGATCTCAAGCATCTTTTGCTACCCTTATATGCCAGCACGCTCTATGGACTGACCCAGCCAGGTGCCCCAGCAGTTAAGTCAATTTAGAAAACGATAATAAAACTGCAGAGAATTAAGATATTAGATCAAAGATACAAAGAATGTAAATCCTAACCTATATTGAGGAAAAAGGACCCCAAAGTCAAATGTATACATGTGTGGTAAAATCTTTCCATTATTTTTCTGCCAAGTTGATTTATAAAAGTTTCTTTCACAGGGCGCCTGGCTGGCTCAGTCGGTGGAGCCCACAGCTCTTGATCTCCGGGGTCGTGAGTTCAAGCCCCACCTTGGGCATAGAGATTACTTAAAAATAAAACCTTTGTTCAAAAGTTTCTCTAGTTATTCTGACATCATACATGAATTGATATCTCTTGTGCAATATCAGCAGCTTCTTCAAGCCTTGCCATCTGATCGTCATTTGAACCGAGGTCCGAAAATCCCAGCTCTGTGGGATTTGTAGTTGTCTTTGGGAGGGGAACAGCTTTGGCTTCACTGTGTGTTTCTTTTCTTTTCTTTTCTTTTCTTTAAGATTTTATTTATTTATTTGACACAGAGAGACACAGCGAGAGAGGGAATACAAGCAGGGGGAGTGGGAGAGGGAGAAGCAGGCTTCCTGCAGAGCAGGGAGCCCGACGCAGTGCTCGATCCCAGGACCCCGACGCAGTGCTCGATCCCAGGACCCCGGGATCATGACCCGAGCCGAAGGCAGACGCCCAACCGACTGAGCCACCAGGCTCTGTGTCTTTCTCTTTCCCCTTCAGCCAAAGGGGTTGTGCCAATGAAGAACCCTAAAATCTTAAAATCCAACAGTCTTATAACAACCAAGCTAAACTCTCACTCAAACCACATAGTGTAGTCTTCACGGGCCACCATAACAAAATCCCACAGTCTGGGGGCTTAAATAGCAGACATTTATTAACTCACAGTGCTGGAGGCTGGATGTCCAAGGTCAAGGCGCCCACCAGTTGGATTTCTGGTGGCAGCTGTCTTCCTGGCCAGCAGGCAGCTGCCATCTGGCCCTGCCCTCCCAAGGCCTTTCCTTGGTGCGCAGTGATGGAGCAAGGAAGCAGCTCTCTGGCATCTCTCTTTTTTGCTCTTGAACGTTCCAGTTGCTATGTCATGAGGACCCTTAAACAGTCCTTTGGTCCACATGGCTAGAAATTTAGGCCTCCAGCAAACAGTCACATAGAGTGAGTCTCCTAGGAGGGAGACAGTGTAGCTCTTGCCAACAATTTGACTGCAAATTCATGAGGGATGCTGAGCTGGAACTAACCAGCTATGCAGCTCTCACATTTTTTACCTTAATCTTTGCCTGGAAGCCATGTTTGTCTAATGGAGTGAATCTCAATAAGAGTCTCAAGAGGCCACAGAGTGTGTCACAGAATAAGGTTGGCAGAGACACCACCAGCATGGTCTGCAAATGATAGAGACAATACAAAAAGAAAAGAGAGGCCTTTGGACCCCAAAATTCTACTAGCAAGATGTAGGCTGAGAAAATCATACAGCTGCAAACAGAGGCTGTCTTTTGTGGAAAGGAAGGATGATTCAGAAGGTAGTACCAAAGGCCTCGCAGGTGGAGCTGTGGAGAATATACAAATGGTCAACAGGCACAGGAGATGCATCTTGGGGAAATGTGTTAGGAAAATCCAAATCAAAACCACAACGAGATGCCACTTCACATCTACTAAGATGGCAAGAATCAAAAAGATGGACAATAAAAGTGTTGGCCAGGCTGTGGAGAGAGTGGAACCCTCACACATTACTGGTGGGAAAGTAAAGTCGTACAGCTGCTTTGAGAAACATTCTGGAAGTTCCTCAAGAAGTTCAACAGAGAGTTACCATGTGACCAGGGATTCCACTCCTAGTTATACACCCTGGAGAGCTGAAAACATATGTATGAAAACTTGGACAGAAATCTTCATAACAGGAGCGCCTGGGTGGCTCAGTCATTAAGTGTCTGCCTTTGGCTCAGGTCATGGTCCCAGGGTCCTGGGATCGAGTCCCATATTGGGCTCCCTGCTCAGCAGGAAGCCTGCTTCTCCCTGTCCCTCTGCTTGCTCCCCCCACTTGTGCTCTCTCTCTCTCTGTCTGGCAAATAAATAAATGAAAATCTTAAAAAAAAAAGAAATCTCCATAACAGCATTATTCATAATAGCCCAAAGGTGGAAGCAACCCAAATGTCCATGCACTTAACAAATGGATTGTTAAAATATGGCATATCCATACAATGAGATATTATTCAGCCATAAAATGGAATGAAGTACCAATACATTTTACAACATGAATGAACCTTGAAAATATGATGCTAAGAAAAGAAGCCAGACACAAAAAGCTGTATTTGTATGATTCCATTTATATGAAATGTCCAGAACAAGCAAATGCATAGAAACAGAAAGAAGACTAGTAGTGTTCAAGGACTGAAGGGAATGAGGAATGGAGAATAATTAGAGCAAGTGAAGTGTTCTGGAATTGGGTAGTGGTGATGGTTGTACATTGTGAATATACTAAAATCACTGAATTATGTACTTTAAAATGATAAGTTTTATGGCATGTGTGTTATATCAAAAATAAACAAACAAACAACAAGAACAACCATGGAGACTTACACCTGGGCAGAAATAGGACTGAATCTTAATCAAGGAGATTTCAACATTTTCCCAGCTGGATTTCAAAACTGCTATGGACCAGTGACTCCTGTGTCCCTCTCATTCCTCCCCCACCCCAGCTGTTGTTATTGAATTACAATTAACATACAGTGTTCTATCAGTTTAAAGTGTACAACATAATGATTCAACAATTCTATACATTGCTCAATGTTCATTATACATCATTGTCACCCTTTCTAAGCAGTAGCGTCTGTAATGATTATCCCTTGACTGTCCTGCCATTGTTTTCTGGATATGTGGGGGATGGTCACGTGTCTCTGTAGTTCACAGGTATTCAGATTGAGAGCAACTGTATTTAAAGCATTACATCTAAAGAGCCTCATCTGCACCTGGACCTAATTTAGGTGGTGTATTACTTTGCTAAGGCTGCCATAACAAAGTACCATAGACTAGGCGGTTTAAACAACAGAAATTTATTTTCTCACATTTCTAGAGGCTAGAAGTCCAAGATCAAGTGTAGTAGGTTTGGTTTCTTTTGAAACCTCTCTTACCTCGCTTGCAGATGAGCATCTTCTCTCATGGTTTTCCTGTGTGCATGCACATACCTGGTGTCTCTGTGTTCCTAAACTTTTCTCATAAGGACACCACTCAGGTTAGACAAAGGCCCACCACCCATCTTAACGTAATCACCTCTTAAAGACCCTATCTCCAAGTAGTTACGTTCTGGGGTACTAAGAGTTAGGTCCTCAACATATCAATTTGGGGGGGAGATAAAATTCAGCCCATAACAGATGGCAAGTGTATCATAAATTCTTAAAACTTCATATTTGCCTGATGCCTCAACATCCCCACAACAAGGCTGTGAGCGCTTCACCAGGTGAGCAGGTGCACCAGTGTGATGAGGCTGGTTCCTGCCACAAGTTCTCCTTCTTGCCCTCCCCTGTAAAATTCAAATGCACTAATGAAATTCCCTCATATGTTTTGTTTGTTTGTTTGGTTGGTTGGTTGGTTAAAGATTTTTCTTTATTCATTTGACAGAGAGAGACACAGCGAGAGAGGGAACACAAGCAGGGGGGGTGGGAAAGGGAGAAGCAGGCTTCCTGCCAAGGAGGGAGCCCCACTCGGGGCTCAATCCTAGGACCCTGGGATCATGACCTGAGCCGAAGGCAGATGCTCAACGACTGAGCCACCCAGGCGCCCCGAAATTTCCTCATACGTTTGCTTGTGTGCCCCACCCTGACCCCAGTAAAGGCACTTGGCCATGGGTCCTCACTCTCTCAGCTCCCCGTCTGCAGGGTTGATCTTGCTCTCTGGGCACTCCTCCTATGTGGCCTCCATGTGGAATATCATGCCTCCCTCTTCTAGGACTTGTGGATATAATGAATCCTCCACTTTTGTATACCTCTCTGAGTGCAATTTCCACAGCTTTATTGGAATAACCCTTAAAGACCCACGAGGACTTAGTTCCTCACAACACAGTAGAATTTTGAACTTTTAGCTGATTGATGCTCTACTGGGATGAGGATTTTCAGGGCCTTGAGAGAGGTGTATATTGTATGTATGAAGAATGTAAATAATTTGTGACCAGAAGGTAGAATGTGGTGATTTTAAAATAAATCCACAGGGCGCCTGGGTGGCTCAGTTGGTTAAGCAACTGCCTTCAGCTCAGGTCATGATCCTGGACTCCCAGGATCGAGTGCATTGGGCTCCCTGCTCAGCGGGGAGTCTGCTTCTCCCTCTGACCCTCCTCCCTCTCATGTTCTCTATCTCCTTCTCTCTTTCAAAAAAAAAAAAAACTTTAAAAAATTTTAAAAAATAAAATATATCCACAGATTCTTGATATTCTTCCCCTCAAGAAGTGAAACTTAATTCCCCTCCTGCCTAGCCCCTGTAGACATTTGAGTTTATGACTTATTCCAAATTACAAAATCCCTTTCTCCAGTTACATGTATATATATAGTAGAGGTCATGACATCCCTCTGTTTGATGTCCCTTCCCCAAGGATGATTAATTCAATAGGTTCTTCAATAGATCCTTGCTACCAGGGGGAAGGAGTCCAAGGGGGACCATGAGCAGGGATTTGTGGAATGCCTGTTCTGCCCAAATTTCAAGCCTATGTATTCGATTCTTTGCTCAGAATGTCTGCTTGGAACTAAGTTAGGAATCCCACTTCTGCTGGTCAGGTATGATAAAGATAAGAATCTTAAAAGAGCCTCAAAACCAAATAGAAATCAGTTATATATATTAGATTGAACCATATGAAATCACCAGCATTTAACTGCTAAAACAGCAGTATCGT
Source organism: Mirounga leonina (assembly GCF_011800145.1). NCBI lineage: Eukaryota > Metazoa > Chordata > Mammalia > Carnivora > Phocidae > Mirounga > Mirounga leonina. Next base: position 2,940,493 of record NW_023270777.1, on the reverse strand, counting down.
ATGTTTCAACCTAATAATATATATAGTTTTAACATATCCAATCCGCTCATAATTTGTCCCTTCCCTCCTCTAGCTGGTTGGCATGATGGCTCCATCTGCAGAGATATGACAAAGATCAGTCACAGCTGCTCTCTTGGGCGGCCAGCCTTTCTGTGCAGGATGTCTGAATCCCGATAGTCATTGCCGGCGCTGCCCAAGGCAGGCGCTGCACGTGTTCATGAGGCTCAGGTTATAACCCAAAGGTGCAATCTGTCTCTTGAGCTTAGGGCCCGACTCTGAGGTTCTCCTCCTTGTCATGTTTTCTTCCTGCTGTTACAGGATGGAGAACATGGGAGGCTTGGGTGGAGAGCGATAGCAACCAGGGAGTTGAGGTGGTGGTAGTGGAGGTGGTGGTGATGGTGGAGGTGAAGATGGTGGCGGAGGTGAAGATGGTGGCGGAGGTGAAGGTGGTGGCGGAGGTGAAGGTGGTGGCGGAGGTGAAGGTGTGATGGAGGTGGAGGTGGTGCTGGGGGTACCCAGGCACAGGGCTCTAGGACTTCTCAGTCACCTGCTCTGGACACAGAGAGTGGGATTGCTGCCCAATGCCCATAGTACAGCCCCACCCCAGGTAACCCGCCTCTTACCTTGGGCCTGTGTGCTCTTGGACTGTTCACTCTGAATAAACCAACTCGCTCCTAAGTGATCTCTCTCCCCTGGTCACTTCCCTTTACCTACTAACAAATGTTGAGATCGTAACACACATGGGCACACCTACTACCATCTGGTTGCACCTGCCGTACCTACCTGGTCTTCAGAGACTGCCCTTCTTTAGCTGGGTTGGGACTATCATGTGCTTCTTTGAAGGTACCCCCTGGCTCTGGAAAATGGTCCTTAGTTTCTCCCAAAACACATCTTCCTGGGTACTTCTCCCTCTTCCTTTCTTTGGGGGTGCGGTAAGGGTTTGGTGGGTGGTGGGTGAACAAAACTCCCGTGTGCTACAGGAGAGATTGGGCACTTCTGGGAACCAAAGGGTGCCAAAAGGCTCCTGAGGAGGAACAATTGGGAAACAAAGTTGTTCTTTCTCCCTCCTTCTCCTCCTTCAAGTTGTCTTGTCTCAACAACAGCCAGACATGATAAACAAGAGACCATTTATTCCACATCGCCCCAACAATAAGCAAGCAGGAACAAGGAGGAAAAGTAATATTCTCCCTCTCTAACTCCTTGCAGTGATGAAGGCCAACCACCTCCCCAAGGTTGTGAGAAAGGATGAGGACAGGGATGCAGATGAATGGGCAGGATTTCCGACAAGGTTACAAAGATGCCTTCTTTTGCTCAGGATCCGGGACTTCCCTCTGGGTGATAGAGGCATGTGAGACAACCGGCTTCTTCAGCAAGTTTTGTAGAGGGCTGGAGCAGTTGCTGCAGAACTTAGTGCCACAGGGACGGTTCATAATCACCATCCAGAAGTGTTGGTGGTTGAAGTAACAGAGGGCTGCTGGGAAAGCACAAAGGGATGGGGGAGAGGAAATTTGGAGAACCGGAAGAAAGTGGCCAGCGAGGTGAGGCCAAAGGGAAGATAATTCCCTAAGAACTTGTCCTTGGGGGTTACCTGCCTCCCTCCCTGCACACTTCCTCTGCCCCGAGCCACCCATGTCCCCTCCTGCCCGGGGCCCTCAGGCCACTCACCACAGGTGACATAGAGGACAAACACCAGCCAGCCTATGAAATAGCTCCAGCCGATGGGGACTGATAAATTCTTCTTCAACTCAAAGATCCAGAGGTTAATAGGAAACAACATCAGGGTGAAGAAAATAAGGATAACTAGGAGACAGGGACGCGAGAGATCTTATTCTTACCTGAGGACCCCACGGAGATTCTCCCTCACCTTCTGGGATACAGCCACAAACCACGATCAACCCCTCCAACTCCACCTCTCCCGGGATGAGGAAATGGCGGAGCTCAGTTCTCAAGGACCACCAGTTTTGTTCAGCCACCACCCACCAGACCCCTACCCCACCCCCAAAGAAAGGAAGAGGGAAAAGTACCCAGGAAGATGTGTTTTGGGAGAAACTAAGGACCACTTTCCAGAGCCAGGGGGTACCTTCAAAGAAGCTCATGATAGTCCCAACCCAGCTAAAGAAGGGCAGTCTCTGAAGACCAGGTAGGTACGGCAGGTGCAACCAGACGGTGAAGATAAGGCCCAGCACCAGCGCCAGGCAGAAAGTTATCATGGCCACCCCGAAGATTGGGTGGTTTGTCCACAGCTTAAAACTATCTGGAGAAAATGAGAAAACGGGACGAATTTAGGATTCACAAAGGAGAAAAAGTATATAATAGAATGACATGAGAAAAGGTTAACTAAAGAAATGTGCATTTTTAAAAAAGATTTATTTATTTATTTGAGAGAGAGAGAGAGAGTGAGAACTTGCAGGGGGAGGGGCAGAGGGACAGAGAGAAACTCCAGCAGACTCCTCACTGAGCACGGGGTGGGGCCCAATGCAGGGCTCGATCTCACGACCCTGAGATCAGGACATGAGCCGAAATCAAGAGTCAGACGCTTAACCGACTGAGCCACCCAAGTGCCCCAGAAATGCACATGTGAGATTACAATGAAGTATCACTTTCACTCATTAAATAAGCAAGGATTATTGATATGGAGATTGTTTGATAATCCCAACCATACAAAAATGAAAAACAGAGGACTTGAAGTGTGTTTCTCAAAAGAAGAAATACAAAAGTCCCATATACACATGAAGCTCAATACAAAGAATTGCCAAGTAAATGTGATTTGTTAACCTATCAAATCAGCAAAGATCAAGACAAAATTGATGACACCTGGTATAGGAAAGAATTTAGAGAGAAGAGGTGCTCTCATACGCTACCACAGGTCAGCATTTTCGATGAGTGACCTGGCACAAAATATCAGAAATAATGTAAAAGGTTAAGACCCTTTGACTTGGCAATGCTTCTTGGAATTTATGGTAAGGAAATAATCCAAGAGCAGCACTAAATCTGTGTGCAGGGATCTTCTCTGCACAGATACTTATATGTCCAAGGAGAGATTTGTTAAATGTATTGTACCCATTCGTTGGATTATTATGCATTCATTAAAAAATGATATGGGAGGGGGACGCCTGGGTGGCTCAGTCATTAAGCATCTGCCTTCGGCTCAGGTCATGATGCCAGGGTCCTGGGATCGAGCCGCAGATTGGGCTCCTTGCTCAGCAGGGGAGTCTGCTTCTCCCTCTCCCACTCCCCCTGCTTGTGTTCCCTCTCTCGCTGTCTCTCTGTCAAATAAATAAAATATTTTTTAAAAAATGATACAGGGGCGCCTGGGTGGCTCAGTTGGTTAAGCGACTGCCTTCGGCTCAGGTCATGATCCTGGAGTCCCGGGATCGAGTCCCGCATCGGGCTCCCTGTTCAGCGAGGAGTCTGCTTCTCCCTCTGACCCTCCCCCCTCTCGTGTGCTCTCTCTCTCTCTCTCACTCTCTCAAATAAATGAATAAATAAAATCTTTAAAAAAAATGATACGGGGGCACCTGGGGGGCACAGTCGATTAAGCGTCCGACTCTTGGTTTTGGCTCAGGTCATGATCTCGGGGTTCTGAGATTGAGCCCCATGTTGGGCTCCGCACTCAGCAGGGAGTCTGCTTGAGATTCTCTCTCTCTCTCCCTCTGCCCCGCCCCCCGACTCTCTCTCTCTCTCTCTCTCTCTCTCTTAAATAAATAAATAAATCTTTTTTATTTATTTGAGAGAGAGAGACAGCGAGAGAGGGAACACAAGCAGGGGGAGTGGGAGAGGGAGAAGTAGAGTCCCCGCTGAACGGGGAGCCCCATGTGGGGCTCGATCCCAGGACCCCGGGATCATTACCTGAGCCAAAGGCAGATGCTTAACAACTGAGCCACCAGGCACCCCTAAATAAATCTTTTTTAAAAATGATATGATAGATGTTTGTCTCCAAACAGAAGATGTCTCGAAAGAAACGAGGAACCAGGAGTGGGGATTAGAGGCCAGCGGTGGGGGGCTCCCTTCGCTGTGTCATCTTTTTTTTTTTTTTTGACAAAGAGAGACACAGGGAGAGAGGGAACACAAGTAGGGGGAGTGGGAGAGGGAGAGGCAGGCTTCCCACAGAGCCTGGGATCCTGATCTGAGCCAAAGGCAGATGCTTAACGACTGAGCCACCCAGGCGCCCCCTGTGTCGTCTTTCATTTTGCTTCCATTTCCACTCCATTCACATACTACCTAATCAAATAAATCTTAAATACTCGTGATGCTATAGAAATATTAATGACAGGAATAAATACCTAGAACTGCAAAGGGGAGTTTGCAACCCAGAGCATGGAGAATTGCGGTTTTGAAAATATAAATATATACATTTATCAAGATACAAATAAATATATGTTTATTTGTATATGTGTATTTGTATTTATAGATATCTCATACACACACATTCACACACAAGAGACTGGAAGTAAATGCACTGGCAATGCCAACTGTGATTATATCTATATGAGCAAATTTTAGGTCAGTTTTATTTTCTTTCTTAAACGTTCTGCATTTCCCACAATAACTAACTGTGCAACTAACTTTTTCTTATCAGAAAAAAATTATCTATCTATATATTTAGAATTAACAGTCATTGCCAACAAAGATACAATAAAACCAGCCTTCTTGTGCATTGTTAGTGGAAAGGTAAATTGCTATCACACTTTTTGGGAGCAACATGGAACATTTTATGAAGAACCTTAAAATATTTAACTCTTCCATCCGGTAAAGCCACTTTGGGAAATCGATACCAAAGAATTAACACTAAACACAGAAAAAAAAAAAAGTCATTAACAAATTTTGTTGCTCCTTTTTTTTGCAAATATGACATTGAAAAATAAATTTTACCAAGAATAGAAAAATAAAATTCAAGTAAAAGATGACAATCTATTTAGTTGATATATATGTCTATTAACTTATAATAGGGAAACATTTACTGCATCTCATAAAAATAAATTTCCGTACAGATTTTTAAATTATTTTTTTAAAAGATTTTATTTATTTATTTATTTGAGAGAGTGAGCAAGAGAGAGAACATGAGTGGGGAGAGGAGCAGAGGGAGAGGGAGAAGCAGGCTCCCCGCTGAGCAGCGAGCCCAGCGTGGGGCTCGTGGGGCTCCATCCCAGGACCCTGGGAACATGACCCGAGCCGAAGGCAAACCCTTAACCGCCTGAGCCACCCAGGCACCCCTAAATTATTTTTAAATAATCTCTACAACCAGCATGGGGCTCAAACTCACAACCCCGAGATCAAGAGTCACACCCTCTGCGGACTAAGCCAGCCTGGCACCCCAAAGATAAATTTTTAAACAATATAAATTGAATACTTAAAATAATGTAAAAGATATAAGGTTATTTATGAAGAATGAGTACAGCTGTGTAAAAACCGTTCAAAACTTGTTCAAAAAAAATTTTTTTAAAAGCCTAGCAGAAACTTGAGTGCTTGGGGCTGGTCTTTGAGGAGCTCGGTTAGAGCAAGGCAGGTGCCTCCGAGAGTCTTGGGGCCAGACACGCCCGAATTAGAATTCTAAACCTGCTCTCTTTGTAGGGGAAAAACAGTCAAATATTGACTCTCAGCAAGGTACTTTATCTGAGTCTCGGTGTTCTCATCCGTACAGGAAGGATGATCATCCCTATTCCTTAGGGTTGGTTGAGGATCTATCGAGCAAATGGAATAAGTATGCAATAAATGGTAGCTTTTTGTTTCCCCAAATTTATTGCGAGAAAGATGCATTTCTCTCATAATGGAAGAAACTAAGAGCCGCGTAACTTTTATTTTTATTATTATCTTTTTACTGTTAACGAGAGTGAAGTCACGGAACGGGGATCACGGAGATAGAAAGTTCTGGTTTCGCACAAGAGCTGAGCAAGGAGGCCCGAAGCTGGGAGGTGCGGGAGAGCATGGAGTACTGAGTTCAGGAACTGGCCGTGAAGGGCCACGAGAGCCTGGGAAAGAAGGAACGAGGAAACCAGACGTGGAAACCCAGAGCTGGCCCAGAAGAGCAAGGCCTGAGGCAGAAGGGAGGAGAAGGGGCTGGGACCAGGGCTGGGGAGGGAGAGCGACCAGGGGGCTCCTCCCGAAACTGGAAGCTCAGGGTACACAAGGCTAGAGGAAGACAATCCCCACCTCGCTGGGGCTCTTCTCCCCATAGAACAGGGGCAGTTGTGTGATTAAGGAGTGATTCACCAGCACTGAGAGTCCATGCCCCTCACAGCCCTGTTACAGCCACAGACCAGGCTCTGAGTCTTCGCAGAAGCAATGATCTGAGTCAGGCAAAGCGGTTTGGACAGAATGGATGGGGGCAGGAAGACCCGTCCTCGGTGGTCTCCTCCAGTGAAGCCCTCTTGCGGGCCAGATCACTAGGGATGACCCGAAGGAGGGGACAAGGGCACGGGGTGACCCGGAGTGACCAAGGCAGACTGGAGCCCTGGGGTGCGGTGGGGGCGGGGAGGGTCTCACCATTCCAATTTTCTGAGTTGGAACAGCTCTTGGATTTGCAGATCCGCAGGGGCCCCATGGACATGACGTGAGTGGCCGTGTAGATTCTGGCGCTGACGTTGGTGGGCCAGCGCTGGTAGAAGCGGCTTTGAGAGGGGCACAGCCATTTCTTGGAGAAGACCATGACCAGCATCAGGGCGAAGGCGACCAGGCTGAGCTCTGAGGCCAGGACCTGCGCTATCCAGCGGGAGCTGTGTGTAATTCTCCACCACAGGGGCAACACGGAGATCCTCCGGGGCTCTGAGCTGTAATCCCTGAGCCCCTGACTGCTACTTCTGGGCTCAGAGAGGGAGTTCTTTACCCGCTCTTCTTGAGCCAGACTTCCCTCTGCCCCATCCTGCTTCTCAGCATCCGACTTCCTTTCCAAGTGTCTGGTGCTCATCCCTTTCTCCTCCTGACCCCGGGAACTCATCCCTAAAGTCCCCTGCCCCCATCTTGAGCAGCCCCTGTCTCCCCCTGTCCCCTCCACCCCATCTCCCCCTTCTCTTGCTGGGCTCAGTCGTCCCTCATCTTCTAAATATTTCTATCCAGCAGAGCACCTGGCGCCACAGGGCCTGGGGTCTGGGAAAGAACAACCCATCCAGTAGGACAGGGCCCCTAACCGCCACGGAATATTCCTGAAGGGTGGGGGTGGGGGTCATCAAGTGGGGGAGGGGCCCACCGCGGCAGCCCCACTCCTAAGAGCTGTGGTTTCTGAGGGTGTCCCCTTCTCTTCCTAAGTCCTCTCCCCTGACCTTACCCCCAAATGCTGACAGACGGAGCAGGAGGGAGGAGATGCTTGTCCTCAGGGAAACAGCCTCCCTCCGTTGTTCTTTGGCAATGTCTTCTTCTCACGGCTTCCCCTACCCCTTCCCCTCCCTCCCACCTCCACTCACTTCTGGTGGACAGTTGCCATTCCCTTCCCTCTTCTCTGTACCTTCTTCCCTTCTTTTTCCCCTCAGCACCGGAAGGGGAAGCACATAGGATAAGGAGCGGGTGGGGGGGGTGTCACCCAACCCGAAATCTTTCCTTTTTTTAAGATTTTATTTTATTTTATTTTAAGATTTTTATTTATTTATTCATGAGAGACAGAGAGAGAGAGGCAGAGGGAGAAGTAGGCTCCCAAGGAGCAGGGAGCCCGATGCAGGACTCGATCCCAGGACCCTGAGATCATGACCTGAGCCGAAGGCAGACGCTTAACCATCTGAGCCACCCAGGCGCCCAAGATTTTATTTTTTTGAGTAATCTCTACACCCAACGTGGGGCTTGAACCCACAGTGCCGAGATCAAGAGTCATGTGCTCTACCGACTGAGCCAGCCGGGCGCCCCACAAGCTGAAGGTTGTTTTTTTTTCTAACCTCCCTTTTAAGTTACAGGAAAGTAGATCTGAGTCACCTGGGGCAGCCTGATCATAGTGGCTCCTGGGAGAAGAGAGACCCTGGGAATTCTCCCGAGGAAAAAGCCTTTCGGATTTGGGATGTGAGTTTGAATCCCACCAGAGTTGGTTTACTCTGTGGAGGCGGTGATATGTGTGGTTAAGGACACAGGCTTTCGGGGCACCGGGGTGGCTCAGTCGGTTAAACGTCTGCCTTCGGCTCAGGTCATGATCCCAGGGTCTTGGGATCGAGTCCCGCATCGGGCTCCCTGCTCAGTGGGGAGCCTGTTTCTCCTTCTCCCTCTGCCCCTGTTTGTGTTCCCTCTCTCGCTCTCTCTCTCATATAAATAAATAAAATCTTTAAAAAAGAAAAAAGACACTGATCCCATTTGTGAGGACAGAGCTTCCCAAAGGCCCCTAATCACCTATTCCCCCCCGCAAAGGCCCTACTTCCTAAAAGCATCACCTTGGGGTTAGCTTGCCAACATAGGAATTTTGGAGACACAGTCTGGCTCTGTTCCCACTCGTCCCTGAGCGTCCTTCTCCTCCTCCCCAGACCGACCTCCTCTTCTCCTCTGGTCCATGTGGTGAGAGACGTGACCTTCACACCTCAAGTTGTCTGTCTTACTCCTTCGGTCACCAGAGTGGAGACCTCTCAGTCCCAAGTCCGCACATGGTCTGGCCCTGCCAGGGACAAGGGCCATCCTTAGAACCCTTGGCCATGGTCAGGGGCAACCGGGTCAGGAGGCTGAGCAGAGCTGGTGATCATCAGGATTTTATTTCCTTCCTTGGATCCGTTTTCGTTTTCCTGGAATTTCTAGGAGTTTCTCATCCTAACAAGCAGTTCTAACAGTAACACAAAACAACATGAGAGAATCTTGGAAATATAATGTTTCCTGAAAATCGGTAACTCCCAGAAGACTACGCTATAAACATGATACCATTTTTATAGAGCTCATAAACAAGCACAGCTAAACAAACTATTGTTTAAGCACACATAATATTATGATGGCATGGTAAGTTTTAAAAATCAGCAGAGGGGCGCCCAGCTGGCTCAGTCAGAGAAGCGTGCAACTCTTGATCTTGGGGTCGTGAGTTTGAGCCCCATGTTGGGTGTAGAGGTTACTTAAATAAAAATTTAAACAACAATAAAAGTCAGTGGAATGATAAATGCAGAATATAGAATAGTGGTTATTTTATTTCCCAGGGGAGGCAGGGGAATGGGACTGGGAGGACTGCACTGTACATACATGTTATTGGTAATAGGTTATTGGTTCCTGAATTAGGATAGGTGCACAGGTATTCATTATATAATGATCACTTATAACTAACATATAATTCATAGGATCCTGTGAAGGGGCACCTGGGTGGCTCAGTCGTTAAGCGTCTGCCTTCGGCTCAGGTCGTGATCCCAGGGTCCTGGGATTGAGCCCCACATCGGGCTCCCTGCTTGGCGGGAGGCCTGCTTCTCCCTCTCCCGCTCCCCCTGCTTGTGTTCCCTCTTTCACTATCTCTGTCTGTCAAATAAATAAATAAAATCTTAAAAAAAATTCATATGATCCCGTGAATGTATCAGATATTGTTTTTCAAAAGGTAATCAAAAATAGTCTAAGAAAGGAAATGCAATCTTAGTGATTCCTAGGTCTGCAATGAAAGCTATTTATGTAGTCACAATATATAAGGTAAACACTGTTGCTTGAGTTTCAACTTTTAGAGTCAACAGATGGACAAAGCACGGAAGACTTAACTATGGCTACAAAAGTAAACATAGCTGTTATCAGCCTATATGCCGTCCAAGTAAACGTTTAGAAGAGGTAAACGGGCAGGTGGAAGGAGGAGAAGAGAGCTGAAGGAAGGGTGGGGTGGGACCTGACAACAGGGTCTCCGCAGAAGGCTGTGCAGGATGTGCACTGCACAAGAGCCCACAGCTGGGGGGTGGGGTGAGTGAGCGAGAACTGAGGTTCAGTCTGCATTCTGCTCAATAAGGGACACCCCTCTAAGTGGTCTCCATTGACTGGGAGGAAGAGGCGCTTTGTTCGATATCTCGTAAAGGTGCAACCGCCCCCCAAGACAACCACCCCAACATCTATTCAGAGGGGCTGCCTTTTAACCACAAGGTCGGAGGCACCAGGGAGCGTTACAGTCTAGGCGCAGTCCTGGCCAACAACATGATTGCCTATCAGTGGAAGTTCTCTGGTTGCAAGCACCGACCCAGACTGACGAAGTTAGGCAAAAAGGAACGTCTTGGGGCAATAGTGAGTGAACGCAGACTCAGACAGGAAGCCGAACGTCCAGTTCAGGAGCCAGGGGAGCACGGGGGAATCCTGTGCAGGAACTGGCCCCCCTGCTCACTGCTTCCCCACATTGTACCCCACCAACCTCCTCCATCCTTGTCTATTCCCAATTGGGATTCCAAATTTCAGAGTCTGCCTGGCCTCAACTGGGTCACCTATCCACCTCTGAGGTGGGAAGGTGGATGCCCTGACGGAGAGCCCACCAGAGCCACACGGACTTGGAGAGGGACAGTTCCCCAAAAGAAAGGAAGCCGAGCAGTCAAAAAAAAATGATAATGTGGGGGCACCTGGCTGTCTCAGTCAGGGGAGTTCTCGACTCTTGATCTCGGGGTTGTGAGTTTGAGCCCCACATTGGGTATAGAGGTTACTTATTTTAAGATTTTATTTATTCATGAGAGACCGGGGAGTGGGGGGAAGGCAGAGGCAGAGGGAGAAGCAAGCTCCCCATTGAGCAGGGAGCCCAACGCGAGGCTCGATCCCAGGACCCTGGGATCACTACCTGAGCCCAAGGCAGACAGTTAGCTGATTGAGCCACCCAGGTGCCCTGGGCATAGAGATTACTTAAAAAAATAAAATAAAAAATAAAAATAGGGATAACTTGCCGGCACGTGGACAGAGTGGAAGCCAGAATGGAGTGCAAGGCTGGGAGCTTTCCAAAAAGGAAAGTGCTTCCTGTCCCACCTGACGGCGTGGGCCCGTGGACATCCATTATGGGACAATAGCCTCTCAGTGACCAAGGGCAGGGCTGACCTGGAGAATGTGGACTCAGACTCAACATAGGCTTATTTGTCACTCCTCAACGGTCCACAGGGACTTGCTTTGCTGCCTGTACAACAACCAGAAACAGCCCTACCCCAGGCGGGCTCACCCAGACACACACACACCAGTGCGCATCTCCTTTGTAGTGAGCTTCGGGGCCCCTGATGTTGCCAGAATATGTCAACACCCAGAGCCCAGGAGCTGCAAGATGGCTTCCCTTTTGCGTCTGTGAAAGTCACTGTTGGTTATTCTTCAAACTCTAGTGTGTACTAAGGACCCGGGCATCCCATTACAACGCAGAGGTCACAAACAAGCTTCTAGCTGGTGCCATGCGATGGTCTGATGATCACATACTAAGGAAATCTGGGTTGCCCGGCCGCCTTCCCCAAAATGTCCCTTGACCTGCAGAGTTTGGATACATGGGGAAACAATGGTGTCCCACTTGCTTAGTTCTGCCTCTACGGGAAACTCCATTGCCTTGTATATACCAATTGAACAAATAGAAAAACATCGTGCTTAAAACAAAGCAAGAAGTGACTGCAAAATTAAGAATTCCTGCTCTTTGAAAAAAACGCATTTTACCAGAATGAAAAGGCAAGCCACTAAATGGGAGAAAATATTTTCAAATCACTTATCTGATAAAGGACGTATATCCAGAATATATAAAGAACTCTCAAAACGCGGTAGTGAGAAAATAAACCACCCAGTTTTTTCAAAAGCTGAGAAGTTTTGAAGAAGATACGCAAATGGCCAATAAACATTTGAAAATATACTCAGAATCATTAGTTATTAGAGAATCAGAAATTAAAACCACAAGGAGGGGGGGACGCCTGGGTGGCTCAGTTGGTTAAGCGATTGCCTTCTGCTCAGGTCATGATCCTGGAGTCCTAGGATTGAGCCCCGCATGGGGTCCCCTGCTCAAACGGGAGTCTGCTTGGGATTTTCTTTCTCCCTTCCCCTCTGCCCCTCTCCCTGCTTGTGCGCCCTCTCGCTCTCTCTCAAATAAATAAATAAAATCTTTAAAAAAAAATTAGAAACAACCCAAATGGCCCTCCACTAAGAAATGGACAAACTCTGATGTATCCATACAATGAAATATTACTCAACAATAAAAAATAATAAGTACAGGGGCGCCTGGGTGGCTCAGTCGTTAAGCGTCTGCCTTCGGCTTAGGTCATGATTTCAGGTCCTGGGATCGAGCCCCGCATCGGGCTCCCTGCTCGGCGGGAAGCCTGCTTCTCCCTCTCCCACTCCCCCTGCTTGTGTTCCCTCTCTCACTGTGTCTCTCTCTCTGTCAAATAAATAAATAAAATCTTTTTTAAAATAATAATAATAATAAGTACATGGATGAATCCCAAATACATTAAGCTAAGCGAAAGAAGCCAGACTTGAAAGGCTACCTATTGTACGATTCCATTTATAGGACATTATAGAAAAGGCAAAACTACAAGGGACAGAAAACAGATCAGGGGTTGCCAGAGACTGGAATTGAGGAAGAGGTTCACCACAAAGGGGCACAGGGGAATTTACAGGGGTGATGGAAGTCTTTCATTTCTCAGTTGTGGTGGTAGTTACATGACTATATACATTTGTCAAAAATCTCTGAACTTGGGCGCCTGGGTGGCTCAGTTGGTTAAGCGACTGCCTTCAGCTCAGGTCATGGTCCCGGAGTCCTGGGATCAAGTCCCACATCGGGCTCCTGGCTCGGCGGGGAGCCTGCTTCTCCCTCTGACCCTCTCCCCTCTCATGCTGTTTCTCTCTCTCTCTCTTTCTCAAATAAATAAAATCTTTTAAAAAAAAATCTCTGAACTTTACACTGAAAAGGGCGAATTTCTCTGTATGTAATTTGTACCTTAAAAATATACCCTAATAATGTATAGACGTGTTGAATCACTGTCTTGTACACCTGAAACTGAGACTGTATGTTAACTAAAATGGAATTAAAATTTAAATAAATAAATAAGAAAACTGCAATATATATTTTATATATTATATTTTACATATTATATATTTACATATATATACATATATAAAATATAGTTTTTAAAAGGAGCAGAAGAAAAGATTATATTTTACAAATAGAAAAAAGGTGACTTCCGTGCCCTCCGGAGGGCGAGTTGCTTAATTCCCATCAAGATTTCGGTTGGTTCGGGCGCCTGGGTGGCTCAGTCGGTTAAGCGACTGCCTTCGGCTCAGGTCGTGATCCTGGAGTCCCGGGATCGAGTCCCGCATCGGGCTCCCTGCTCGGCGGGGAGTCTGCTTCTCCCTCTGACCCTCCTCCCTCTCATGCTCTCTCTAACTCATTCTCTCTGTCTCAAATAAATAAAAATAAAATCTTTAAAAAAAAAAAAAAGATTTCCGTTGCTCCTTCGCAGAAGGAAGAGTGGGGCAGAGAGCCACGCCCAAGAGCTCGATCGTGATGGAGGAGGAGCTGCTAGGTCCAAGGCCCAGAACCACAGTGGGAGATGGAGCGAGCGGGGCGGTCGGTGGCGACGGCCCGGGAGTCCGGGGAGCAGCCTGCGCCTCAACCTCTCAGGGGCTCCGCGCGGGAGGCGGGCGCCGCGAACCCGGAGCCGGAGCCCTGCGCAGGATGCGACAGGACCCCGAGGCGGGAAGCCCTCCTAGCGCCGCAGGCTCGGGTCCGCGCGGAGAGCGGGGCGGAGCCGGGCGCGGGGGGGCGGGGCCTGGCTGGGGCGGGGCCCGGGCTGGGGGCGGGGCCAATCCCTGATCTCGGAGCCCCGCGGGGCCCGGCCACGCCCCCCGAGGGTGCGGGCCTTCGGGGCGCAGTCGAAGGACGAGTTCTTCCCCTCTGCGCTCCCTAGGCCTGGCCAGGGGCGCTCTGAGCCCGCTGGGTGGGGAGTCCCAATCCAAACTGGGCGTGCTGGGAGGCGGGGTCAGGGGTTCGCCAGACCCGCGGAGGAGGGGTCGGAGGACACGTCCTCCTGCCTGGTGAACTGGCCAACCCTGATCATCACATACCCCTGTACCTCAAGAGAGGGAACCCTGCGAAGAAGGAGGGAGGAGAGAGAGAGACTGAAGGGCTCTGGAAAGGACCCCAGGGAGGTGGGAGGGCCCAGCGGGGCTAGGAGAGCGGGGAGAGCTAGCGAGCAGGCTGTGGGGAGAAAGGGGGACAGCTCCTCTCATCCACCTGTTGCTTGTGGTCATGGCTGTACCCCCATCCGCCACGACGGGCCAGCCCAAAGACCCGTCCGTGCCCTGTCCTATCTTCCTGATCGTCCACTCCCCGAACACGGAGGCCACAAACATGAGGGGCAGGGCTGTAGGTGGAGAAAGGGCTTACTGACTCTCGGAGAGAGACTCCCAGCAGGGGCCCATCTTCCCCACTCTGTCCTCTCCTGCACCTTTCCTACACCTGTGACAATATTTGTTTCTTCCAT
>NW_023270777.1:2845258-2926156 GCF_011800145.1 Mirounga leonina | reverse complement strand
CCCCCATCCACTCTCTCCACGTGCACGTGCACAGTGGTCGTCATTCCTGCCTTCACCCCTTCCCCCTATGGCAATGCTGCGTGCCCCGCCGTCCCCTCCCCCAGCCTGCAGAAGGCAAACCCCTCCAGGACTGCCCAGACACACCCAGGTCACCCCCGAATGGAAAGAAGCCTCTAAGGTAACAGAAACATAACAGCCCCCTTCCCTCCCTGCCTTTTCTGTCCCTTTGTGGACATGTGGCTGCATTTTATGTGTCTTTATGTCCCCAGAACGACTCTTGTCTGCTCTCCATCTCCCCGTTATCCCGGCATCAGGACTTGTGAACTGAAGAATGGAGGCATCCTTAGGGGCAGGAACGGGGGAGGGGGGGAGGAGCCGGGAGGGAATGTGTAGAGGGCACCTGTGTAGCTTTGGGTCGTCCTTTGCACCTGTCTGTCTCTCTCAGGATCTCAGAGGAAGAGGGGAGCATAGTGGGGGCCGGGAGGGGCTCCCCCCCCACCAGGAAAATTGAAGACATCTCCAGCTCCCTCCCATGATCACTATCTCCTCTTCCTGGACTTCAGTCCCCCTGTTGCCACCCCTACAAGGCTTTGCCCAGATCTTCCCAGGGTTGCATCCTTCTCATCATTCCCAGAATGAAGGCTCCTCGAGGGCAAGACCCTTGTCTTTTTCATCTCGGCATCCCCATGGCCTAGAACAGTGCCCAGCGCCTAGATGGCACTCGATAAACAGGTGTAGAATTCAATTGCATTGAACAGAGATGCTTGGCTGGTCAGTAAAGGACATTTACTGTTGCCTGACTGTCCTTTCGGTCCTTCTCGCTCAGAGCTTCGTCCCCTGCTGGAGCCCCAGCCATACCTGGCCCTGGCCCTGTCCTCCTCCCCCGCCCACAGGAACACGCTGCTCCAGCCTCTGCAGACCCACCACCACCTAGACCCCTGGATCCCTCGGGAACTAGGAATGGGCCAACACACTCGGGCCATGCTCCCAGTCTCCAAGCCCCAGTCCCAGCCCAACTGACCCTCGCTCTCAAAGAACCGCTTTCCAAGCAGCCCCACCACCTTACAAAGCCACATTTGGAAATTACTCTTCCTTTCAGCACGCACTCCCCTCAGTACAGGTCCACCAACATTTATTGAGGGTTTCTCATACGCCAGGCACTGTGTGAAGTCCTGGGTGGCCAAAGGCCAGTCCCTTTCTCCCTCCCGGCCTCCCAGAGTCCTTGCACCTCCCGTGGCTGGTGTGCAGTTTCTTTCCTGGGCCAGCTGCCACACGTGAGCTGAAGAGACAGTGTGACGGGCCCAGCTCAGGGAAGGCCTGGTGTCAGGCCTAGGCCCTCGGTCACCAGCAACTGTCTGCTCTGCTCCGGCTCCATCCCTCACCTCCTTCTGGTATCCCACCGGGCACTTTCTTCTCTGGAAGGGCACACACTGAGCCACCGCACTGGCTCTTTGTTCCCTCTCCACTGGCTGGCCCAGTGTTGCCGCGGGAGGTCCAGGATGAAGGCCGGAAAGCCGGAGAGGCTCCCCGGCCGGCCTGCTATCCACAGCTCCTGTTTCTTCCCCCAAACCTGGGGCGCAGAGCCGGTGTGAAGCCCGAAGCTGAGGCCGGATGAATGACCGGTTACAGTTCAGGTTGGAGGCCAAGGTTGGGGCAAGGAAGCTTCAGGGGGCTTCAGGCCACGGCCACTGGCCATCTTTAGTCCCTCGGGCTCCTCTACCAGGCTGTCTGGCTGATCCCCAGCATCACCCTCCGGCTGCCATGGACCCCTGGCCCAGAACTCAGGCTTCTCATCCCCCACTCTGGCCTCTGGCTGCCAAGCCACACCCAACACATCATGTCCGCTGGAGCTCAGACCTCCTGTCTTCTTGGAGAGAATAATAGGAAAAGCAGGGGGTGAGGGAAGAAATGGAGTGCTCAGTCACCCGGGAGGGGGCAGGACCACACACACAGCACGTTCAGCAGGACCCCCTTCCCTGATACATGCAGAGACCTAGGGACACACGCACCGATTCTCTGAGACACACACTCTGGATTCTTCTAGAAGAGAGGAAGGGGCTTGAGAGGGCAGAGAAGGCACCCCAGGAACGGAATCTAGCGCTTCCCACACTCAAAAGGCAGGAGGGTCATTGCTATAGAACCAAGGGGGGCCCCAGACCACCATCTTCTGTGGCTGGATGTCCCTGCTCACTGCGGTTGGCTCTTTTATCCTGGGACTTTATCTCCAGTGCAGCCCTTTTTAGAACTTTATTGACCTAGCTTCTTAGTCTTCCTTGGCTGTGAACGGAGCAGGGATACTCATTGGCCAGCGGCTCAGCCAGCTCAGCACCCATTGGCTGCCCTGCACCAGGCCTCTGTCTCCATTGGCCACCCACTCAAGCCATCCTCATTCTCCTTCGCGGGGGAGGGCTGGGGGGGGGGGGGGCTCCGACGGCCTTGTTCTCATTGGCTGCCTTCTCCTGAAGCTCGGTCCCTATTGGTTGCCGGTAGAGGTAGCGTTTCCACTGACAGCGAATCCAATGGATGGATGAGCTTTGTCCTCTCCGCGCTGAGCTGCCCGATGTCCCAGCCTGCGCTAGGGTGGGGGGGCACTGGGGGAGCCTGAAGAGGGCCCAACAGCCTCGAGGAGCCTCTGGTGCTGGCGAAGGTGCCTCCTCCTTTCGTGTTCCCCTGTGACTTCACACACCAGCTGGGCCGGGAAGGCCCCAGGAAACCCCTTCAGCCAGCCTGGGAAAGAGAGACAGGAGCCCAAGTGGAACCAAGGCAGGGGAGAGGTCAGGAAGAAAAGAGGTCCCACGGGTCTAACGCCCGAGGGTCCCAGTGAGTGTGGGGATTAGTGGAGAAGCCTGGAGCGTCAGGAGAAACGACATTAGAGGCGGAGGCCACAGCAGCAACAGAGGATGGGCGTCCCTCCTCTCCAGCCCTGCAATGGCCACTCATCTCACTCGGAGAGCCGGAGTTCTTACGGGAACCTAGGAGGACCCCCATGGTCTGGTCCCCGTTACCTCTGTGACCTCATCTGCCCCTCTCCCCTTCTTTCACGCCCTCTACCGCACTGGCTTCCTTACCATTCTTCAAACACACTGGCCACAGGGCCTTTGCACTGACTCCTGTCTGGGCTCTCCGACACTCTTCCCCCAGACACCACGTGCCTAAGTTCTTCACCTCTATCAAGTCACTGCTCACACGGTGGCTCCTCATTGAGGGGCACCTCGACCTCCCGATTTTAAGTTGTAATCCTACCTAGCCCTGGGACTCCTGACCTCCTTGACTCTGTTCCACTTCTGTTTGCCCACAGCACTTACAACCCTCAGACACGTTGTAGCATTTATTTTTTTTTAAGTAATCTCTGCACCCAAAGTGGGACTCGAACTCATGACCCTGAGATCAAGAGTCGGCTGCTCCAGTCAGGCGCCCCCCTATCATTTACTTATTTATATCTTGTTAATTCTTTATTATTTCTCCTCCACTGGACCGTGCATTCCAGCAGGGCAGGAATCTCTGTGTGTTTTGTTCACAAGGCCTAGGATGGCAAGCAGCCTCTCGAAGGTGCTTAATAAAAATTCACTGAATGAATAACTACAAGAATCTCTCACCTTCGGGGCTCTTGTGTGGGTGCTTGGGGGGAGCCCTGGACTCCAGACTTCGTCCCTCCGTCCTGGCCAGTGCAGAAGGCTCTGAACACAGTTCCTGGGAACAGTCTGGTTGGGGGTGAGTGACATGCGGTGGGATCAAGACTCTTTGTAGCTTCTCCCCCATCTGCCCCTGAAGCCTCGCATTTCCTTCCCTCCTCCCCTCTGGGGGACACTCACCACAGTCCTCATAGACGGTATCTGGGGAGCAGGGAAGGGGGCCGGGGGTCGGGAAGGCTCCCAGCCAGCGTTGCATGTCTGATCTGGTGGGGACAGAGGGAGGGGTCATGTTTGAACCAGGAGGGCCTTCTGAGGGACAGACAAGGGCTACCGAGGAGGAAGATTGAGGAGGAGGAGGGTGCTGGGCTCTGAGAAGCCGAGTGAGGGTCCCAGGGGTGTTTTCTGAAGGAGACACAACTCACAGGGATGAAGCTTGCAGGAGTCGGTGGGTGGGGCGGCCCTGGTGGTTGCTGAGAAGGGAGAGGCGGAAAGTGGGGGGTCCGGATGGGTCCGGAACCTGCTGGGCCTGGACCAGGGAGCGATGGGCATAGTCCAGAACTTGTAGCCGCTGCCCGCTGCCCAGGGAAGAGGCAGTTCAGAGGGAGGACAGGGATCCAGCTGGACCCCTCCTCCCTACCCCAGCCTGGGTGCCCTCCCTCCCTGGGACCCACCTCTTGGGCTGAGTGATGAGCAACAGGTCACTGAAGAGCAGCAAACAGAGGGGGGTGAAGCGGGGGCGCGAGGTGAAGAGCACACCCCCCCTCCGGCACCCTAACTCGGTCAGCTCCCCCTGCAACTCCAGGCGCCGGGACCAGGACACCAGGGGCAGGGCCTGTGAGGGAGCAGGGGGAGGTTCCGGCTTGTTGCAGCTTGGAGGGGGCAGGGGCGGGGGAAGGGAAGGTGGGGGCCAGGACAGGGGGCCAACCTTGACTTTGTGAAAGCGCAGCCTCTGGGTGAGCCGGATCAGCTCCTCGGTCTGCTTCATGCGCCCCACCTCAGCGCTGCAACGCTCAATGATCTGGGGTCAGGGGAGCCGTGTCACCCACCCCTACTCCCTTGCACCCCTACTGCCCAGGCCTTTTCCCTCCCCCCCCACCCCAACACCACAGCATCCCTCCTGCCCACCTTGCTGACAGCACTCAGGGCTTTCTGCGCATTCTCCTGGCGGCTGGACCCCTCCTCCGTCTGGCGCAGGATATTCTGGGGACAAGGAGGGGCCTCAGTTAAGAGGATCCCACCTGGCTTGACAACATGCTTAGTCTGGGTTCACAGGGCTGGGGGACCAACCTCAACGAGGCAGAGAGACCTCACCACTCACTGTCTGCACAACCCTGAGCACCTCAAGTTACCTCCCTGAGCCTCAGTTTTCCCCATCTGTCAAATGGAGATAATACCCACCTAGCATACCAACAGCACTGTCGTGAGGATTCAATGGGGTAAGTAGACATAAAGTGCTCCGCATAGTCCTTGGTACGTGGTAAATGCAAATAAGAGGGTTGCTATTGTTTTAACCATTATCATCCACAACTCTTAGCGCGAACAATATAGCAGAGCGGTTAAGAGTGCCCGGATTCACATTTTGCCTCTCTCAATTATTATCCGCATGACTTGGGGCAAGTTACATATCCTCTCCGTGCCTCGGTTTCCCCATCTATAAAGTGGGGCCAATAATAGTTCCTACCCACAGTTGTTGGCAAGGTTCGACAGGTACAAAGCACTTAGGACCATGCCGAGGACGGGGCACTCAGTAGCCCTTTAGCTGCTATGATTAGTGTTATGATTATTAGGTTGTCTACACTGGGGATGCATGAAGCTGAATAGGATATGAAAATGCTGATAATCTAGGGGCGCCTGGGTGGCTCAGTCATTAAGCGTCTGCCTTCAGCTCAGGTCATGATCCCAGGGTCCTGGGATCGAGCCCCGCATCGGGCTCCCTGCTCCGTGGGAAGCCTGCTTCTCCCTCTCCCACTCCCCCTGCTCTATCTCTCTCTCTGTCAAATAAAATATTAAAAAAAAAAAAAAGAAAAGAAAAGAAAATGCTGATAATCTAGATGGGGACTCCTCACACCGAGTCACCCGCATCGGGTCACCTGGTTTAGGGAGAAGTTTCTACTTTGCCACAGAAGAGTCTTTCTCAACCTGATCCCACCCCCACTCCCCACTGTGCCTATCAGTCCACCAAGGAGCCTTTTTAGACACATTTTCCCTAAGTGTCCTACCCACCATGACATTTTAATAGCACAGATATGGGCGCCTGGGTGGCTCAGTCGTTAAGCGTCTGCCTTCGGCTCAGGTCATGATCCCAGGGTCCTGGGATCGAGTCCCACATCGGGCTCCCTGCTCGGCGGGAAGCCTGCTTCTCCCTCTCCCACTCCCCCTGCTTGTGTTCCTGCTCTCGCTATCTCTCTCTCTGTCAAATAAATAAATAAAATCTTTAAAAAAAAAAGTAGCACAGATATGCTGCGTGTCTATCTGTGAGCCCTCTGGAGTACCCCCAAAGAACTAATTTTTGCCTCTTTGTGAGTGACATCACCCCCACTGGGAAGGCACTCAGTGGGGGAGCCCAAAGACCACTCCCCACATTCCCCCTGAGATTGAGGGAGAGGAGGGGACCTGCCCAAGGTCACTCAGCCAGGTCGTGGCAGAGCTAAGTCTAGAACTCGTGTCTCTAGCCAGGGGGCGCTTTCGACTGCTCCCTGAGACGTCTGCTTAGCTCCAGGTAGGCTTGGAGTGAGAAGCAGGGGCAGGAGGCCCCCGGGAGGAGGCCGGGCGTTCCCCAACAGGGCGGGGCGGGGGCAGAGGGGCAGAGGACACCCCCCCGCCCCCCGCCCAGCACAGGCACCTGCAGCAGCATGCGGAGCCGGGTGATGCGCTGAAAAGGCAACAGCAAGAAGGACGGCAGGGGCAGCCGCTCGCACTTTGGGAGGCTCTGGAGGCGCCGCAGCTCCGCCGAGAAGCGCACGTTCGTGTCCCTGCGGAAGCCGTCCACCTCGAGGCCCTGGACCCCAACCCTGCTCCCCAGCTTCCTCCCCGACGCGCGGCCCCGCCTCCCGCACACTCACATAAGGCGGCTGTAAGTCTCCTCCTGGTATTGCTGGTTCCGCACATAATCCACATACACCGAGAAGGGCCCCACGGCGTGGTCGTGCACCACGTCACACAGGTCGCTGATGTGGGGGGAAGAGCGCACGCGGGACAGGAGCGCCCCTAGAAACCTGAAGAGGGGGGCGGAGAGCCAGGTCTCCCAGGTGTTCCCGCGAAGAGCTGGGTGCTAACTGGGCGCGAGGAAGGGAAGACCTGGGACAAGCAGGAAGCTAAGGGTGTGCTGCGAGGACAGGGCCCCACTGACCGCTCGCTGACTCCCTGAACTCGCTGCACATTAGAAAAGAGGGTATGGTGGTCCCGGGGGGTCAGCGTGTCCCGGAGAGCCTGGCTCAGCACAAAGGTGTCGGTCAGCAGCCGCAGGGAGCGCAGGTAGGAGGCCTCGGACGTCACCACCTCGAACAGGCTCTGAGGAGGAAGAGCTGGGCCGTAGTGGAAAGCCCAGCTCCCCGACCGGCGCAGAACCCAGGTCCCACCCCCGTCGCCTGCGCCAGCCCTGCCCGACCCCGCCCCCCCCGCACGCCCACCTCCTGCATGCGCCTCTCCTGGGGGCTTAGCGTGTCCAGGAGGCCACTGGCTCGCACGGCCGGAAGCTCCTGCCACAGTGTGTTGCGAGGCCCAGGGGGCCGTGTGAAGGTGGGAGCTTCGCCGGGATTTGTGGGGGAGGGACACCCATCCTCGCTGACACCCCAGAGCTCCTCGGACAGCACGGCTGCTCGATAGTTCTGGTACAGGGGCTCTGGGGGGCAGACGGAGCACATCAGGGAAGGCCAGCGCCCCAGGACCGTTCCCCTGGGGCTTGCTGGTCACAGCAGGGTCACAGCATGCATCACTATTTCCCTGCTCACAGCCTCCCCACGTCCAGAGGCCCTCACCATCCTGCAGGGGCAGCTCCCAGTTCTGCTCCTTCAGCTCCTCCAGCCCCTCCTTGTCCCTGTGGAAAGGGATGGAGTGCCCCAGAGCCACCACTGTGATGCACCTGGGGGGGGGGGTTGCTATTCACACGCTAGTATAAAGGAGTGCACAACCCGGAGGCAGCCTGTATGCGGGGACCCTGACCAAAGCACACAGACAAAATGACTCAGGCGCCTGCTCCTGGGTGGGCCCCGTCCACTGCTGTGATCTCAAGCCTCACGGACGGACGAGCCATTGTCTGCGATGCCCTGTTTGTGCCTCGGGGATACTCGGCGCGATCAAGCCCAAGCTCGCTCCTCCCTCTCTGTCCCACTCAACCACGCTACACACCCAGGAAAATTCACACCAGCAATAAGCGAATGGGCCCGCCCTCGCTCCGCTAGGGGTGCTGAATCTATAATGATTGACAAGCCCAGATGACACAGAAGAGGTGTTCCCTGTGCCAAATGGATTTGTGGACAGCGGCTACAGAGGGAGGCTCGAGCTGCGGGAAGTCAAAGGGAGCACCTGCCGTTCGCCGGGCTCTTTACCAAGATCACACTCAACAGCTCGGTGAGGGAGTTGGCGTGCTTACCCCCACCCACAGATGAGGACACTGAGACCCGGAAAGCCGAAGTGACTTGTCTAAGGTCACACAGCTGGCAAGGGACAGAGCTGCCTGTCTCTGGAGCCCTAGACGTTCTTCACCCTACATTCGGGAAGGCGGGGTTGAGCTGGGCTGATGCTTCGTCTGCTGTGGGGTAGGAGTAAGGGTCTGGGGCTTTGGTACCTGCCCTCCATTGTTGCCGGAGGAGTGTTCTGAGGAGCTTCATCAGGATTGTCCCCTGGAGAGAGATTGCCCAGAATGAAGAGAACAGACCTCCAGGATCCCCAGCCCAGGACTCCTGACTCCAGCCCCAGTAGAGACGCCTACTGATGGAGGAACCCAAAGCCCCCAGGGCCTGTTGGGGGTGGTAGTCTGTTGGCTTTTAGTCCTCTCTACCTCCACCCCTCCCCTTCCCAGCCCAGAAGCCCGATCCCCCAAGCCTGGTACCTGCTTGGATTCCATCTTCGGAGGGAGGATCAAGATCTGGCTGTGGGGGTTCCCCAGAGATGATGGGGTCCTGCCTGACCCAAGTTGGTTTGGGGGCTTTCAGGGGTGGCAGGGGTTTGCGCTCGGCTGTGGAGCGGTAGGACGTAAGGACCACTGGGGGGAGACTGATGCTTGGAGGGCTGGGGCGGGAGCGGGAGGCCCTCAGTGGGGAGGCGCGGCAGAAAACCCTGGGGCCATCCTCATAGCCCCCCACAGGCACCCAGCGGAGCTCGAGGCCAGGCCGGCCTATGTGGCAGACACAGGGGCAGCAAGGAGGGCAGGCGAGGGCAGCATCTGTGGGAGACACGGGTATCCTAAGGAGGAGGCCCCTGGGGCCTGGCCCCACCCTGCCCAGGCCCCCTCCCTCCCCTGAACCCTTCCAGCAGGGGGACATGGCAGTCCAGCCCCAAGCATCTATCTCCTCCGCCTGCCTGTCTTCAGACCCCAACAAATAGGGAAACCAGATTTTCCAAACATGAAGTCCATTTTTAAGAACGTAGCCTCTGAAAACACCCAGTCTTAAAGCACTGAGAACCAAGAAGATGAGCGAGATGGAGCCCACCCCCGGGGCTTCACGACGCACTTACCCGGAGTGCCGTTCTCCTGGGACCCACTCCCAGCAAGGTTGCCCTGTGGAGCCTCTCTCTCCCCGTTCACATCCACTGCCCCTTGGGGACTCGGCTCCAGGGCCTCCGCAGCCTGGACCCTGCTTTCAGTCCCCCATTCAAACCTGCCAGCCAGTCTCCTCACAGTGCCTGGGGCCGAGGCAGAACCACCCTGGTCAGGGACCCCAGGCGTGGGGAGCAGGGGCAGAGTGTGTGACCCGGAAGGTTTGGGTGGGGGGACTGGAGACCGGGCAGCAGGTTCTGGGGAGACGGAGCGCCTGGACGCGGGACTGGGGGTGCTGGAAGGCGAGTCTGGGGAAGTCTGGGAGTCCAGGCTGGCTTTAGAAGCTGATGGAGGCAGGAGGGCAGGGGGCTTGAGGGAGGAGGCAGGGGGGTCCCAGTGGATGGGGGCGCACATTGGGGTTGGTGCATCATTGGAGGTGAGGGCAGGTTCTTGTGGAGAAGAGCCGTTGTGGTGGGGCCCCGGGGACTGGGCAGCCCGGGGGCGAGAAGGGGGGCGGGGGCGGATGATCCGAGGGGGTTTCTGGGTAGGAGGTGTTGCTGCAGGAAGAGACTGGGCTGACATCTCCCTCTGGGCTCTTCAAAGGAGTGGGGCACTCTGCTGGAGTCATCCCCTGAGGAAGAGGGAGGGAGAAAGAGACCCTTAGTGCCCCCCAGCCCCGTGGGTAGACTGAGGCCTCTGAGCAGAAACTGTCGGCCAGCAAAAGGGGCAGGATGGCAGGGCCAGGAGGGAAGCCTGCTGCCCTCCCTCGGCTTCTTTCTCATCTCCACTGTCTCCCGTCCTCACCGCTCACCCCTCCTCGCCTCCCCGCCTGCATTTCTGTCTTTCGGCTTCTGCTGCCAGAGTCAGGCCAGAGCAGACCGTGAGCCGGGCTGGGGGGCGCCCAGCTGGAGACCCAGGTTGGGGGGGGCGGGGGAAGGGGAACTGGAAATGTAAGGGACACCGGGCTTGCCCTGGGCCAGGATGCGTCTAGCTGCTGAGCTCTGTGTGCGCGCGTGTGCGTTTGCCTTTTGCAGCGCTGCAGGGAGAGGCGCTGAGAGCGCAGCGCTCTGAGCAGACAGGCGCGGGCGAGCGGAGGCTGCTGGGCGGGCGCGGCGGGCGCGGTGGGGGGCGCGGGGGCGCCGTCTGCGGGGTGGGGGGGCGCCTGGGCCGCCGTGTGCGCAGGCGCGCCGCGCGAGCCTGGAGCCGCGAGGGATGCATCACTATTTCCCTGCTCCAGCCGGCCCTCCGCCCCCCATTTCCCAGTTCCTCTCTCCGGACTCTCCCTTTCCGGATTATTTTTAGTCTCCTTTTCCTGCCCTGAAGATTCCTGGAGCCTTTGACCCCAAGAGACCAGGAGGCCCCGGGCATGGTCGGTCCTGTCCCGTCTCCATCCCTGCCTGCCACCCCCCCCCCCACCTCCAGTCTGGTCCGAGAGGCCCCAGGGGCGGCCTGGGTCCCGCCAGGAGGCCTGGTGGGTGGTCGGGAGACCAGCCTGAAGGTGAGGACCAGTGGGGCCAGGACACCCGCATCTGGGCTTCACCTCCTCCTGCGGGCAGGCGGCGGCGATCCTGAGCAGGCTGCGGGGCCAGGGCGGTGCCCCCAAACTCCGTACAGGAGTCGGCAGGAGACTCAGAGCCCTGCAGGCCCCAGACTGGGTTCTGGAGAAATGATGCCGGGTGGGGGCTGGGGGCGGTAGACTGCGAGTCTTAGAGCTCAATGGCCTCTGTGTTCTGGCAGGAAGTTCCTTAGGTGGCCTGGCCTGTGGCCTCACTCGCCCCCCCCCCCCCCCCGGCCCCCCCCCACCCTTGCCCCCCCCAGGGATCCCTCCCCCCCACCCCCAGGTACTTGCGTTTACTTCCTTTCCCGCCACCCACTCGGGCCTCTCGCAGGGACCCAGGTGCTCGGCCCCACGCACTCACCCTTCAGTCCTCTCCCCTCTGTCACCTCCCAGAGCTGAGTGAGTAGGGGCAGGAAACGGGAATCGGGATCCTCCTCCCAACCGGACACCCCCCCCCCAAACCACACCGCACTCCACATGCGCACACTAGGGCTCTGGAAGATGTGAGGGACCCAGGATCCCAAGGGAAAGGCCGAACCTCAGGCCCCGAGCATGGACTGCGCTGTATGCACACGTTCTGTTCGCATTGCTGTGTAGACTGGGGTCTCGGGCGAGCTGCAGTGACCACGGGGCAGCAGGAGCACAGGGCTGGGGTGGCAGAAGGACCCCGGCGTCTAGACACCTCTCTGTCAGCTGCGGGATGGTGTGTGTGTCCCCCCACGGCGTGTCTGACCCGCTGTCCCGCACCTCACACCATAGCCTGTCCCTTTAGCTGCTAACCTGTCCCCCTGGGTGCGAGCCAGTCCATTATTTCACACCAAGGCACCCTCCTCCAGGATTCTGCCCCCCCTAACTCTGCGATAGTGCCCCCTGAACTTACCTTTATCTTTCTGGAAACAGTTTCTACTTTCAGCGGGTCCTGCCCACCCCTTGGAGCGAGGAGTGCGGGGCCAGGTCTCCGAATGTCTGTTCCTGTGTTTCTGGGGCGGGAACCGAGGGCCCAGATTGAGATCTCCACAGAGGAAGCCAGTTCCTCAGCCCCACCCAGCCATTGTGTCAGGCGTGTGTGCATGTGTGTTTGGGGGGGGGAGGGAAGTAGGGGGAGAGGGCCCGGGACCGGGACGGAGATCTGAGACCCAGCTCCTCCAGGTGGGCACATGACATTTGTTGGGACCCCGGCCTGCTCCCGGTTCTCAGTCCCCCTCTCTCTGGGTCCCAGCCCCTGACTCTCCCTCTCCCATTGGGAGGCTTTGATGTCCATTCAAGATGGATAGTCAGCACCCCTGGGGCTGGGTGGGCAGGGGGCCCTCTCACCCCTAATTTGCTCTGTGCTTGAGGAGCTGAGTCCCCAGCGCTGGGGCTGTGCCATAAAAGCAACTAAGGGGGTGAAACGAGCCACACCCCAGCCTGGATGCAGGTTAGTGGGAGGAAGATACAGGGCAGTTTTGAAATCCAGGAGCCTCTGCCCACGCCCAGGTGCCACTCTTTCTAGATCTTCAGGTGCGCGCGCACTCACACACACACACCCGAACAAGACACTGGAAAGAAAAGTCAGAAAACTGGGATAGAAATGTTTGAACCCCTTTCTCCTCCAAGCGAAAGGCAAAATTTTCCCAATGACCAACCTTGCACTTCCAGGTCTACCCTCTGCCCCACCCTCTGCTCACAAGGGCCTTTGCCCTGGCTGCCCGCGCCGCCTGGAAGTCCACCTCCCGGACGTCCCCATCAGGGAGTCCTTTGCCTCTCCAAGCCCCTGCTCAGAGACCACCTTCTCGTGAGACCTGTCCCACCACTGGAAAATTGCCGGCCACAGCCCCACACCTCATTCCAGCTCCGTCTTCTTTCCCATGGCAATCATTCATCATAACATACCGAAATGTTAGGGCGCCAGGGTGGCTCAGTCGGTTAAGTGTCTGACTCTTGGTTTCAACTCGAGTGGTGATCATGATCTCAGGGTCGTGATCTCAGGTTCATGGGATTGAGCCCCATATAGGGGCTCTGCGCTCAGCGGGGAATCTGCTTCTCTCCCTCTCCCTCTGCCCTTACCGCCCCCCCCCCGCCGCCCGCTCTCTCTCTCACTCTCTTTCTCAAATGAGTAAAGAAATCTTTTTAAAAAATACCAAAATGCTTACTATTAAACTGATAAATTATGTTTATAGTTCATTAAGTTTTCACGGAAGCTTCTGGGATGCCTGGGTGGCTCAGTCGGTTAAGCGTCTGCCTTGGGCTCAGGTCATGATTCCAGGGTCTTGGGATCGAGTCCTGCATCAGGCTCCTTGCTTGTGCACTTTCTCCCTCTGACAAAAAAAAAAAAAAGGTAAGCATCCTGGTGGCAGGATCTTTATGTTTTGTTCACTGATGTATCCTAAAGTTCTGGAACAGGGTCAGGCATATAATAGGTGCTTAATATTTTAGAAACTGAACCAAATTGAACTGAATTCCCCCCATAGCCCACTAATCCCCTGACTCTCCTTCCCTACAGACCATTTCCACAACTCTCTTGATCCCACTGGTTTCCCATCACACACACACACACACACACACACACACATACACACCAGGACCAGAAACCCACCCTCCCAGCCCTCACCTAGATGCTTTTGGGCTTTCAGAGAGAGGAAATCTCTCCAAGAGTACCTCACAGACCCACTCAAGAAAGCTAGATACACATATGTAGCCGAACGAATCCTGTTTTGTTTTGAAATGGGAATATCTTATTCATTTTGATACTTATAAAAATAACATTAGGGGCGCCTGGGTGGCTCAGTCAGTTGAGCTTCTGCCTTTGGCCCACGTCATGATTCCGGGGTCCTGGGATCAAGCCCCGTGTCAGGCTCCCTGTTCAGTGGAGAGCCTGCTTCTCCCTCTCCCTCCGACCCTTACCCCTGCTCGTGCTCTCTTTGTCTCTCAAAAAAATAATCTTTTTTATTTTTTTAAAGATTTTATTTATTTATTTGACAGAGAGAGACACAATGAGAGAGGGAACACAAGCAGGGGGAGAGGGAGAGGCAGAAGCAGGCTTCCCGCGGAGCAGGGAGCCTGACATGGGGCTCGATCCCAGGATCCTGGGATCATGGGATCATGACCCGAGCCGAAGGCAGACGCTTAACAACCGAGCCACCCAGGAGCCCCACAAATAATCTTTAAAAAAAAATAACAATAAAAAAGATAACCCAAGAAGCACTTGGCTGGCTCAATCAGTAGAGCCTGTGACTCTTGAACTTGGGGTGGTGAGTTCAAGTCCCACATTGGGTGTAGAGATTACTTTAAAAACTTTAAAAAAAAAAAAAAAAGATATCTCCAAAGTGCTGGTTATTAGCTGCAAACATGAGTGGCATTTGGCCCTGCATGAACCTCCACAGGCAGCAGAGGACCGGGGTGAACTGGACCACCCTGGGCTCCCTGTCTTTCCCTTTTCCTCTCTCTGTCCCGACAGACCCACCTGGAGGCTTCTCATCTACCTGACTGTTGCTGAGACGTGCCCCCCACTCCCAAAGGCAGGACAGCATGTTTTGGGGGAACGGAAGCTCCCTGGAACTACACTCCGAATGTTCTAACGTTCCCGACAAAGGGGTTCTACTGGGCCCACTGCTCAAAGCAACCGCAAAGACCAAAATCTCGACTTCCCAGAGCTATAACAATCACCATCTGTTTATTTATATGTATGCCCCATCTCATTCCAAAAGGAAACTGAGCTCTGAAAATCAGATCACGCGATATACACCAGATTATTTTCACACCACGTATTGTATTGTACAAATACTTTTGCAAAGGTAGCAGGGTTTTGAGTGTAGTCAGTCTCCCACCACCCTTGTGAGGCAAAGGCTTTCTATGTTTCCATATTCCAAAGGTATTGGCAGAGTTTCAAGTCTGTATTCTGCCACCTTCTCCTCGCGTTGCCTTACGACCATTGGTCATGTTCCTTCATGGTCTTTGTCACTACACCTTTCCCTGGACTATAATATCACATCACCTAGGTTTTACCATCTTGGTGAGAGCAGTAACAGTCTTCTAGAAAAGGCTTCCCCCCCGCCCCCCAGCCCTCCCCACTGTATCTAGTTCCAGTGGGACAACCAACCACTGCAACCTCCTCACGGCCATGGTTTGGTCCAATCACGGGACCCCATTCCTCTGGCCACAGCGACAGGCCCAGGAATACACAAGTCACCCCAGCCAAGACAGCCTCCTTCCCTGGGCCCCTGGGAAAGAGCCGCTTTCTCTTTCCTCCAAGGTCACAAAGCAGGAACAATGTAAGTCCAGAGCAATCAGACTTGGCCCCTTTCCACCCCCTGCAATGGAGGAAACTAGTCAATAGTGGGAGAAAATGAGCCCCATACTCAAGGGAAGCAGAGCCAAGGGACGGAGGGGGCCTGACAACTCATGGGAGTCCTTTGGACGGCCCCTTTCCTGAGCCACTGAATTCCCTTTTGTGCTTAGGCTAGTTTGGAGCTGGGTTTCTGTCAGTTATTGCTGAAAGAATGTTGATGATTACAACCCGTTCCTTCATGCAAGAATTATGGGTAGCTTTCAGGTTTTGCCATTACGATGAATGCTCCAATGAACATCTTTTTTTTTTTTTTGGTCCAAAACAAAACAAAACGCTTTCGGTTTGAAATATGATTAACAAAGTAATCAAGGAGATGGGATCGGTTTTGATACTGCTTGAAAATTTTTTTCCGGAAGAATGCGAGAGCCCTCAGGTCTTATCTCCCAGCTCTTTACCTCCACATCAGGCAGCCGTGACTATTCCTTGAAAATCAGGTAGGGGCTTGGCCAGGCCAAGAGACAAGACATGGGTGCCTATCTGGGAAGACCACAGAAGCACAGCTATAGTGAAGAAGAAAGTGGGCCCATCTGGAGAACAGTGAAGGGAAATCTTAGGGGTGCCTGGGTGGCTCAGTTGGTTAAGCATCCAACTCTTGATTTTGGCTCAGGTCATGACCTCAGGGTCCTGGGATCGAGCCCCGCGTTTGACTCCCCATTGAGTGTGGATGCTGCTTAAGATTCTGTCTTTCCCTCTCCCTTCCCCTTGCTTGTGTTTGCTCTCTCTCTCAAATAAATAATTTTTTTTTAAAGGGAATCTTAGCTTTTTGAAATGGAAAGAGGGATATGAGGCTAGAGGAATGAGATGCCACGTGGTGGGCAACCAGATAGGGCAGAACAGGCACTGAAGTTTTCTGAGCCGGGATGGGGAAGTGGATAGCAATAGTTTTAACTCACTCACCCCTCTTCTGGTACCTGGTTTTCCCCCCCTCCCATCACTCTAGTCCAGATGGCCCATTCTGGGGGTGGTGCACGGCCAGAAGCAGCCGGTCAACACACTCTGTCTCCCCTAGCCGCCGAGGTTGGTTTGGGGGTGAGCGTGTGACACAAGCAGGGCCAAAGCCTAATCCAAGCAGGACTTGGGGCTCAACTCGTTGAAGAAGGGACTTGACTCTTGCTGGCAGATTATTTCCAAAGATGACTGCCACAATGCCTCCCATCCCAAATGCCACTCCTCCTGCATTGGGCTCCCTGCTCGGTGGGGAGTCTGCTTCTCTCTCTCCCTCTGTTCCTCCCCCCTGCTCGTTCTCTCTCTCTCTCAAATAAAAAAAATCTTAAAAAAAAAAAAAAGACCATCGACCTATAAGTATAATACAAAATGACAAAATTTCTAGAAGAAAGTAAAGGACCTAAGCTAGGTGACCTTGGGTTTGGCAATATGTTTTTAGATACAACACCAAAAGCATGGTCCATGAAAGGAAAACAATTGACGTTAAACTTTATTATAATTTAAAACTTCTGCTCTGCGAAAGACACTGTAGGAAAACGGAAAGACAAGTCATAGGCTAGGAGTAAACATTTGCAAGACATGTATCTGGTAAAGGGCGATTATCCAAGGTACACAAATAGCTCTTAAGCTCAACAAACAAAAAAACCCAATTTAAAAATGGGTAAAAGATCCGACACCTCACTAAATAAGATATACAATAGTGTAAATTTCCAGCTTGAAGATGAATGAGTTCTGAGGATCTAATGTATAGAATGGCAACTATAATTAACCATAATATTGAAAATTGTTAAGAGGGTAGATCTTAAAAGTTATCATCACACACACCCACACACACACACACACACAAGGTCATTATATGAGGGGATGGAGGTGTTAATCTTATTGTGGTGATCATTTCACAATATATATATGTACCAAATCATCAAGTTGTATACCTTAAACCTACATATGTTATATGTCAATAACATTTCAATAAAGCTGGGGGAGGAGATAAACAGATGGCAAAAAGCATATGAAAAGATGCTTGGCAGGACGCCTGGGTGGCTCAGTTGGTTAAGCATCTCCCTTTGGCTCAGGTCATGATCCCAGGGTTCTGGAATTGAGTCCCACATCCGCATCGGGCTCCTTGCTCAGCGGGGAGCCTGCTTCTCCCTCTGCCTGTCACTCCCCCTGCTCGTGCTCTCTCGCTCACTTGCTCTCTCTCTCTCTCTGACAAATAAAATCTTGCGAAAAGAAAAGATGCTTGGCATCATTTGTCATTAGGAAATTACAAATTAAAACAAAAGGAGAGACCACTACACACCCATTAGAATGGCTAAAACCTAAAACACTCACCCTACCAAATGCTGATAAGCTTGTAGAACAACAACTTGCATTCATTGCTGGTGGGACCGCAAAACGGTACAGCCACTCTGGGAGAGAGTTTGGCGGTTTCTTGCAAAGCTAAACATGGTCTTACCATTTGATGTGGCAATAGTACTCGTAAGTATTAACTCAGCTGATTTGAAAACCTATGTCTATATAAAAACCTGCACACAAATATCTAGAGCAGCTTTATTTATCATCAGCAAGCACTGGAAGCAACCAACTTGTCCTTCAATACATGAATGGATAAACAGACTGGGGCACATCCACAAAGTGGAAAGTTATGCAGTGACAAAAAGACATGGATGAAGCTTAAATGCACATTGCTAAGTGAAAGAAGCCAGTCTGAAAAGGCCACATACCTATAGGATATTCTAGAAAGGCAAAAATAGAGAGTGAGTTGAAAGATGAGATGTTGCCAAGGCGGGTGGAAGAGGTAAAATACAGGGGATTTTTTTTTTAGAATGGTGAGACTATTCTGTATCATACTGTCCTGCATTTGTCAAAACCCTTACAGCTTTACAGCACAGCCAGTGAACCTTAATTTTGTGCAGGTTTTAAAAAATCATTTAGGGGGCACCTGGGTGGCTCAGTCGTTAAGCGTCTGCCTTCGGCTCAGGTCATGATCCTGGAGTCCCGGGATCGAGTCCCGCATCAGGCTCCCTGCTCAGCGGGGAGCCTGCTTCTCCCTCTGCCTCTCTCTCTCTCTCTCTCTCTGTCTCTCATGAATAAATGGATAAAATAAAATCTTTTCAAAAAAATCATTTAGGATGGCGGGGTTTCGGCTCAGGTCATGATCTCAAAAGTTGTGGGATCGAGCCCCACGTCAGGCTCTGCGCTCAGTGGGGAATCTGCTTGAGGTTCTCTCCCTCTGCTCCTCCCCCCCTTCTCTCTCTCTCTAATAAATAAATAAATCTTTTTTTAAAAAGTTTAAAAAAAATCCCTTAGGAAGCCAAGGTCTCCCAGGAAGGAAGGCAGAATGTAACCGAATCTTATGATACAACTTTACCAAAGAGGGTGGGCCGGGTTCGGGGGGAGGTGCTGACCTACGTAACTTCAGAAATGAGTGGACTCTCTAAGATGACAGGCAAAAGGAAACTGGAGTTAAGCGTCGTACTGGAGTCGATCAGGTGGATTCCCATGGGGTTATGGGTTCACAGTTCTGAGAAGTCCTACACATGTACACTGGAATTGAACAATTAAGTAAGTGGATGGTGATAAGAGGCGTCAGGTTGCTCACTGTTGGAGTGAGAGTTCACAGAGAGGCACAGAGAGGAGGTTAAAATGATTCACGTAGCAATGGATTAGAGCTGGGGACATCAGTCTGAACTCATGTTCAGCTTAATGAAGATACAGATGGTTACACACAGAAATACACACATGGGGGGCGCCTGGGTGGCTCAGTCGTTAAGCGTCTGCCTTCGGCTCAGGTCATGATCCCAGGATCCTGGGATCGAGCCCCGCATCAGGCTCTCCGCTCTGCGGGAGGCCTGCTTCTCCCTCTCCCACTCCCCCTGCTTGTGTCCCCTCTCTCTCTGTCTCGCTCTGTCAAATACATAAATAAGATCTTTTAAAAAATTTAAAAAAAAATAAGAAATACACACATGGGTTACTATACACACATATATTTACTTGCTCTCCCAGCTAAGAGGGTCTCAAAACAATGATACCCCAATCCCAATGGCAACAAGCACGTCCAGTGCCCGGATTTTGGTTTTTTCCTTTTTTTCTTTTTCTTTTGAAGATTTTTTTTTTAAAGCAATCTCTACAACCAGTGTGGGGCCCAGATTTTGGTTTCTAATACCATTCTTTAATAAAAGGAACTAGAGATTCTTGGAGAAATGGCTGATTCTAGCACTGGGGCAGGGGATATACAAAAGAGCCTGGAGCATCTTGTTTTGCCAGAAAATAGGGAAACCTTTAAAAAAATGTTTTCATTAAAAAAATTTTTTTGATGGTGAAATACATGAAGCAAGTAAAAGAGCTCCCAGGGCTAAAGCTAGAACACTTGGGGCAACAAAATAAAGTGTGTGTGTGTATATACTTATATATATATATATATATATATATATACTTTATATATACATATAATTTACATATATATATATATATATACACACACACCACCCAGGTGCCCCCAAAATAAAGTATATTGAATTACAACCCAAAATATAAAATAAAAATCCATGAGTCCATACTGATAGGAATCAATAGTTGAATAAGCAAATAAATGAGGGAGACAAACTTCCCATGAAGAATTCCAAGTAAGTTGTGTAGATACTTCTCCCTCAAGGAGGCGGAGTCTAACTCTCCATTCCCTAAGTGTGGGCTGAGCATAGTGACTTCCTTCCAAAGAGGAGGGTATGGGGGGCGCCTGGGTGGCTTGATTCGGCACACATCTGACTCTTGGTTTTGGCTCAGGTCATGATCTCAGGGTCATGAGATGGAGTTCCCCCCATCTTTGGGCTCTGTGCTCAGTGGGGAGTCTGCTTGAGATTCTCTCTCTCGCTCTCCCTTGGACCCTCCCCCCCTCAAATAAATAAATCTTTAAAATACTACTTTAAAAGTAGTCTGTCCGGGCACTTGGGTGACTCAGTTGGGCGTCTGCCTTCTTCTCAGATCATGGAATCGAGCCCCATATCAGGCTGCCTGCTCACTGGGGAACTTGCTTCTTCCTCTTCCTCTGCCTGCCGCTCTGCCTACTCGTGATCTGTCAAATAAATAAAATCCTTAAAAAAAATAAAAAATAAATAAAAGTAGTCTATCTTTAGGACATCTAGATATTAAAGATAAAAGGCTTAAGCCAGGGCGCCTGAGTGGCTCAGTCATTGGGCATCTGCCTTCGGCTCAGGTCATGATCCCAGGGTCCTGGGATGAGCCCCGCAGCCGGCTCCCTGCTCGGCGGGGGGCCGGGGGGGGGGGGCTGCTTCTCCCTCTCCCGCTTCCCTTGCTTGTGTTCCCTCTCTTGCTGTCTCTGTCAAATAAATGAAATTAAAAGAAGAAAAAAAAAAAAAGGCTTAAGCCAGGGGTAAGCAGCTGACTCTTGATTTCAGCTCAAGATCCCGGGGTCCTGGGATGGAACCCCGCGTGGGGCTCCCGGCTCAGCGGGGAGTCTGCTTCTCCCTCTCCCTCTCCCCCTCCCCCCACTTGTGCTCTTCCAATGTTTCCAAAACCTAAGCACACACCATAATAACCTGGTGGGTTTGTTAAAACAGTCTTTCACCTCCTGTTTACCTCCTGATTCAGGAAGGCTGGGACAAGGCTAGAGAATTTGCATTTCTTCCCCAGGTACTCATGGTGGGGCTGGTGCCGCTCCAGGGACCACACTTTGAGAACAACTGCTGTAAACTCTAGGATTACACCTGGGTGGCTCAGTCGGTTAAGCGTCTGCCTTCAGCTCAGGTCATGATCCCAGGGTCCTGGGATCGAGTCCCGCATCGGTCTCCCTGCTCCGCGGGGAGCCTGCTTCTCCCTCTGCCTCTCTCTCTATCTCTCATGAATAAATAAATAAAATCTTTAAAAAAAAGGATTAAAATACTGATTAAGTGTCATCCCATCCACCGGGTGGAGAAATCTGGGAGCATCCACTGGAAATTTTCAGGGGACTCTTTCAGAACCCCTCTTGAGAATCCGGGAGAAGCCCCATTGTCTGCTCTACTTTACCGTCCACCCCTCCTGTCTCCGTAATGCTCAATGAGGTAGCAGCAGGAGGAAGGCGAGAGAGAGATGACTCAGACCCAGTCCCTGGGGGGGCGCGGGGGGGGGGGCATCCAAGAACTCCCAGGATAGTGAAAGGAGTCAGAGAGTAAACGATTGCTGATTAAAATGAGAAATGTGGGTAACTGCTTGAGGAGCAAAGCAAGATGGAGATGGCTGAAAGTGGAGAACTTGAGAAAGCTTCAAGGGTCGGGAGAGATAAAGCTCAAGGTGAGGAATGATCTGGGAATCACCAAAAGAATGGGGAAGGGCCATTCCCAGCAGTGGGAACAGGATACACGAGGGCACAAGGGTCTGGCAGCTCTTGACTTTTCCGGAACCCTGATAACTGGGCACTTGGTAGGAGTCCAACACTTTCCCTCAGGTAAGTGCAATAGGTAGCTAGCATTCCATTGACAAAGGAAGCTCTGAAACGTTAAGTAACTTGCCCAAGTTCATCCAGCTGGTAAGCAAGTAAACACACCCTGGAGCTCCAAAGGCGCTCTGAGTCTAAATCTGGAGGCTGCCTCACACGCAGGCAGGCAGCCTCTGCCTCCTCCTCCCCCCCCCCCACCCCCGCCCCAACTGACATCCCCCATCCTGCTTTCTTTCTCCAAGCCTTCTTTCTCCTTCAACCCCTTCCCGGGGTTGCTAGCTTCCCCAGTCTGTCTTCTCAGTTCTCCCGTGATTAACCGCTACCAGGCTCATGAGCAAAGACAGCAGTCCAGACTCGCAGACGCTCTCCCACCACTAGCTGAAGTGGAAAGCTAAGCCCGGGGATCCACCTCCCTGCCTCTCCCCGTCCGCCCTTCGCCTCTGGATTGCCGCGAGGATCAAGAGCTCAGGGCTGTGGCTGAACTCCCACGCCATCCTTCGGGGCCCGCAGCAGCCACACCCCGGCGCTGGGACCTACGAATCCTGCCCCCAGCCTCAGGAGATCCGTCCGGTCCAGCAGGTGTGTTTCCTCCGCACCTGCGGGCGGGCGGAGCCGCAGCTTCCGGGCTCACCTGGCGCCAGGGCCCGCGGGGGAGCGGATCTGCTGTTTGGCAGTCCCCGTGCGCCGCGAAGCCGGACAGGGGGTGAAGGAAGGGGCGCCCTCCGCCCGCACCGGGAGCAGCGCCAACCCGGCTCCTTCCACCTTCCGGTAGGGGACTGCGACCCCCGCTCTCCGTCCCGTAGCTCCGGGCCCAAGCTCTCCTCCCCGCGAGAGATACAAGCTCCGCTCCCGGGGCGCCCCTCCCCGAGCCCCGAGTCTGGGGCGCTGGCGCCGGCGCGCGGAGAGTTAATTCCAACCGCCCTCCCGCGGATTCCGGGGGCCGGGTCGCCGAGAGCACCTCCCATTGGCCGCGGAGCCGGCTCGGCGCTGATTGGCTGGGGCTGCGGGCTCCGGCTCGCCTCGGCTCCCGATTGGGCGCCGCGCTCCGGTGGCTGGAGTGTGGCGGTCCGGCCTCCGCAGGCTGCCCGGGGCGAAGCTGCTGCGGGCTTCGGCGGGCAGCTGCCTGGGACGCTCATCCCTGGCCGGAGTTCCGACTTCCTTCCCCGAGACAGACGCCACCGATCTTCTCCCGGATCCTCTTCCTCCGTAACCCGCTGCTTTTCTTTTTCCTTCCTCCCGGCTCCCATCTCCCGAAGCCGCGCTTCCCTCCCCTGCTCCGGGGCCCCGGAGCCGACCCTCCCCATCATCCACCTGCCATCCTCCTGGCTTCTTGCCCCTCCTTGACCTCAGATCCCGTGACCGACAGAGCCCTGGCATAACCTTCTCACCAGACTCTCCTAAACTTCTTTTCCTTCTCTCTTTGCCAGCTCCTGACTCCCAAATTCCAGCTAACCCTTGACCTCTTGACCTCTGACCCTAATACTCTCGACTCTCTCTAATATTCTCAGACCTCTAAATTCCTATCTCCTGCAGCGGGGGAGACTGCTGACACGGAGGCCTCCCCCTGAGTTCTGACTCCGTTTCTGAAGCTTGTTTTTACTTTCTTACTCCTTGGCCACTTCCTGTTACTGCTACCCCACCATGGACTTCTTGATGAGTGGCCTGGCAGCCTGCGGGGCCTGTTTGTTCACCAACCCCCTGGAAGTGGTAAAGACCAGGATGCAGTTGCAGGGAGAACTGCAGGCCCCCGGCACCTACCAGCGGCACTACCGAAACGTCTTCCATGCCTTCATCACCATCGGCAAGGTGGATGGCCCAGCTGCCCTGCAGAAGGGACTGGCCCCTGCTCTCTTATACCAGTTCCTGATGAATGGCATCCGCCTGGGCACCTACGGGCTGGCTGAGGCTGGGGGCTACCTGCACACGGCTGAGGGCAGCCTCAGCCAACCCCGCAGCGCTGCGACTGGGGCCCTGGCTGGGGTCATGGGAGCCTACTTGGGGAGCCCCATCTACATGGTGAGAAGAAGGGTCTTGCCTGGGGTCTTCAAGCAGACCCTTGGTGTAGGGTGGGGCCTGGGCCTTCACAACCTGACACTGAGATTGGAAGTAGGTTCGTGTCGGGGACGATGCGGAGTTTGAGTGCCATACATCAGTGGGTGTAGGGTTCAGGAAAAGTCCTGGGCACCACAAAATTAGAATCCTCCTTTGAGTTTTCCGGAATAGGTGAAGGGTCAATAGCCTGAGGCCCAGAGAAGGGAAGTGACCAGCTCAAGGTCACACAGCTGCTTGTTGCTAGGACTAGCTCCTGCTTAGGGCTCCTCCTGGAAGACACTGGGAGGCAGGCAGTTCTAGAAGAGAGGCAGTCTGGTCTCACTGCCAGGGTGCGACATTCAGGGACAATGACCCCTCCAGAGGCAACAACCTGCCCCAGGGTTGGGTGGGGAGCCTGGTCATGGTGTTGGCTGGAGATCCAGTGTGGGAATAGGAGCTGATATGAGAGGCTGGACAGCCAAGTGTTGCCTAACGGGAACGCTCTTAGGAAATGTTGCCATTCTCTAACCTCTGTATCCCCCACCCAACCCCCAAAGGAAGGAGGATGTAGGGGGGCTGGGGGGTGTCTTGCAGTGCTAGGAGATCCATCCCCTGGGACTGGAGCCAAGGGACACAGAGTCTCATGACCAATGTGTTAATGGGAACAACAATAATTATCAGATTAAGAGGATAGTCCTTGCTGAACACCCTAGAGGAAGTATGACAGGGTCAAGCGTTTGGGTCTCTGAGGTGGGAGGCGGGCCACTGGGCCATAGGCTGTGATACTTTCTTGTTCCCAGGTGAAGACCCACCTACAGGCCCAGGCGGCCTCAGAAATTGCCGTCGGGCACCAGTATAAGCATCAGGTGAGGGTTTCCCAACCTGCTGGGGTCCCTGCCCCTTCTTTCCCATTGCCCCCACCACCTCCCCACCCCAGCTCTCTGCCTGCCCCCGACAGCTGCAACCCAGCCCAAAGATCCAGCCCCACCCTGCCCCTATTCTGGAGCAGTGAGGAAGGGAGCAATGGCGGGTGGTAGACACATTCCGATTCTAAGTCCACACGGGACCAGTTGCCCAGACGTGAGTGCCCGTGAAGGACCCATCCTTGGCAGTGTGAGGTGGCAGACCCCTGATGCTGGGGGGACTGAAGCCCACCCCCATGGTCTTCCCCCTACCAGGGCATGTTTCAGGCGCTAAGCGAGATTGGCCAGAAACATGGTCTGGTGGGGTTGTGGCGCGGGGCCCTGGGCGGCCTGCCCCGAGTTATCATCGGTTCCTCCACCCAGCTGTGCACCTTCTCATCCACCAAGGACTTCATCACTCAGTGGGAGGTACTGCCCCCGGGGGAAGGGGTGGGGCCACCCTGGGACTGCGGGCAGGGGGCGGGCAAGCTGAAGGGGGCCCCAGAGGGGACAGTGCTCGTGGTCCATGTCAGGGAATGGCAGGAGGGCTTGGGGTTTGCTGCCTCTACACCCTCCCCACTTGTCCTCTTGTCACTTCCTCCCAGATGGTGCATCTGAGTCCTTGAGCATCCCGCCCTTCCTACTTTACAGTGTTCCCATGCCGTGTCCTAACTGGTGGCATGGAAGCTCCCTGAGTTACCAGCCCTCTACTCTCTCCCTGGGGCAGGGCCCGTCCTTTCCTAGGGGTCGAATGACTGGCTGACAAACCTCTTCCTCCCTCCACCCTTAGATATTTCCTCCCCAGAGCTGGAAGGTGGCTCTGGTGGCTGCCATGGTGAGCGGCATTGCGGTGGTCCTGGCCATGACGCCCTTCGATGTGGTCAGCACGAGGCTCTACAACCAGCCCACCGACGCTCGGGGCAAGGTAAGGGAAGGTTCTGGAAGGCAGGCCAGGCGGCGGGTGCCAGCGAATGGTGGGCGCAGGTGGGACCGCCTGAAGTGCAGCCCGCTGAGATGAGGCCGCTGGTGGGCTCTGACGAACGCCTTCCCTGTGCTCTCCCTCCCTCTCAACCTGCTCTCAGGGCCTCATGTACCGGGGGATGCTGGACGCTCTGCTGCAGACTGCTCGGACAGAGGGCGTTTTTGGCATGTACAAGGGCATAGGGGCCTCCTACTTCCGCCTCGGCCCCCACACCATCCTTTCCCTCTTCTTCTGGGACCGGTTACGTACCCTGTACTGCACGTACGCCAAATGACCACGGCCATTCCTTCACACACCCCCGGCTCAGCACTCCTTGGACACTTCTGCCTCCACTCCTATGCCCTGGTGACTTCTGCCCAGGCGACCTTTTGTCCCTCCAAGGGGGACCACCAACTCCACTCCCCGTCTGTTTGCTCAGGGCTGAATCACTACAAGGGACAGTCTCCCTCCCTTCCTTGGGTGTCACTTTTAAACCTTCCCTTTTAATCCGTCCTCCTGGACACTTCACACACACACACACACACACACACACATGCACGCACGCACACACCCCCTCAGGGCTGAACCAGTCACTCCAAAGTATTCCCTCCTTTTATTTGGACAGCCGTGGGTCCCTTCTGATCCTATGCGCCAACTTTGAACTCCCCACTCCAAGACCAAAGGGAACTGGGGGGACCCAGGTATCTTGTTAGATGCAAAGGCACAGAGATATTATCTTGGTTATAAAGCAAGTTTATTTCTGCAGACAGGAGGTGTCTTA
The DNA here is from genome assembly GCF_011800145.1 of Mirounga leonina. Taxonomy (NCBI): domain Eukaryota; kingdom Metazoa; phylum Chordata; class Mammalia; order Carnivora; family Phocidae; genus Mirounga; species Mirounga leonina. The sequence continues at coordinate 2,899,884 of NW_023270777.1, read as the reverse complement.
TGTTTATGCACAGGGGAGGAGTTAGGGGCATATATCCAACCCTCTGTTCCCCTTGAAGAACGGGGTCCCCATGCGCTTGAGCAGCTTCACGCAGTGTTTCAGCATCTTTACCGGGGACCAAAGATGTTGGGGTCGTGAAGGGTCAGACTGGTCACCAGCTGTTCAAAGTCACCCAGGCTCCAGGGCGGAAGTGACAGATTTTCAGGACCAAGAGGTAACCTATTGTCAGGGCTTGGGGGTGGGGGGAACAGATGGAGAGAGAATATCATCCAGGACGCGGGTGGGCAAGTTCCCACTTCCTGTGCCCCGTAGGACCTGAGTATCTGTGACCCCAAACCTCTGGCCCTCTCCCTCTTCCTTGGAGGACCCCACCAGCCAGTCTCCCGGCTCTGCCCCTCCCAGCAGATCCTCCTGGGGACCCAGTCACGAGCCACGCGTCCTTTCTGTCCTCCTTACGGGGGATCATTGAAGGTGAGCAGAAGATCAGTCTGGTACCGGGGCAGCCTCAGCAAAGCCTGGTGCACAGTCACATCCTTTGCTACCTAAAGGGATCAGAGTCGAGATGCTTACCGGACCGGCCACTCCCTTCAGCCCTCCAGGAATCTCACACTCCCCTGCCCTCACCTGCTGGTTTTCTTTAGCTACCTGCTGCTTGCCAGAGAGGACCCAGGCTTCTTGACAGAAGCTCCTCAGAGCCAGGTTCTCCAAAGGGAGGGGCGGCACACTGTCCACTTGCATGGCCCTAGCCCCCTGCACCCCGCCCACGTCCTCAAAGTGGTACCTAGAGTAGGGGGAGCGGGGTCAGGGAGCGACGTCTCTGACTCCGCCAAGCCCCCCGCCCCCCAGCATCTTTGAGGCCCTTAAGCTTCGTTCACTTCCGGCGATGAGGTGTTGCCCTGGGAGTTCTCATCGCACCGATCAACCTTCCAGCCGCGGGCCCCGCCCACCTCCTCGGCTCCGGCCCTCCCATTGGCCAGCCGCGCGGGCGGCCGCCTCCCTCACCGCGCAGCCTCCTCGCCCTGCACGTGGGCCTGCAGCTCCAGAAGTTCCACGACCAGGCTCTGGTCCGTCACGCGGTGGCAGAAAACTTCCTGATTGTCCGGGACCGGCCGGAGGTCGCTGGAGAGAGGCGAGGCCGACCCCGGCTGAGCCCCGCTTCTGCCCGCATCCCACCCGGCCGGCCCGCGGCGCGCCCGCGCCTTCTCACCTCACGTCAAGGGCCCCGGGAGGGAGAGTGGCGGAGAAGGCGCCCCCGAACAGCGGGTAGTGTCGCGTGGGCTCCATGGGCATTAGAGAGATGTAGAAGAAACCCACGTGTGCCGCGCGGCATCACCTCCGCCGTCTCCGGTCCACCTTAGCTCCCGCCCCTTTAGGCCTGGGCCCCGCCCTGCGGCCGCGCTGGCCAATCGGCGCCTGCGCCGTGGGGGCGGTGCCCCGCGGGGCGGCTCCCGGAAGCCCGGCTCTCCCGGGCGGCGGGGCGGGGCTTGGGGGTCGGCTGCGAGCTCAGCCCCCGGGCCTGGGGTTTGTGACGCCCTCTCGCCCGCTAGGTCGCGCCCACCCCCCCGCCCAGTCTCCTCTCTTTCAAGGGGCCGCATCTTCTAACACTGTCTCCTGAGACCCTCCTTGGGGGCCCTTGCTCGCGCAAAGGACCGACGCCTAGGTGGGGTCCCCTGAGTCCGGGGAGAATAGTTGGAGGGTCTTGCAGCTCCCTCCTTGGGGCGTCTTGATGGCAGCGAGCTGCAAACCAGACCGCTAATTCCCGGATGCGGGGAATTAGGGGAACAGTGGGGCCCGGTGTGGGGCCCCGGTTAGGATTCAGGCCTCTTCGCCTTCCTGCATGCGAGACCCAACCCGGGGATTAGGTATTTAATCCCTCTCAAATCTTGCCTTGAGAACGCGGTGGGGGGCTGGGGGTAGGGACGGGGGCCGCCCCCACACGCACCTGGAGGAAAACACGGATTAAACCCTCTGTTGTTTCTCTTTCATAGATTTTTAGAATGTTCTTAAACTTTCTGCCCAGTTATATCCTCCCAGCTAATTTCTCCATTCATGTTTGATCCCCAGCACCCAGCAGAGTTTAGAGCATAACAGACCCATTGTGTATTGTTGAACGATTGAATAAACCCCACCCACGGGGTTCCAAGTGTTGACTCTACTTACAGAACCTAATAATTTCATGACACTGGGGCCAGGGAACACCTAATTTTCGGCCCCTTACCAAAGCTGGAGATACAAAGGCAATTAGGACAGGATCCCTGCTTCACCAGAACCGCTGAGTACGCTTTGAGTCTTAAAGGTTGACCCAAAACTCACCAGGGCATCCTAGGGGTGTGTGAGGAGAACATCAGGAGAAAGACTTGGAGCTGAAAGGGCACGTTTTGGGAAATGCAAGTGTATCAGCTTGGCAAGGGCGCAGTGGGGATCAGGGGGTGGGAGCTGTGAACAGCGGCGCTGGAGAGATGGTCTAGTGCAGGGTTTTTATAGAGCATCCTAAGTAGCTTGGACTGTTCCCTTCTGACTACCAGCCTCAGATTTCTCTCGTCCTTATGTCCTCGTCTCTAAAACGTTGTGGGGATTAAAGGAGCTATGGATGTAGCTGCATTTGAATCTGTTTCTGGGCCAAGAGAGTGGACTAGGTTTGATCCAAGAGGAATTCTAAAGAGGAGGGCAGTGTTGCAGACCCTAGAGGGAGGGAAGGAGCCCGGACAAGGGCAACCAAGGGAGCTAGAACAGAGTGGTCTACTCCACGCTGCCTCCCTCGGGTGGGGAGTGGCAGACCTCTCTGTCCCTCCCTCCCCATTTCTGCTGGTCTGCCATCTGTTTGCTCCCACCCCCAACCCAACCCCACAGGGCACTCCTGGCTTTAGCTGCTTTGTGAGCAGTCAAGCAGATAGGGAACCCTTGGAAAGGGACCTTCAAGGACAAAGAAGTTAACAGGGCCCTGGCACTGGGCACGAGGGGTGGGGGCCTACTGAGCCAGGAGGAGGTCGCACAGGATTAGGGAGACTGAGGAGAAAGCCCCCCACTTCCTGATTTGGGGTCTCTGGCATGCCAGGAGCCATGCTCTTGGATGAGCCTTGTGCAGCCCGGGGACTCCTGGCCCCCTATAGCTCTTGAGTTCTTCCAAGTTGTAAGAAGCAGATCTCCATGAAGTGACACAGACAAAAGGCCAGACCTCCAGGACAGTCGGGTGGACGGTCACCCTCACCTGGCAAATTTCCACTTGGACTTCACTTCCGTCCCTCTCATCCTTCACATCTGTCTTGGTGTCTGTCACTTCGCTGCGCCCTCCCAACCGCTGACTGTCTTGTACCTTCAAATCTAAGGACCTATTTGGCAAGCCTCCTGCCTGGCCACTTCCCGGGCCAGTAGCCAGATCCGAGTGAGATCCTCGGTCCAGCTGACTGTGGCTAGGATAATGGGTGTCATGGGACAAATCTCAGTAGGCCCAAGTGGCCCAAGCCATTTTTCTCAAGGGGGTGTGAGGGTTTGTCCCCCTCTCAGCTCACTGGTTGAAATAGACCTACAACTGATGGGATTCCATCCCCCTGGGACATTCCCTTATCCAATGCCCTGCAGGCCGTTGATGCTGCTGGTTTCTCTGGGGACAAGTGTCCCAGAGCACCTGGGAAGGCACCAGGAGGTAGAAGGGATGGACTTGCACCGGGGAGATGGCTCAATACACCCAAACTCAAGCATCAATTTGGGAAGAATTGGGACGACACATACTTCTGTTAAGCAGAGGTTTTGAACCTTTTTTCTACCACGCATCCCCTTGGCAGCTTGGCGAGGCCCACAGACCCCTACTCGGAATAATGTTTTCAAATTCATAAAATAAAATATGTAGGGATACAAAGGAAATGAAAAAAAGTTTTTAAGATTTTATTTATTTTTTTGAGAGAGAGTGAGAGAGCACAAGCAGGGAGAACAGCGGGGGGAGAGGGAGAAACAGGCTCCCCGCAGAGCAGGGAGCCCGACATGGGGCTCGATCCCAGGACCCCGGGATCATGACCTGAGCCGAAGGCAGACGCTTCACTGATGGAGCCACCCAGGCGCCCCAGGGAGTGAAAATATTTAAAAACAATAATCAAAGTTAAAACCCCAGATTTTTGTTTGAGCACAAACGTGCTCCTTTGTCATCACGTTAACGAGGTCTAGTGTCAGGTCTGATAAGTATAAAGTAACACAGTCTCTGGTGTTGCTCACGCTACCGTGCTCTGGTATCTACAGTCGCAATAACAAAAGATGCTAAATTTCAAATAAGAGGTCATTGGAGGGCGCCTGGGTGGCTCAGTTGGTTAAGCGACTGCTTTCGGCTCAGGTCATGATCCTGGAGTCCCTGGATCGAGTCCCTGGATCGAGTCCCGCATCGGGCTCCCCGCTCAGCGGGGAGTCTGCTTCTCCCTCTGACCCTCCCCCATCTCATGCTCTCTCTCTCTCTCTCATTCTCTCTCACAAATAAATAAATAAATAAAAATCTTAAAAAAAAAGATTTTATAAAAAAGAGGTCATTGGAAATAAGCGTAACTTTTTCCCATCCAAGCTGATTGATTGGAGCTTAAGAAACCCGGCTATGAATTACGTGTCCTAGCCCTACACCAGGTCCTAGGGGAAGCTCAGTGGTAGCCACAGTAGGTTTCTAAACAAAGGCCTGGTATCATGAATGCGGTGTTTGAGGAAGAACAGTGTGTCCTCGTATTGGGGATGATTCTATAGCTGTCACCCAGCACCCCCACACACGGAACTTTCCAGCCCCGTATCTCCCATTCTCCCCTCTAGATGCAAGGTACTCTGAACTTCCCTCAGCCCCTCGACTGGGTCACCCTCCTTTGTGCCTCTCAGATTTTACACCTGTGCCATCCACCTAGAACTTTCTTTCTCCCCCTCTTCCCTGGCTAACCCATTGCCAGGGTTCACCGCTCCTTCTGAGGGTGCCTGGGGCTCTTGGCTTTCCTGTCCCGATCGCAGGCACCCCACTATGTTGTAATGCTCTAATCTCCAGTAGATTCTTTTTTTTTTTTTTTAAGATTTTATTTATTTATTCATGAGAGAGAGAGAGAGAGAGGCAGAGGGAGAAGCAGACTTCCCACAGAGCAGGGAGCCCGATGCGGGACTCGATCCCAGGACTCCGGGACCATGACCTGAGCCGAAGGCAGACGCTCAACCATCTGAGCCACCCAGGCGCCCTAATCTCCAGTAGATTCTAAGCACCAGGAGGGCAAGGACCCTACCCATCGTTCACCTTTAGCTTCCCCCTGAGTTGTGCGGGGTGGTGGTGGGGGGGCTGGCCTATAAATATTTATTGAATGGATATTACTTAAGAGACAAGAGGTTATTTACCAGTCAAGACCAGTCAAGAGATGTGGTACCATAAAGAATTTGACTGGCCCTCGTTCCTGGTTCCTAAGAGGGAAACTCTAAATCCTTGGGATTTTCCAAGTGACAGGTGCTCTTTGCTGTTCTTGGTGGGCCCTGATAGTTTACACTAATGAGATGACTAGTTGACAGTTGATGTAAAGAGAAGAATCGGGATGAAGGTAGGCCACACCACAGAGACCAACCATGTGACTGAGAGGGTTGGTGCTTTGAGCCACTTGACATCAACCCTTACCCCAAACCCCAATAAAAATGCTGGATATTGAGGCTCAGGGGAACTTCTTGGATCGTAAATACACTGATATGCCAGGAGGTGACACACCTGTCTACTGGGGGCCTGGGCTTGGAAGCTCTGCTTCTAGGGCCCTTCCAGAACTTAACGTTTGTCTGTCCTTACAGTGAAACAGCAATCCTAAGTCTAGCACTTTCCTGAGTTCTGCGAGTTGTTCCAGTGACTTATTGAACCTCTGGGCATGCAGGAACCCTGGAATTTAGATCCGGTTGGCCAGAAATGTGGGTGACTTGGGGACCCATGAGATTTATGGCTGGCATCTGAAATGAGGGTGGTCTTGTGGAAAACACCTGGTAACTCGTGGCATCCAATGCTTCCCCCGGTTGGTGTTAGACCAGTTAGGGTGAAACAGAAGAAGTCTGTAATATCCCGCATTCAGGGGGATGAGGGTCTGGGCGAAGCTGGAAGAGACAGGAGAGGGAGAGATGAAGCCAGAAAAGCAATAAAGAAGAGAAGCCATAATCTGGGTGATCCGCAAAGTGTAGCATCCCAGATGGAGGCCAGGCCAAGAACAATGGCGACGCCAATGACAAAAATGGGGCGGAGAAGGGCTTGGTTGTGGGTGGGGCGGAGAGGAGAGAGGGCCTCTGTGGTTGCACCTACATCACCAGACTGGGTGCCAGCTCCCCCCACTTCCCAGCGGTGGAGTCCAGCACCTCTGCTCCTGCCATTCCTCCTTCTGGGTGTGGGATTGTCCAAGCCAGTGACCCAGAGACAACCACGCCACGGGACCGTGCTCGGTCACGTTCCTTCCTGAGGACCCTCTGCCTGGAGCTGCCAAAGGGCACACGGCCTCAGAATGCTCGGTCCTGGCAAAACCCTCACTTTTGACCTCTCGACGGACCCCTGCCCTGCTGCACCTCACATCGTGTATTCCAGAAGTGGGAGGAGGAGGCCCTTTGGACGAGGTGAATTGGGAGAGGTGGCAGACATCCCCCGGGTGGCCTGGCCTGCATCTGAGCGAGGGGGAGTGGGGAGGGGTCCCACTGTCGCAGCTCTCAGCATCTGATGGAGCCTCATGGGGAGGGTGAGGTACATCACATTCTCCTAGGAGGTGCCCTTGGGAGTCCGCGGGGCCCCAGCCCCCCCAAAGTGCCGCATAACTTGGTTCTTTTCCTCTGTCTGCTTTATTTGGCTAAGGTCATGTCCTTGTAACCGGCCGTAGGGGAAGTGTTTGGGAGTGGGGAGGGCTGCGTGCGCTCGGTGGGGAAAGGATCCTGATGCCGGAAGAGTTTGTCTCGGGGTGAAGACGGGGTCAGCAGAGCTAGGACTCCGTGGTGAAGGACTTGGGCTGGCTCCTTCCCAGGGGTGTCCCAGGATACTCCAGTGACTCAGGCCCTGGGAAGCCAGCCACTCAGCCTCCTGTTTTTCCGCCAACCCCTTAAACACGGGTTAGCAGGACCCTAACCTCCTAGATGACCTTTTCCGTACATACACCCAGGGACTCCCCAGTCATCTCCATCCCAGATCTCTCCTGCCTGCCTGCTGGATACCTCCGTTCATTCATCCCACTAATGCCTCAGACTCGGCACCTCCAGAGCAGAGCAGGTCATCCTCCTCCCAAATGGGCGCCATCCCCTGTGTTCCAACCACAAATAATGAGATCATCGCCTACCCGGTGGTCCAAGCAGGACGTCTGGGCTTCACCATTGGCTCCGCTCTCTCCTCGTCCCCCCACCCCCCACATCCAGTTCCGGGCGATTCTGTCCCCTAGCGTCTCTGGGATCGTTCCATTTCTCTCCATCTACGTTTCCACCACCCCAGTCTGGGCCAGCATTTCCTGCCTGGAGAGCGCTTACTGGACTCCCCACATCCTCTTCTGTGGGCTCCAGTGGTCATGTCTCCATCCCTATATAGAGCCCTTCTAGAGAGATTCCCCATTGCTCTTGGGATGAAGTCCAGAATCCCTAACACGCTTTGTTAGGTCTTTCACTGTGCCCGTCCTCTCTCCCCCCTGTAGATAATGTTCCAGGCTCTCACCTTTGTTCAGGTCCTTAAGTCACCATGGTGCTCGCCTGGGAGGCTTTGCAAGGACAGTTGTTTTCCTCAGCTGTCCTCCCCACTTCCCTGGAACAAGCTGCTATTCCTCCCTCCCTCAGGCCTCAGTTTACCCTGGGACCCCCTCCCTGAGCCTGAAAGCTGGGGCCCCACTCCCTGCGGAGAGCTCCCACGGTACCCTAGCCTCCCCTGAAAGATCCTTTGTGGAGATGGCTCATTTCGACTCTGTCTCCCTCCCTCCTAGGAGGAAGCCCTTGACCATTCTCTTACCTGAATGAGAGATCCAGCAGGGCTGTTTCACACCCTTTGTCCCATTCTGTGGCCACAAGCTTCTCCTCCAGCAGACAAAGCTGCACAGACCCACCCCTTCTCAGGGGGAAATGACTCACCATCTCAGGCACTCCTAGTGGGCTGCTCACACAGGATGGTCTTTCCTGAAGCCTGAGACAGGACTCCAACCCAAGGCCCACCCCAGCAGTACACGGGGCTCCACCATCTGGGTGCTGCCCCCACGTGTCCAAGGACAGGCTGAAATTTCTTTGATTTCCACCCCAGGGTCTTGAATAGAGCAGGAGGTAGGGAAATAGGCTTGCCCCACCCCCGGGACCCTGGGGGCTGCCAGGCAGGTGTTAAACTGAGAAAAAAGTAAGGCTTACTGTTCTCGTGTCCCTCTACCCTCACCTCAACACAGACACACGGTGTCCCTCATTTGATGTGATGACAAGAGCTTGTAACTTTGAACCACTAGAGAAGGGAAGTAGAAGGAGGAAATGCTTAGAGAGCCTGCAAAGCCAAGCCACTGGAAACCAGACTAAGTTCACGCTTCTATTAAAGAGAAAAACAAACAAACAAACAACCCCGAGTGTATCTATCTTTACCAATGTCAACATTTGTATTTATTCATGTGTTCCTAGTGGGTGACAGGTGCCGTGCCAGGTGGGAGGACACAGGGGAGGACGGAGATGGAGTTCCCACTCCCATGGAGCTTACACTCAACTGAGGAGACAGATTGTTGATCAGAGGAACACATAGCTCAATGTAAGATTGCGATGCCGAGAATCCATCACAGCAGTGACCTTGGCCGGAAAGGGTGTGCGGAGCTTGCTGTATCGAGCTGTTGGCTGATGAAACCCCGAAAAAAGGACAGGACCTGATTATTAGCTTTAGATGTTGCCATAGAAGTTTTGTTTTGTTTTGTCTTTGAGAGAGTAAGCCTGAGCACCAGGGGTGGGGGCAGAGGGAAAGAAAGAAAGAATCCCAAGCAGGTTCCATGCATGCTCAGCATGAGCCCGACACAGGCTCCATCACGACCGTGAGATCATGACCTGAGCAGAAATCAAGAGTCAGATGCTCAACTGACTGAGCCAGCCAGGCGCCTCTAGGTGGCTTTTTTTAGAGCTCAGGTCCCGCTTACTGCCTTTGATGTCTAATTCCCATTCCGTGTTTCCCCCATGGGTGGGTCAGGATGAATTCATGAGACAGTCTGCCCTGTTGTCTGGCTTTCTCAGAGAAAGCTGATGGGTTGGATTTTGTCACATGGGAATGATGAAAAGATATGTGGTCAACTTAAAGGGCATTGGATAAGTTATGCCTGGAAGTCAGATGAGTGGGGAAGAAGTGAATTGGGGGGAAGGTGTTACTGAGTGGGAGGTCCTGATGACTTTGAGATCTCAGAGTACTGAAGATGAAGAAAGAAGGTGCAAGGAAGGGAGGTTATGGTCACAGGTAGGGTGCTTGGGTCAGCGAGCTTGGAGGAGGAGCAGATCTGGAGGATGACAAAACCCAAGGGAGGTGGTTGGCCAAGGTGGAATGTAGGAAGTCACTGGAGAAAGGTCCAGAGTGTGAAATGGTCACTGGTGTGAATCCAGGACAATGGGAGAGATTGAGGTGGACAGCAAGACTATGAACCAGGAACCAATGCCCTTGAAGAATGAGGGGGAGTTGGGAAGGGTGGCTACAAGTGATAGAAAACACCAAAGTAAGGCTAAACAAGACAGAAGTTTGTCTTTCACACGAGAGACCTCCAGAGCTCATATGTAGTCTTCAGTGTCGAGAGACCCAGTCTCCTCCTACCTTGTTACTCTGTACCACGTGATACCAATTTCAAAATCTACCTCATGATCCAATATGGGTGCTGGAGTTCCAGCCATCACGTCTTCAACCCAGACAGCAGGAAGCAAGAAAAGCTGAAGAGAAGCATGCACCCTTCCTTCAAGAACACTTGGAAGTTGTATTCATTGTTTTCTCTCCTGTTGGTCAGAATATAATCCCACCTGTTAAGGGCAGCTGGGAGACGTCATCTTTGAGCACACCACAACCCCTGCTAAAATACTTGAGCGTTATATTTGTAGAGGGGGAAGCAGATATTGGGGAACGACTGGCCGTCTCTTTCACAGGGGATGATTGAGAAGCCAGCAGAATACCAAGTAGGGGGTGAAGGCAGTTTAGTAGGATGGCGTGAGCCTAAAATGGGGCAAGCTTTTCTTCAAAAGGGGTGGAGAATAATCTGGAAGTGGTACAGGGAGGACCCAAACCCCAAATCCCTGAGAGGTGTGTGAAGTTTGAGAATGAAAGCCACCACTTGGAAGGGTTGTGGAGGGGCTTTTGGAGTAGCTGGTTTCCTGTGAAGAAAATGAGGACAGGCAGCCTGTCGGGGGTTTGCTAGGGGGTCTTTGCAAGGTGTGGGCAGAGGCAAGAGCTGGGTCTGGGACCGGCAAAGACAGGGCTGGGAAGCTGCATGGCCTCAGTCCCGGTCATGGTTGAGGGTGGGTCTTGCTTGGCCAGGGTGCTCCGAACCAGAAGCCTCTCTATCTCCAGATGCACGCACGTACCGATCACAGCCAATCGGCGGTCACCTCACACACCACCCTCCTTTTGCATCAAGCCCTAAGTAAACTTAACTTCTAAGTCTTGGTATCAGTCCCAATGTTCTGCATTTGGGATTATCCATAGATTTAAAAGATAATGGTTAAAAAATTCAACTGAGTACATGTGAAGATCTAATTGGCCTTATCGGATGATTCGTGAATCGGGCAGTAACCCATCTAGCAAGTGGAGTGGGGGGGCTCTCAGCAGTTGTACAGTGGAAGGAGGATGGGGGCAAGAAAGTGAATAGTAGGGGCCCCTTGGTGGCTCAGTCGTTAAGTGTCTGCCTTCAGCTCAGGTCATGATCCCAGGGTCCTGGGATCGAGCCCCGCATCGGGCTCCCTGCTCGGCCGGAAGCCTGCTTCTCCCTCTCCCACTCCCCCTGCTTGTGTTCCTAATCTCACTGTCTCTGATAAATAAATAAATAAATAAATAAATAAATAAATAAATAATCTTAAAAAAAGAAAGTGAATAGTAAAAGGACTGTTCCTGACAAGATCACTTTCCCTTAGTGGGGAGAACAGGGAGTCTCACCATGCACATTACAGCTTCCTTTGGGAGATGGAGAGGCCCATGTGGCAGACTCATTGGTGCCCATTGGAAAACTCCACTGACCAGTTAAGACTACATTTTGGGGGGCACCTGGGTGGCTCAGTCGTTAAGCGTCTGCCTTTGGCTCAGGTCATGATCCCAGCGTCCTGGGATGGAGCCCCACATTGCGCTCCCTGCTCAGCGGGAAGCCTGCTTCTCCCTCTCCCTCTGCCCACCGCTTCCCCTGCTTGTATTCTCTCTCTCAATTGAATAAATAAAATCTTAAAAAAAAAAGTTAAAAAAAAAAAAGACTACATTTTGGGGGGTGCATGGGTGGTGCAGTCAGTTAAACATTAAATTCTTGGTTTTAGCTCAGGTCATAATCTTGGTTGGGGTCATGAGATTGAGCCCCGCATTGGGCTCCTAGCTGAGCACGGAGTCTGCCTGAGATTCACTCTCCCTCTGTCCATCCAGCTCATGCTCTCTCTAAAATAAATAAAGCTTAAAAAATAAAAGTACATTTTAGGGGGAGGTCGACAATGCAGATTAGGTATTAAGCCCCCTTTTGGGGACTTGGCCTAAGTGATGTCATTTGGGGCCTATTGTTTTAAGAGAGGGAGAGAGAGAAAGGTGGGGGGAGGGGCAAAGGAAGAGGGAAAGCATTTTTTTTGAGACAGACAGCACAAGCAGGGAGAGGGACAGAGGCGGAGGGAAGCAGACTCCCCTTTGAGCAGGGAGCCCGATGTGGGTGCTTGATCCCAGGACTCCAGGATCACAACCCAAGCTGAAAGCAGATGCTAAACCAACCGGAACCACCCAGGCGCCCCAAGAATTTTTTTTAAAGGCATCTCTCAGCGTAGGAGCTATTTTTCCACCCAACTTTTTTTTTTTTTAAAGGCTTTATTTGAAAGAAAGAGCATGAGCAGGGGAGGGGCAGAGGGGGGGAGAGAGAGAGAGAGAACCCTAAGCAGACTCCCCACCTAGCTTGGAGCCCAACGTGGGGCTCGATCCCACGACCCTGAGATCATGACCTGAGCCGAAACCAAGAGTCGAAAGCCCAACTGACTGAGCTACCCAGGCACCCCTGTTTTCTTTTTAATTATACATATGGTTTCCCAACATCAGGGAAGAATATTCAAATGCCAAAAATGGCCCAAGAGTCCCCCCCATCCACACCCCCCCCCCACCCAGCTGCTCAGAGTCAGTTTGCAAAGCAGCAAGAGGCCCGAAACAGTTTTCTTCATGGAGATCATTTAACATTGTATCATCACTATGATACACTCCGTCTCTTCTCCCGCTGTCCCACCAGAGGACTGTGCTCAGCCGCCCCTGCCCTCCCACCCGCCAGGGCCCCCCCGCCTCGCCCTCCAGGATCTGACTCCAGTCTCCATTCTTGGGGAAATGTCTTTTTTTTTTTTTTTAAGATTTTATTTATTTATTTGAGAGAGAGAATGAGATAGAGCATGAGAGGGGGGAGGGTCAGAGGGAGAAGCAGACTCCCCGCCGAGCAGGGAGCCCGATGCGGGACTCGATCCCAGGACTCCAGGATCATGACCTGAGCCGAAGGCAGTCGCCCAACCAACTGAGCCACCCAGGCGCCCTTGGGGAAATGTCTTTAATGAAGACGTTGAACTACTTCGGAGCAAACGGACTCTGCGTCCAAGTTTCATACACATGCCTGTGAGCAAAGGAAGCGATGGACGGCTGTCAGCAAGACTGGCCGGCCTCCAAAACCGGTGACCGCAGGATGTCGGGGCGCAGCAGCAGGCGTGAGTGGGCCTCCGCGCTCTGCCCTTGCAAGCTGTGTGACCCTAGGCCATTTATATAATCCTTACCCTTAATTCCCCCTTTGTAAAAAAAAAAAAAAAAGGTGGGGGGGGACAGCTATCAAGTACCTTGCGGAATTCTTGTGAAAAATACTTTAGATACAGATGAAATGCCAAGCACACACTTGGTTCATGGCACGTGCCATATATAGCCATGGTGCGATTTTTTTTTAAGTTTATTTATTTATTTAGGTACTCTCCATGCCCAACGTGGGGCTCGAACTCACGACCCTGAGATCAAGAGTCACATGCTCTTTGGACTGAGACAGCCAGGCGCCCTAGAGCTATTATTTAAAAATTCCATCACATCATAAAACCCCTGGGGGCAGCGACAGTGCTTGGCCCTGTAGCTAATCACCAAACATTAATGGAATGAATGAAACAATGAATGAATGGAAGGGATGGACGAATGGAGGGAGGGAGGGAGAAGGAAGGAAATGGATGGGTGGATGACAGAAGGGATGAATGGAATGGAGGGAGGGAGGCAGGAAGAAATGAATGGAATGGAATGGAATGAAGGCAGGCAGGCAGGCTAAAGGCTTAATTCTAGGGAAGCAGGTGCTGACCATTTCTTTCAGGAAGGGAGCTGCTACATGGAGGAGCAAATACTGAGTTCAGAAGGCTGCACTGGGGTAGCCCCAGGACACAGCCGGAGACCGGCTCAGAGAAACTTCTGCAAACTGCGTGCACAGCACAGCGCTACATTTTAAAAAGCGGAATCCAGAAAGCTTCTGCTGTTTTTCTGATGAGAACACGCAGGTCCTGACTTGCATGCTTTCATACACCCCCAAGCCCCTCGCCCCCGTTATGAGGAAGGGGCACATAAAACATCCCTCCGAGCCCAGAGGAGTGATGGCAGGCACAGCGTGGCGATCACTGGGTAGAGTGTGTGGGGGGGGGAGGGGGGGCGGGCAATGGAACATTCTCCCTGCCGCGCATCCTCACTTCCCAGTGCGGGCTCTTTCCTCCTTCGCGCCCACAGACAACCCTGTCAGAGCAGAAGAACCAAAGACAGATCCCATGGCATAAGGCAAAAGCAGGCAGATTAACAAAACCAGCAGGGTTGGGTTTTTTTTTTTTGGCATTTTGGCCCTTGTCTGTCCAAGACGTATTTGGAGAGAAGGTGGGGCGCTTCTGAGTTTGAGGATGGGGAGGACAGCAGACCCGCGGGCACAAACCGTCAGGCCCAGGGGAGCCTCCCCCGCCTGCTCAGCGGCCTCCTTCCCGGGTCCAGTTTCGGGCATTGATGAAGAGCTGGAGCCAGGGGGAGGCAGTCAGGGTGTCAAATGGGGGAGGTCGCCAAGCCCACTGCCACGGCCGCACGGCCCGCTCAGGGTGAGGCATGAGAGCCAGGTGGCGGCCATCAAGGGAGCAGACGCCTGCCACCCCCCCGGGGGACCCGTTGGGATTCATGGGGTACTGTTCCGTGGGCTGGCCAGCATCATCGGCCCAGTGCAGCGGGGCCAAGCCCCTGGCCTCAATCTGGGCTTGGCGTTCCGGAGAAGAAAATGCCATGTAACCTGCAGGGGGGCGGGTGGGGGGTGGAGGAGGGAAGTGAGGGCAAAGCTCCCCCACGGCCTCCGCCCACGCCGGCCCCCAGACCCTCCCGCCGGCCTTCCGGAGCCTGACCTTCCCCGTGAGCGCTCCACACGGGCAGCACGGCGCCCTCCATCCCTCGCAGCATCAGGGCGGGCCCAGGCCCCACCCGCACGCTGGCCCAGCGGGACTCGAAGCGCCCGGACAGATTGTGGCGCAGCACGAGGCCAGGTGGGGCGGGCCAGGGGTCCGGGCCCGGCTCCTCGGCCTCCTCGCTGGGGCTGCCTCCCACCCAGCCCAGCAGAGCCAGCAGCTGACAGCCATTACACACGCCCAGGCTGAAGGTGTCCGGCCGCCGCCGGAAGCGCCTCAGCTCGGCCCCGGCCAGCGGGTGGAAGGTCACGGCAGCTGCCCACCCTAGGAGGACACAGGGACGTCAGGGTGGGCTGGCATGGAGGGGGACGGCCGCCCTCCTGTGCCAGCCCGCCCGGTTCCACCTGCCATGAGCCCCCCAGCCCCCAACACACATGCACACACATACATACGTGCGCACACATACCCCCTACAGGGCAAATACAAAGGGAAGAAACAGGTTTATCTGCTTAAATGTTGCCATTCCTGGACCAGAGGTGGCCCGTAAGTTTTTTGGCTTGGCCAGCAGAGCATTTTCAACACTTTTTATTTAACTGACGTTTAAAAATAAGACTTCAGGGGCGCCTGGGTGGCTCAGTCGGTTAAGCGTCTGCCTTCGGCTCAGGTCATGATCCCGGGGTCCTGGGATCGAGCCCGCGGGAAGCCTGCTTCTCCCTCTCCCATTCCCCCTGCTTGTGTTCCCTCTCTCGCTGTGTCTCTCTCTTTCAAATAAATAAATAAAATCTTTAAAAAATAAAAAATAAATAAAAAAATAAAAATAAGACTTCATATAAAAATCTGGATTTGGCGGCACCCCAGTCCGTCAAGCATCTGCCTTCAGCTCAGGTCATGATCCCAGGGTCCTGGGATCGAGCCCCGCCTCGGGCTCCCTGCTCAGCGGGAAGCCTGCTTCTCCCTCTGCCCCTCCCCCTGTTTGTGGTCCTCTCGCTTGCTCGCTCTCTCAAATAAATTCTTAAAAAAAGAAAAAAAAGAACCATTAAAAAAAAACAATCTGGGGGCGCCTGGGTGGCTCAGTTGGTTAGGCGACTGCCTTCGGCTCAGGTCATGATCCTGGAGTCCCGGGATCGAGTCCCGCATCGGGCTCCCTGCTCGGCAGGGAGTCTGCTTCTCCCTCTAACCCTCCTCCCTCTCATGCTCTCTGTCTTTCATTCTCTCTCTCTCAAATAAATAAATAAAATCTTAAAAAAAAACAAAAAAACAATCTGGATTCTTGGCTTCTCTCAGAAACCAGAAAGATCTGGCCACGATGAACCCACCTTCCGAGAGCACAATGTGCTGGCGCTGTGTGCTTGCCACCCCTTTAGACGCGGTCCGTGCCACCCAGCCACCCCGCCTCACGTCAGTTACCCACGGGCCCGCTGCGGGCACCCGGCCCAGAGTGAATGTCCTCCCCAGCCCCAGCCCCGCGGAGGTGAGAGGCCAACTCCCGGTCAGGAAGAGGGGGGCTGAGGCAGCTCCGCAGAACGTGCAGCGGAGGGAGCGAGCAGACGCCCGGCACCTACCTTTGGCAGAGCCCAGGACATCCGCAAAGCTGAAGCCGCCCACGAAGGCCACACCACGGAACGTGTCCAGACCGATTGCCCCCGAGCACAGGTCCTGCATGGTCACGTCCCACACCTGGCAGGACAGGCAGGAGAAGTATAGGAGGACACACAGCCCGAGGCCCAGGCCCGGCCCCAGCTCTGCCGGCCACCCCGCTCACCTCAAACCCGGCCAAGTGGAAGGCATCTGCCATCTCGCGGTCTCCATTACTGCCCTCCTCTCGCAAGATGGCAACGCGGGGCACGGGACCACCTGGGGGAGGCGGAGTGTCTCTGGGCCAGAGGGCTCCTTCCCTACCACAAACCACCCGCCCCTGCCACCGGACACCTTTTCCTGGGCAGGCCCCGGCATCCAGGCCTTGGGTTGCAACCCCAGGCTGAGGGTCGGGGAAGCCCAGACGGCCCAGAGTCCCTCACCAGGCTCGTGGGGCACGGGTGCTTTGGGGAAGGTTGGGGGCAGGCAGTAGCTGGGCCCCGTCCGCTCCCTCAGCCCCTGTTCTTCCTCGGCCACACAGTGCGGCTCTGCCTGCAGCCGGTCCAGCTGGAAACTCGTCTCCTCCCAGACGGCTCGTAGCTGCCCAACAGGCTCCTCCAGGACCACGGCCCCGTTCACGGACACTTGTACCTAGAGGGAGGGGCACGTCAATCAGGGCCAAGAGCGAGGGTGTCCGGCCTGGGCCCCCCGCCCCGCCCCCCCGGCTGGCACAGGCGAGCCACGGCCTCCCCGCTGTGCACCGCCCTGCCCTTCCTCACCAGGGCGTGGGGCCCGGCGTCGCCCGTGGGGCCCAGCTCCAGGCAGTGGAGGCCGGCCGCCTGGTAGCGCTCCAGCACCTGGGCCAGGTCTGGCTCCTGCACCTCCAGCACCAGGCCCGGCTCCTCAGCAAACAGCACAGACAGCGCTGGGAGAACAAGGCGGGCACGAGGGTGACGAGGGTGCCGCCAGGGGGGTGTGGGGGGTCAGAGATGAGGGGAGGCCTGGGAGAGAGGGACCAAGGATGTGGCCTTAGGGTCTGCGGGGGGGGGGGGGGCGTCCCAGATGGGTGAGTCACCAGGCTCAGTGGTCAGAGAAGATAGCCAAGGACTCGGGAACGGGGTTGGGGAACTCCATTTTCTTCACAGGACGTGGGGTCTACAGGGTGGGGCAGGCAGCCCAGGCCCGAGTCCAGACCCCAGGCTCCTCACCGTCGACCCCAGAGATAGGCACATCCACCTCTATCCCACAATTCCCAGCAAAGGCCATCTCTAGCAGGCAAGTGATGAGACCCCCGTCACTGACATCATGGCCTGAGCAGAGGAGGCGGTCTGGAGGAAGGAGAAAAATGCTCAGCAGCCGCAGGGCCCAAACCTGGTGGGCCTGCACCTCCTTCTGCAGAGTAGGTCACGTGGGAGAATGTGGGCACACTCCAAGAACCAGAGGCCAGGGCGATGGACCCCTCTTGCCCACCCTCCTTACTTGCTCAGCCGGTGAGTGTCTGCCATGCGTCAGTCACGTGCACCATCTCCCCCAAGGCCTCACTCACCTCTCAGCAGCCCCTGGGTGACGTTAAAGGCACGCACCAAGTTCTCGGGGAGGTCCAGGTTGGGAGGCTGCTCACCCAGCTGCGAGAAGCATTGGGCCAGAGCTGTGCCCCCCAGCCGGTGCTGCCC
This sequence comes from Mirounga leonina, assembly GCF_011800145.1. NCBI lineage: Eukaryota > Metazoa > Chordata > Mammalia > Carnivora > Phocidae > Mirounga > Mirounga leonina. The sequence continues at coordinate 2,882,119 of NW_023270777.1, read as the reverse complement.
GGGGCTCAGAGGCACATACAGCAGAAGGCCTGGGGAGACGGGAAAGGGGTGAGGGAGCTGGACGGCTTAGAATGCCCTGCCCTGCTCACGACTACTAAGGTTCCCAGCATGTGGACAGACCCACAGACCCCCAGTCCCAGAAACAAGACGAGGGGCCCGGACCTCCCAGAGGACCCAGCTCTGAATACACAGGCAGTGAGGAGGGGGGAAGGGCCCGTACCTCCCCCTCCAGGATGCTTGAGGTCTGGGGTCACAGTGGCAGTAATGTCTGGACAGACAGCATAGGCTGAGATGACCAGTGATCCTGCAGAGCAAGGAGTAAGAGAGTGGGGGTGCCTGGAGGCTGCAGGCGTTGGAGCATTCGACTACTGGCTTCAGCTCAGGTCATGATCTCAGGGTCGTGAGATCAAGCCCCGTGTCCGGCCAGCTCTGGGCTCAGCAGGGAGTCTGCGTCCCCTCTCACTCTCCCTCTGCCCCCTCGCTGCTCTCGCCCACAATCTCTAAAATAACTTAAAAAAAAAAAAAAGGTAATCACAAACCTCTATCTCTGAAACAAACATTATATGTTAATAAAAAATTAAAAAAAAAAAAAAGACGAGTAAGAGAGCGAGGTGCCAGCCCAGCCCCGCAGGTCTGCCCCTCTCCCCATGAGCCCCGGACCGTACCAGGAGCCCGCACTGTCTCAGAGCCGACCCGGGCGGCCATGCTGAGAGAGTCCTTGCCACCATCCACTGCCACACCCAAGGCTGCCATCACCGTCACCATAGCCTCACAGGCGTCAGCCAGAGCCGCGCCCTCCCCCGGGAGCTTGGCCGCCCACATCCAGTTCCCGCTGCACTTCACGTCCTGGGAAGCGGCGAACATCAGCCGTCAGAGAGAAGAGCGGTGGGGAGTCTGGGCTGGGGGCGGAGGGGCTGGGAAGTCACGGGCAGGAAGAACAAGAGGGCAAGGTGGAGGGTGGCCGCAGATGCGTCCCAGCGGGACTCACCCGGAGGTCGGTGACCAGAGCGAACACCAGGTTGGTGAGGGCTTCGGCCACAGCCAGCCGGGCGGCCGCCTTGGGGTCCAGCAGGCTTTTGACAGGCTGCTCTCCCAGAGCTGTGGCAGCCCCGACGAGCTCCTGGTGACTCAGTGCCACGACGGCCACATCTGCCAGGGGGGTCTGCAGGGCTCCCACACACTGCTGCTGGGCCACCAGGCCGCCCACAGAGCGGTCCACCTGCAGAACCAGCTGGGGTTGGCAAGGGGCGGGGGACCCACACACACAGGCCCGAGGTGGTGGGAGCAGGGCAGCAGGCCTTCAGGACCGCTTCTCCCTTGGGCCTGCTGAGTCCCCATAGTCACGGGGAGGGGGAGCAGAGGAAGGGTACAGGGGCGGAGCAGGGGGTGTGGGGAGCACCTTGTTGGTGAGGTAGCGCTTGCTGGCCACGGCAGGCAGCCTCAGAACGCGCTCCAGAGCCTGGCGCACACGCAGACCCGGGGGAAAGGCCAGGGGCTTCAGCATGGGGAGACTCCTCTGGAGGAAGAACTCCTAAAACACAGAAGGTGACAGGGGTGTGAGCAGCTGCGGGAGCGCCGGGCACATAGGGGACAAAGCACACGTTGGGCAAAGGGCGGTCGCAAGAGCTGGAGCAGAGAAGGGAGGAAAACCGCCTTCCCTCCCACCCCCACATACCTTCCGAGGCATCTTGCCCAGCACCCAATCCAGCTCCAGGTCCACAGGGGTTGGGGAAGACAAGGGGGGGCCATCCTTCTGGCCATTTCTTCCAGTGGGGCACTCCCGATCGTCCACCAGCACTATCTACGGCCACACAGCCCAGAGGGAAGAAGACTGTGAACCCCAGCAGGGAATACTTCCAGAAAGCCGGGCAGAAGCACGCTTTCCACCCTCTGTCTGGCTTCCCCGTTGAGTACCTGCCCCTGGCCGCCTCCTACATGCTGTCCGCCAGTTTGCGTGTCACCAACTCCCATCCTCCTCTCATCTCTTCCCCCTGACGGCTCTCCCTCCCTCCAGCCCGGACGCAAGCAGCTCCAAGCCCACCCACTGCGGCCACCACTGACTCCCTGGGCCAACTCACTCTCCTGTCCCCAGTGATGGTGCCCACAAAGCTGGCCGGGCAGCGTTCCCGAGCGCTGACGCGACTGAGGAAGTCCCGGTCAAGGGGCCTCAACAGAAGTGCATTCGACTCCTGGTACTCGGCCCCCCAGATTTCCAGGGCGTTCAGGGTCGGATCCCCAAGCTGCATCCAGGAGGGAGGAGGAAAGGGAAGGGTCAGTGGGCACTCCCCAGTCTCGTGTCTTTGCTAGGAGTCTCGGGGAGAAGGCTGGGGCCGGCGGGGATGGGGACATGGCCAGACCTCAGGGGACAAGGCCCACCTGGAAGCGGCTGGTGTAAATGACGGCCCCGGCGGGGTCACTCAGCTCCTTCAGGACATTGCCTGGTGAGAGGGCATAGGGGAGAGGTGGTGACCCGGCCATGGTCAGGCCCTGGCCTCCAAAGAAGCCCCTAATTCTATGTGTCCAGCTGCACCCCCACCACCAACCATCCCGCGACAGCAGGCTCCCACGCCCCCCAATGCCGAGCCTCTCCAGAAGGTACAGGGGGTGGAGAATAGGACCCAAGGCCCGGCGGCCACTTGCAGACCCCCAATGCCTCTGCCTCAGCCGAATGTGGCAAGAGGCCAGGGAGGCCAAGTCCCTCATCCCAATTCCTTTCCTCACCATTGCCACCAGCACCCTGGTCGTGGAGGCTGCAGATGGGGTTCCCCCTGGCGGCCTCCACACAAGCCCGGATCACACGGTTCATCTTCTGTTCCATCTCTGGGTCCCCGCGCTGCACAGCCCCAAAGTCCAGCTCACTGGTGTTGTCTCCCTGCACCTGGGGGAAGGGACGGCAGAGCTCGGCTGGAGGGGTCTGGGGGCTCACACCCCACCGATGCCCAGGGCCTGACAACGTCACGGAGCCTGCCCCTGAGCTGGTCCCACTCACCTGCACAGACGACGCAGCTCCGCCCCCAACTCCGATCCTATAGACAGGACCCCCAACCTTCACCACATCCATGCCTGAGAGGAAGGAAGGCAGAGTCAGGATGCTGGGGAAGCCAACAGAAGAAGCGGGAGCAGGAACAAGTGTAAGGATAAAGGGAAGCGGGCAAGAGGGGAGAGCGATCAATATTACAAACGTACGTATTCTTTGGGTAAATAAACGCGGCAGAATTTATGCTTCAGCTTTATCGACACAGGCACAAAATCACCTATGCACAAAATTAAACATTGCAGCATCATTTGCGATACCAAAGATAGGAAATACAGTTGACCCGTGAACAACACTGGGGTTAGGGGGTGCTGACCTGCACAGTAAAAAATGTGTGCAGAACAATCAACTCCCTCAAAAGTCAACTACTAGTAACCTACTATTGACCAGAAGCTTTACCAATAACGGTTGATTAATAATTAATAAAAACCAATGAACTAATAAATAAGTAAAAAACTAACGAACAATTAACACACATTCCATATGTTACAGTACACTGTATTCTTACAATAAAGTAAGCTGGAGAAAAAAGAATATTCAGAAAATCAGAAGGAAAATACGTTTACAGGACTGTACCGTCTTTTTCAAAAAAAATCCACGCACAAGTGGACCTGCATGGCTCAAACCCGTGTTGTTCAAAGGGTCAACTGTGATGTAAATGCTAACAAGAGGGAGCTGATTCATAAATTACAGTATATCCATACACTGAAACACTATCCCCCCCAAAAAGAGGATCACATGAATGATTTTTACGATATTTATCAATATGACATGATCTCCAAGATACATATACTGCTAAGTGAAAAGAGCAAGTTACAGAATTATGCGCGCCCCTTTACAATTGCATCAGAAAGAAAATAACAGTAATTAACGTAACAACAGAAGCGCAAGACTTACGCACTGAAACTACAACACCTATTAGTAGACCTAAACAAATAGAAACAGATCCCATGTTGACAGAGTAAAAGGTTTAACTTTGTTATGATGGCCATGTTCCCAACTGATCTGCAGTCAACCCAACCCCTGTCACAATCTAGCTGTCTTTTTCACAGAAATGGAGCAGCTGATCCTAAAATGTGCACTGAAATGTAAAGGACCTAGAACAGTCAAAACAATCTTAAAAAAGAACAAAATTGGAGGACCCATTCTGCCTGCTTTTAAAACTTACTACAAAGCTGTAGTAATCCAGACAGTGTGGTTCTAGCACAAGGACAGACAGATACATCAATCGATCTGTGGACTATGGAATACAACTGTGAATCCATTATGAACTTTATGTTTATGGCCAGTTGATTTTTGTTTCTTTTCTTCTTTTAAGTTGGCTCCGCACCCAACATGGAGCTTGAACTCACAACCCCAAGATCAAAAGCCACATGCTCTACCGACTGAGCCAGCCAGGAACCTCCGGGGCAACTGATTTTTGAAAAGTCCCAAGACCATTCAGCAAGGTACAAACAGTCTTTTCAAAACATGGCATTAGGACAACTGGATATCCATGCGTAAAAGAGAGAAGTTAGACTCCTATCTCACACCATATAAAAAAATTCATTCAAAATGTATCAGAGGGCCGTCTGGGTGGCCCAGTCGGTTAAGCGTCTGCCTTCGGCTCAGGTCATGATCTCAGGGTCCTGGGATCAAGCCCCACATCGGGCTCCCTGCTCAGTGGGGGAGCCTGCTTCTCCCTCTGCCTGCTGCCCTCCCCCCGGCTTGTGCTCTCTCTCTGACAAATAAATAAATAAAATCTTAAAAAACAAAAAAAAAAAGTATCAGAAACCTAAACGTAAAAACTATAATAATACGACAAGAAAACATAGCTGTAAGTCTTTGTGACCTTGGCTTAGGCAATGGTTTTGTTAGCCGTGACATCAAAACCATCAGCAGCAAAGAAAAATACAGATAAACCTGACTTAACCGAAACTAAAAACATTGTTTTCTTCATAAGACACCATGAAAAAAGTAAAAAGGCAACCCACGGAACAGGAAAAAATACTTGCAAATCATGTATCTATCTGATAAGCGTTTAGCATCCTGAATACATAAAACTCCTATAACCACCAAAAAAGAAAGACAACCCAATTTAAAAATGGACAGAGAATCCAAAAAAAAAAAAAAAAAAAGACAAAGAATCCAGAAAGACATTTCCCCAAGGAAGATCTCTAAACACACGTGAAAAGATGCTCAACATCATTAGTCATTAGGGAAGTGCAAACCCAAACCACAATGAGATGCGACTTCAGGCCGTAGGGTGGCTAGAATCAGAGAGACAGGTAACAGGAGTTGGTGAGGATGTGGAGAGTTCAGAACCCTCTTACACTGCTGGGGGGAGTGCAAAATGGTGCTTTGGAAACCAGTCTGGCAGTTTTTCAAAAAGCTGGACACAGTTACTGTGCGAGCCCCCGATTCCACTCATAGTTACACAGGCTGGAGGCACGAGAACATAGGGGCCCAGAAAACATGTACACGTGTGTTTACAGCAGCATTATCCACACTAGCGGAAGAACCCAGATGTCTACCAACTGATGCACAGATAGACACACGAGAGGTTTGTCCCGAACAAGGAATGAGGGTCTGGTTCATGCTACCATACCGATAATTCTTGAAAATATTATCTTGTGCAAAGTGAAAGGTGCCAGGCACGAAACTCTACATTCTGTGTGATTGCATTCACATGAAATGTCCAGAATAGGCAAACCCACAGAGATAGAAAGTAGATGAGCCGCCGCCAGAGGCTGAGGGAGGAAGACACTGCTAATGGGTATGGCGGTGACAAGAATGTTCTGGAGTTAGTGGTGCTCGAGGCACAGCTTTGTGCCTATCCTAAAAAACCGCTGACTTGTACACTTTAAAACGGTGAACTTTATGGTACACAGATTACATCTCAATAAAGTGGTTATTAAAAAAAAAAAAGTGTGCGCCTATGTTACTTGTTTTAAAAAAAAAAAGGACAGGGGCGCCTGGGTGGCTCAGATGGTTGAGCGTCTGCCTTCGGCTCAGGTCATGATCCCAGGGTCCTGGGATCGAGTCCCGCATCGGGCTCCCTGCTCCGCAGGAAGTCTGCTTCTCCCTCTGCCTCTCTCTCTCTCTCCGTCTCTCATGAATAAATAAATAAAATCTTTAAAAAAAAAAAAAAAAAAAAAGGACAAATATGCATACAGGTCTGTTCATAGATGCAGGAAAATACCTCCGGTCAGATACACAAGTCACTGGTTTACACCGGTTATCTCTGGAGAGGGAAACTGGGAGGTCAAGGGAAGGACAGCTTTCACTGTATGACCTTTTTTGCCTTTTAAGTTCTGAACCACGTGACTAGGTCACCTCTTCCATAAACGTGACCTGGCTCTTATCTTGACTCCAGCACACGATGCAGCACACGATGGGGCCTAATGGATGTTTGACCCCCTGAACTGAGCGGGCAGATAAAAGCCCTGGCGCACGGCAGGCACTGAACAAACATGGGTTGGCCTGACTTAGCAGGGTGGGTCCCTGCCATGCGGGAGGAAACCGGGGCGCACACAGAGGCGATGCAGACCGAGCACCCCACTGGCGTAAAGCCCTATCCTGCCTTGGAAACCTGTACCGGGAGGAGAGACATGTGCTGGGAGATGAAAAACCAACCTAGGAAGTGGCCTCTAAACTCCCCTCCGGCAGTGCTGGGGACAAAGCTGGCTGGATATGAAGAAAAGGGGCGGCGGGCTCTTACCTGGCTCCGGGGGCTCCTTGCTCACATGCTCAGCTTCCATGGACCCGATGCCCCCGCTAAACATGATGGGCTTGATCCACTCACGCCGCTGGCCGTCGGGGAGCTGGAGACCCAAGGAGCGGGTGAAGCCTGGAGCGTGGACATCCCAGGGAGAGGGGGCAGAGTCCAGTCACCCAGTATCCCCCAGCACCCACTCAGTCATACACCCCACCCTCCTCTGGTACTCGGTGTCCGTTATCCCTGACACCCCCAGCCTCACCGGCCAGCACTGGCTCCCCAAACTTGTTGCCGTAATCAGAAGCCCCATTACTGGCCTCAATGGCGACCTCCAGGGGCAGGGCGAAGTTCCCAGGATACTGGAAACTTGGGTCCTCCCAGGGCAGATTATAACCTGGAAGGAAAGCACAAAGTTGGTTGGACCGTTAAGACAGGACACAGAGGAGCCAGAGTCCTTCAGGAAGAGTCTAACTAAGCCACCAAGGACCACCCATGTGGGTAGAATGTCCCATTTTAGGAAATCCTATTTCAGGAAGATGTAGGGCCTACAATAAAGCACCGATCTTGCTCCCTAGGTCCCATGCCAATCTTCCCTCTGAGTCTTAGGATCAGGGTTCTTAAGGCTCTCTAAGAAATTGGACTTTGGGGGAGCCTGGGTGGCTCAGGTGCTTAAGCATCTGCCTTCAGCTCAAGTCATGATCTCAGGGTCCTGGGATCGAGCCCCGCACTGGGCTCCCTGCTCAGTGGGGAGTCTGCTGCTCCCACTCTCTCTCTCTCTGTCCATCACAAATAAATAAATAAAATCTTAAAAAAAAGGAAAAGAAATAGGACTTGGGGGACAGGTGGTCATGAGACTGACCCAGTATCATGTTTCCTTGCTGAGCAGGTGCTAGTTTATAAAGAAAATGGCGGTTCTGCAAAGCCTGTCTGGTGACTTGGGTTTCCGCTGGCCTAGAGTCCTCACGGCAACGGGCCAGCTACTCTAGGGCCTGCCTCCCAAGAAAAGGCACCCAGGATGACCTAAGAGATAGAAGTGCTCCATGCCCGCCAGGACAAGGAAGAGAAGGTAGGGAGGAAGGAGGCGGGACCTGGGATGTGTAGGTTTCCAAAGCAATAGCCAGCAGTGCCAGCCACCACGTGGGCCCCGCGGCCCGTGCACTGGACATCTCGGATCCGGCCCCCTGTGCCTGTGGTCGCACCGCTGAAGGGGGCCACTCCTGTAAAGAGATGGGGGAGACGTGTGGGTACCAAAGAGACAAACCTCAGCTCTGACCGCCCCATTAAAAATCAGGATGGGACGCCTAGGTAGCTCAGTCGGTTAAGCATCCGACTCTTATCTCCGCTCAGGTCTTGATCTCAGGGTGGTGAGTTCAAGCCCCACGTTGGGCTCCATGTCAGGCATGGAGCCTACTTAAAAAAAAAAAAAAAAAAAAAATCAGGACAAGCAGCCTCCCTGATTGTTCTTCCCAGGCCTGGACCGGAGGACCTTCACTCTACCCGACACTCTGATCTCATCGATCCATCCCCGGGACCCAGCTCACCTGTGGGGAAGTTGTGGGTCTCTGCCGTGAAGACGACGTGTCTCAGGGCCTGCTGTTGCCGGAAGCAGCTTGGCTGTGTGGGGTCCTCGGGCCGTAGGAATCGGACTTCCTTCCCCTGGATTGCACTGTGGACACAGTGGTTCTGGACCTTGCTTCCTTCCTGGGGCCTCCCCTCCCCTGAGCCTGCTGTCCCCCCCGACCTCAGGCACAGCCCACCTGCTGTTGTCACAGAACTTGAGGACGTTGTTGGGGTTCGAGGACACCTGGGTGCTCATGATGGACTCAAAGAGGGAGTGTGCCAGTTCCTGCCCGTCCATGTGGAGAAGGCCCTTGAAGAACCAGTGCCGACTGTGTTCGCTGCAGGGGTGATGCGGGGAGGGAAGGAAAGGCAGAAAGCTGGGTCACTTCTCACGCCATGCCGTGTCTTCTCAGCAATCAGCAACGGTTAACGGCCAACTCTTACATAGAGAATAAGTCAGAATAGATTCCAAAAGGCCATAGCCTTCAAACGTCCTGTCACTGTGGAGTGCTCAGATCCAAAGTGAATATGAAATTGAGACTTGGGTATAGACTACCAGATGGAGGAGGAGCCCGGGCCCTCAAACGGACTCAGGGACACCCCCGAGCCAGAGGAGAGCCACGAAGGCAAGTCCCCGTGCCCTTCCCTTCCAACCTCCACAGGCTCAGCCTTCAGAACGTCCCCATCGCCCCACCACCTATTGGACTGAGCCAAGTCGAAGGCCTCCACGGTGCTGGGGTTCCGCTGTAGCTCCTGGAAGCGTCTGGTGTAGAAATCCAGGTCCCAGGAGTCTAGGGCCAGGCCTAGGAGACAACCCGGGAGAGATGACTGTAAGGCTCAGGTCACCAGGTCCTGGGGCTCAGCGCCCCCTGACTGGCCTCGCCTGGGCCTCCCTCCCAGGCACCCCGGCTCACCCAGCTCCCGGTTGGCCTTCTCCAGGGCACACCGGCCCTCAGCCAGGATGTTGATAGAGCCGTTGAGAGGTGTGGAAACGCTCCCAAGAGAGAAGCTCTGGATGGGATAGGGGAAGTGCTGCTCGGTCATGCGGTCATGCAGGGTGGCCAGTGCGATGGTCTTCATCTCAGCTGATGGAGGGTGGGCGAACTAGGGGCAAACACACACAAGACGGCAGGAGGTGGAGGGCTGAAGTCTGGACAGAGTGGTGCACCCCGGGTCCTCCCAGTCATGCAGGGCCAGCCCATGGCTAATCTGCATGGTGCCCGAGTGCCGATTAGAAAGACATGCCCCATCCAGGCACGAGCCCATGTAAGGATGCCCAGATTAGCAAGGGGACCACAGGCTGGACTTCCTTCCCATTCAGCCCTCGACCAGGAAGTCTCAGGCAGTGAACAACCTGCCAACAAGACAGGCCTAAAGCCAAGAGCTCCTCCCCATTTCTCCCGAGTTCAGGACCTCATCTCTTTTATCTCTGGCCCAGCTCCTCCTCCCCCTCACCACAGATAGCCCAACACCTCACCGAGAGCAGGTAGCGCCGGGTGGTCTCCACGCGATCCACAGCCCCCAGCCCAGCAGCCCAGCACACTGACACGATGTTGGTGGATGCTGGGGTCGAGAAGTTCAGCCTGAGGAGTGGGCTGGATGGTTAGGACCTGAGAGCACCAGCGGAGAAGGTGGACCCCGCCCACAGCTGTCCCACTGACCTCTCACCTCTATCCCCCTCCCCACTGGCCTCTAGCCTCAGACCCAGGCACCAAGAAACCTGCTTTTGAAGGTCACTCAAATCAAACTGGACCCGTCCTTCCAGCATAAAATGCTTTGACATCTTACTTCTCAGAATGCAATCTGTTTTACTTACAGAACGTGCCTGGTAGCTGGCTCAGTCTTTCAAAGACATCTTCCCATATGGGGAAGGCAGATGCATGGCCTTCTAAGCAGGGAGTAGGATGGAGTAAAGGAAAAACAGACCCGTCAAGGGTCACAAGAGAAGGAAGAAGAGGAATGGGAGTGGAAGGGGTGGGCAGTGCGTCTGGAAGGGAGCTCGGCCTGAGAACATGGAATGCATTTACCCTGGGCTGAGACACTCGCCTGGGCCCAACCTCCAGCAGCAGGTCGTTGGAGTCAGAATGGAGCCAGGACTCCTGAGCAACATCACCCAGTAACAAGGGGCAGCCAAAGAGCCATGTCAGCTTCTTCATCTCCTCAGCGCTCGGGAGGGACTTGGCTGCAGGGGGACAGGACGGGGACATGCTGAGACCCTGCCTGGCCTGGCACCGCCCCGCCCATCCAATACTTGGCCCAACCTGTCCAGTTCACATTGTAGCACAGCTCTGTCTTGACACCCTGCAGCGCTGGCAGCTTCCCTTGGAGTTTCCTCCGAGTGTGTCCAGAAGCTGCCCTCTCATGGCCAGAGGGATGGACATAGAAGTGAAGAACGGAGGCCATCGCTGGAGTTGTCCGTTGTGGGAAATGACGTAGATCCCTGAAAGGTAATTAGCTATTCCCTGTCAAACAGATTTCAGATTTCCAAGACAGCTGAGGCTCTGGAGGCATTAGGGACGGGGTGGGGAAAACAGGAGCATTCGGAGAGATGAGATACTCTGAAAAACGGAAGCTCGGGGGGCTTCATCCTGCAAAATGTGGGAACAGGGTATATGGGTACATCCTTGGCACACGATCCTTGAGCACCTGCACTTTGCTGGGCCCCAGGCAAGGTCTTAGGAACACCGCTCTGAAGACAAAAACCATTTCTGCCCTCACAGACCTTACATTTTATTGAGGGAGACAGGCAAGCGCCCCGACATTTCCAGCCCAGTGTGGTTAAGGCTGAGAGACTGTGGCTACCAGGCTAGCACTTGAGGAATTAGGGAAGACTTTCTGGAAAAAATAGCATCTAAATGTAAACCCACAGGATGAGCTGGACTGGGCCCAGTTGGTGGAGTCAGATGACACCATTCTTCTGGTATGCTCTACCTTCTGGCTGCTCCAGGTCAGGCACCTGTCCTTCACTCTCTTCTGTCTACATGCTCTTCCCAAGTGACTTCATCCAGACCCGTGGCCTTAAATACCATCTAGTAGACTGAGCCAGTGAAACTGCCAGGATTCAACCCTTTTTGTCCCAAAACGGCAATTTCATCTCATTCAAGTCGCTATCTGCCAACAGATGCCATATCTTAATTCAATCCTGACTCTCCTGGACACTCCAAACTGGTACATTAAAATGCTCACGTGAGGGCGCCTGGGTGGCTCAGTTGGTTAAGCGACTGCCTTCGGCTCAGGTCATGATCCTGGAGTCCCGGGATCGAGTCCCACGTCAGGCTCCCTGCTCAGCAGGGAGTCTGCTTCTCCCTCTGACCCTCCTCCTTCTCATGCTCTCTGTCTCTCATTCTCTCTCTTGCAAATAAATAAAAATCTTAAAAAAAAAAAAAAAAGCTCACGTGACAAGCTCCACGTGGATGTCTCATAAACACCAATGGTAGTCTGTTTGGGCCAAAACAGAAATTCTGATCTCTCCCTTCTCCAGACCTCCTGTTCTCCCAGTCTTCCCCATCCAATCAGCACACAGGCCAAAAATACAGTCAACCTCACTTCTTCCCGAGCCCTCTCTATATCTAATCCATCAGCAAATCTATTTCCAAACATATCCCAAATCTGTCCACATCCTTTTTTTTTTTTTTTTTTTACTTGACAGAGAGAGACAGAGAGAGAGGAAACACAAGCAGGAGGAGAGGGAGAAGCAGGCTCCCCACTGAGCAGGGAGCCCTATGCGGGGCTCGATCCCAGGATCCTGGGATCATGACCCAAGCCGAAGGCAGATGCTTAACCAACTGAGCCACCCAGGCGCCCCTGTACATATCCTTTCATCTTGGCTACCATCACTCCTTCAAGCCATGACCGTCACTCACTTGGGGCCTCCTGAATAGCACCCCTGATTCCACTCCTGCCCCAACCACAAACCATTTGCCGTATTTCAACATAAGTGAGATCATGGCTTCTCATCACACATGGTGTAAGCTTCTAACTCAGGACCCTGGCTCACCTAGCCTGGCCCCCTGCCCACTTCTCCAACCCTATCTCACACCATGATCTTTTTCACCTGCAACGCCCCCACCACACTTGCTTCTTTTGTATTCTAACTTGCCAACCTCAGTTTTGGAAGGCCATTTTCTCACCCTGATATTTGCATGGGTAGCATTTTTTTTTTTTTTAAGATTTTATTTATTTGACACAGAGAAAGAAGCAGGCAGAGGGAGGGAGAGAGAAGCAGGCTCCCTGCTGAGCAGAGAGCCCCATGATGCAGGGCTCAATCCCAGGATCCTGGATCATGACCTGAGCCTAAGGCAGAGCCACCCAGGGGTCCCATGTCTAACTAGCACTTTCTTATTTAGATTCCTGGCCTCTAGCCAGGGACTTCCTCAACCCACTCCTATCAGACAGCTCTATCTTATTTTCCTATATAGTATTTAGCAGTACTTAAAATTTTATTTTATCTATTTACTACCTCACATTTCATTTTATTTTTTTTTATTTTTAATACCTGACATTTTAACTTATTTAAAACTCTACCTTCCCCACTAGAACAAAATCTCCACGTGGGCACGGACTGCAGCTGTCTTACCTCCACTGGATTGCCACGGCTTGGAAAAATAGGTGGGGCTTAAAAAGGAAAAAAAAATATATCTAGCATTTGCTGACTGACTGAAGGAACTCTTGACTTACATCCCTCAGCAGCCCCTCCCGCCCTTTCAGGCCAGGCCTCATTTCAGGGAAGGATGCTGGATCCCGGTTTCTCAGCGCTCCCCACCCCATTCTGATCACCCTTTCTAAGGTCAGGCCCCTCACGGTTGTCCTTTATACCGTAACTGCCACAGGATTTATCACATAGAAACCACCCGCCTTAGGTCCAAGAGCGCAGGGGCAGGGCTGTCTCTATCGGGGCTGCATGCCCCACGACTAGGAGGACATAAGCGAGGCAGTCGGCAGGGAGGCTTTCTGGTGGTGGAAGAAACCGGGCAAGAGGGGCAGACTTTACGTGCGGCGGTGTCCTCCCCTGACTCGCGTCCACGGACCGCGCACATGGTCGCAGGGAAGGGCCCCAGCTGGACGCCGCTCTGCCCGCTGGGGACACGGAAGCGGCCCGCATCAACCAGGCCGGGGGTGAGCGCAGAAAGGGATGCAGCCAGCAAGGTAGCAAGGATGACCCAGGAGAGCGATACCCACGTGAGAGATGGCCGGAACAGACTCGCGGGCCGATGGCACCCCGATGAGTCATCCGAGGGCGCCAGGGAAGACGCGGCCCGGGCGGCGCCCCGCCCCTTCCGCGCGCCCCGCCCCCTTCCGCGCGTGCCCGCCCCCTTCCGCGCGCCCCGCCCCCTTCCGCGCGTGCCCGCCCCCTTCCGCGCGCCCCGCCCCCTTCCGCGCGCTCCGCCCCCTTCCGCGCGCCCCCGTCCGCGCAGCCGCGCCGGGGGGTGGAGCTACGCAATCTTACCTGGAGGGCCCCTGGCTGGCGCGGACCGCCTTCTGTTCTGGTCTTGGTTTCGGGGTGCTGAGATCGGCCAGCGTGGGGCTCCCTGCTCAGCGGGGCATGTGCTTCTCCCTCCCGCTCTTCCTCTGTGCGCCGCTCTCTGTCTCTCAAAAGGATTAAGGGAACAAAGTAGAATGGGGGACACTCAGCATAGCAACAGCAGGAAGGGCTTCCCACCTGTAGCCTTAAAGGGACTAAAGGAGGGAATGGTGCTGTCCAGCGGCTAGAGACGTGGAGCTGATGTGGGAAACGAAGGGAAAAGAAAAATTAAATTTCCTTACTACCTACAGCCCACGGACAAGTCCTTGAAACAGGCAGAGTGGCATTCCTCTAGAAAGTCAGCTGCCTCCGTGTTAATACTTTACCAAGGGCAAAAGGTAATCTTAGCCCAACCCCCCAGGATCCTATAAGTCTACTTTAACATATAAAAATTCTTTTGGGGGGCGCCTGGGTGGCTCACTCGGTTAAGGGTCTGCCTTCAGCTCAGGTCATGATCTCAGGGTCCTGGAATTGAGCCCCGCATTGGGCTCCCTGCTCAGCGGGGCGTTTGCTTCTCCCTCTCTCTCCGTCTGCACACGCGCTGTCTCTCTCAAATAAATAAAATCTTTAAAAATTGTAAAAATTTAAAAATTGTAAAAAAAATAATGAATATTCCTTTGGAAACTTCCTTTATCTCTACCCCCAGGATACAGGTTGGCAATCATCCCCCAAGCATATGACCCACCAATATACATCTGAGGGGTCTCACGACTAAGGTTTTATTAGATAGTAATAAATGACCTTTTCCCAACAATAGCTAGCCCCCTCAAGGTCTTAGAAACCTTGCTTCCAAAATGCTGCCCCTAACCTCCTCCCAACTTGAAATATATAATGAACCACTCCTCATGTCCCCAGTGCAGCTCTTTCTGCCCACGGGTCCTGTCCCGTGCTTTAATAAAACCACCTTTTTGCACCAAAGATGTCTCAAAAATTCTTGGCTGTAGCTTTGAACCCTAACATCGTTTCTACATCATAGCCATGAAAGAAAGGCATCCGACAGGGCAAAGGAGGCCACAAGTACAGTGTTCAGGGAGAGAGGGAATAACACTGCGTCCTCTCCTCCTGTCCTCAAGTTCCCACATAAACTGTTTCTGTCTCTCATTAGCCAAACCTAATCTGAAGCCTGAGGGCAAGGAAGCTGGAGGGGCGTGGCATGGCGTGGCAAACACAATACCTGGTGCAGTGGTCTTTTTACTGAGTCACACAACAAAGAAATGGTCAGAGTAAAAAGTGAAAGTCTTTATCTTCATCTCTCTCCGTATTCATTCCCCTCCACGCTACAGGTTCAAGACAAGGGTAAGGCAAGTGAGGCACCTAGGGTGCAAAACTTAGAGAAGTACTTAAAATGTTCACCTAATTCCAACCCTGCCCCAGACATAACAGTAACTACCTGTTTGGTGTATAAAGTTCCAGGCTATTGAAATGAGTACTCTCAGCCTCGCTTCTGACAGAGGCCATATGTTGCTCTTTGACATCTGAGCACTTCTTGCTTTCTTTCCCTTCAGGCACTCCTTGGCTCCATCCAGTACCTACCTTCCAGAACCTTTCAGAACTTTCCAGAATCTTCCAGGAGCCTTAGTTTGCTCAGCTCTCTGGTCCTATTTCCTTCACATTTTCTTTCTTTCTTTGTGTGTGTGTGTGTGTGTGTGTTAAGGCTCCATTCCCAACGTGAGGATTGAACTCACAACCCTGGGATAAAGAGTTACCTGCTCTACCAACTGAGCCAGCCAGATGCCCCTCCTCCACATTTTAGTAGTCCCAGGGCACCATAAATTTTCAGCTTTCACCTCCATAGAGTGACTTCCAGATTTATCTTTTTGGCCCTAATCCCTCTCCTGACTTGGGTCCCATATATCCAGCTGCCCCTTTGACAAGTACAAACTGTTCAAATCACCAGGTCTGGAGACAACACACTTCCTTCCGTGTGTGTCGGGCCAGCCACTCTTGGTGCTTCCCTAGTATCTCCCCCTCTCCCACCACATTCCTTGAAGATGCTTATTAAATCAAGCTTGATCTACTTCAGTGGCTTGCTATTCTCTTGTGCCCCTCTCATTTGGTCTTGCATGCGGCCACCAGATTAACCTACATTTAAATCACACCACAGAGGGACACCTAGGTGGCTCAGTTGGTTAAGCGTCTGCCTTTGGCTCAGGTCATGATCCCAGGGTCCTGGTATCAAGTCCTGCATCAGGCTCATTGCTCAGCGGGAGCCTGCTCTCCCTGACAAATAAATAAAACTTAAAAAATAAATAAATCACACCAATGGGGGGTTGGTGAGGGGGTAGATTCAGTACAACTCTCTCTGATCACTGTAGCTTAAATTCAACACTCCCTCCTAGGAACTATCAAAAGTAAATCCACATCTCCGTGGATTTGGTAAATAGAAGGAGCCTTCCGAGTTGAGAAAATATTGGAAGCAAAAGGAATGATCAGGTTTGGGACTTTAGGCTTTGACAGGTGTCCTAACATGGGTGATATTTTGGAGAATTTGTTGTTTTGTTGGAAAGGGAAGGAACATCTCTGTTGTAATCATGGGAAACAACTGCAAAGATTCACTTTATAAAGAATTTGGCACCACAGTGTCCTGCATAACTAGTTTATGCAGTAAGGAACAGAGAGTTTGCATTAAATGTGCGGTTGAATCAGGGGATACCATAACTTGTAGAATTGAAGTCTTTAGGGGCGCCTGGGTGACTCAGTTCTCGAGCGTCTGCCTTCAACTCAGGTCGTGATCTCAGGGTCCTGGGATTAAGCCCCGCATGGGGCTCCCTGCTCAGTGAGGAGCCTGCTTCTCCCTCTCTCACTCCCCCTGCTTGTGTTCCCTCTCTTGCTTTGTCTCTCTCTGTCAAATAAAATCTTAAAAAAAAAAAAATTGAAGTCTTTATTTCCTGTCAAATGATGACAAGAGCATTCTTTTTGTCTACAATGTTTATACTATCTTGTTCCAAAAATTTGAAGCTGCTGTAAGTTTAAAATAACTTAAAAACTCCCTTTACCTTATTTTTTTTAAAGATTTTTATTTATTTATTGACAGAGAGACAGCGAGAGAGGGGACACAAGCAGGGGCAGTGGGAGAGGGAGAGGCAGGCCTCCCTGCCGAGCAAGGAGCCCGATGTGGGGCTCAATTCCAGGACCCAGGGATCATGACCTGAGCTGAAGGCAGACGCTAAACGACTGAGCCACCCAGGCGCCCAACCTTATTTTATATTTAAACAAATTTTAAATTAAAGTATAGTTGACATATAATATCGTATTAATTTCAAGTGAACAGCATTGTGAGCCAACAATTATATACATTATGAAAGGCCCACCACGATAAGTGTAGTTCCCATGTGTCACCACACACACTTATTACAATATTTTTGACCGTATTCCCTATGCTGTACTTTTCATCCCTGTGGCTTATAACTGGAAGTTTGTATCTTTTAATCCTCTTCACCTCTCTCCCCATCCCCCTCAATTTACCTTTTTAGGTTTTTTTTTTAAGATTTATATTTATTTATTTATTTGAGAGAGAGTGAGCAAGAGAGAGAGAGAGCATGAGGGGGGTTGGGGGCAGAAGGAGAAGAAGCTCTCTGCTGAGCAGGGAGCCCAATGTGGGGCTCAATCCTGGAACTCCAGGATCATGACCTGAGCCACAGGCAGATGCCCAACCGACTGAGCCACCCAGGCGCCCCCACTTTACCTTTTTAATCTCCTGTCTTCCCCTCCCACCGCACTGACTTCCTTGCATTTCTTTTCACCATAGCGCCTTCGTGCTTGTGGTTGCCCCCATCCATCCTTTCTCTTTGGTCGCCATCATCTGAATCCTTCATCTCTTCCAATTCTTTTTTTTTTTTTTTTTTAAAGATTTTATTTATTTATTTGAGAGAGAGCACACGAGAGGGGGGAGGGTCAGAGGGAGAAGCAGACTCCCCGCCGAGCAGGGAGCCCGATGCGGGACTCGATCCCGGGACTCCAGGATCATGACCTCAGCCGAAGGCAGTCGCTTAACCAACTGAGCCACCCAGGCGCCCCAATCTTTTCCAATTCTTTACTATGATGCCACCTTTACAGTAAGGCCTTCTGCATACAAAAGGGTCACACTAACCCCTGCCTTCTCTCTCAATAGTACCTATTACTGTCAACACTTTTTTTCTTTTTAACTGTCAGTCTCTGTGTCCTAGGATGTAAGCTTCATGACAGCAGGGATTTTTATCTCCGTTCACCGCTGTATCTCCAGAACCTGGAACAGTGCCTGGCACAGAGTTGCGTGAATTCTGTTCACTCACTGCCAACTAAGCCAAGGAATGATTAGTTGGTTGACTGACTCAGAGAGAGCAAGAGGCTTTCATTAGCTGATGCACAAACATTTAGCAACAAGCTCTGTTCTAGGTACCAGACTACAAAGATAAGTAGAATAAACAGGATGGCGCTTCCAGGTACTCATGGTCTAGTGGGGAAATACACAGTTACAGCACGGAGTCAAGGCCAGAACGCAAGCATGAATGCCGCGCTCGGGTCGCGTTGAGGAGGCGCGTCTCTGCGCTTGGCAACATCAGGGAGACGGAACGATGCTTAGGAGCCACCAACCAGGCCGGCTGTGTTCGAGCTCCGGGGCCGCCCCCCGCTCCCCTTCCCCTGCCAGGGCCGCCACACAGGAAGCCATCCCGGAAGCAAGCGGCAGAGCGGGAGTCGCGGGGCGGCCGCGGTAGCTGCGCACTGAGAGGCCCTGAGGACGCGGGTGGGAGGGGCTGGAGGCGCAGCCGCCGCCGCGCCCACCGATGACGTCGCCGCGCCCACCGATGACGTCGCCGCGCCCACCGATGACGTCGCCCCGCGGCCTTCCCGTGAGCCCTGGCGCGGCGGCTGTTCGCGGGCTATCCCAGGGCGTAGCCTCGGGCGCATCATGGAGGCCAACCCGGCTCCGGCTCCCGACTCCGTGAGTGCGCTTCTCCGTCCTTGGTACCCCTGTTTCCTTCTGGTCCTGTTTCCTCCACCTTGCTTCTCAGCCTCCCTGCCTTCGCTGGGCGGGTGGGGGCGGGGCGGGGAGCTTCGAGGCTGTTCGTCCTTCCACCGTCGCGGGTTCTGCGAACGCATTTGTTGGCGCCTGCCGCGCCGGCTGTGGGGCTTAGACACGTCTCCGCCCCCTTTCCGGGCTCCCAGCCGGGTGGGAAGCCGCGGGCGGGCTACTGGCGAACGGTGGGGCCCCTGACGCAGCTGGGGGGAAGGGATAACGGGAAGCAAGGAAAGCGTCTGAGACCCGAATGCATGTAGGGGTTCTCCAGGCAGGAAAGTGCTGAAAGAGGTTTCTAGGCGGAGGCAAAAGCACGTTCAAAGGCAAGAGCGAGAACAGGTATCTTTCGAAAACCCAAGTTCGGTTGGGTGGTGGTGGAGGGGTGACGGCTGACAGTCTCGGGCGTCTTGCCAAACAGCGACTTTAACCTGAGGCTGCTTGGGGAGTTCCTGAGGGGTGTTAAGCAGAAGAGCGATCGGATGGGATTTGAGATTTCGTTTCCTGAGGTAGCAGTGTAGAGAGTCCCAGTTAGGGGGCTGTGATCGGAAAGCAGTGAGAGATGATGGTGACCTCGACCACGGCAGCAGTGTTGAGGTTCCAGAAGTGAAAACAGTAGAAAAAAATATATTGAGGAGGTAGAATCTAAAGGACTTGGGTACGGAATGGAAGGCGTTATAGGAGGACTGCGGGTTTCAGGGTAGAATTACTTGGTTGAGATTGCTGTTTGCTGATTGGTGAACGTTGGAAAAGGAGTGGGTTTTTGTTTTTGTTTTTGTTTTAAGGTCATTGTTGGGATGTGTGATGCCTGTAGGTTGGCCAGGTGGAGAATCTGGTAGGCAGATGGAGGTAACGAGAGAGATCTCAACTAAAGTAGTTTCTATGGATGGCTAGTAAGGACATCCAATGGCAGAGGTCACCGAGGGGAAAATGTATAGTGTTCTCAAACTTCAGTTTATATTAGTATGATATAAACTGGGGAGTTTATTTAAAACACAGACTCCTGGGGGCATCTGGGTGGCTCAGTGGGTTAAGCATCTGCCTTCAGCTCAGGTCATGATCTTGGGGTCCTGGGATCGAGCCCCACATCTGGCTCCCTGTTCAATGGGGAGTCTGCTTCTCCCTCTCTCTAGCCACCCCACTGCTTGTGCTCTCTCTCACTCTGTCTCTCAAATAAATAAATAGAAAATCTTTTAAAAAAAATTAAATAAAATACAGACTCCTGGAGCGCCTGGGTGGCCCAGTCAGTTAAGCATCCCACTCTTGGTTTCGGCTCAGGTCATGATCTCACGGTCCTGGGATCAAGCCCCAAGTCGGGCTCTGTGTCAGCCCTGGGTCTGCCTGAGATTCTCTCCCTGTCCCTGTGCCCCTCCCCCTGCTTGTGCGCGTGCTCACTCTCTAAATAAATAAATAAATCTTTAAAGTTCAGATTCCTGGGTCCCCCACTCCTGTCAGGATTCTGTTTCAGTAGATGAGATCCATGAATTCACATTTTTAACAAAATTTAGGGGATTCTGAGGCAGTGGCACAACTTTGAAAAACAGTAGTATTCCATGTGCCAAGTGGTGGACAGGCCCTCAGGAGCTAGAGAGGAAGACAAAAAGTATGAGTCTGGGTGAGGCACTCGTTGTGTCGCTGAGGCAGTGGTGAATGATGATGTGGTCCAATTTTTTTTTTTAAGATTTTATTTTTAAGCAATCTCTACACCCAACGTGGGGCTTGAACTCACAACCCTGAGATCAAGAGTCCTGTGCTCTACCGACTGAGCCAGCCAGGTGCTCTGATCTAGTCCAGTTTTGACAGCCGTGACCACGGGTGACAGTGTTTGGCTAAGGTGGAGTAAAGGTGAAGTTTAGTGGTAGAGCTGTTCACAAGGACACTGAAGTCAATAGAACCTGAAGACAGGTCCCTCGAGCTGCTAATGATTGAGTGATTGTGGAGGATTGAGCAGAAGGCTAATAGAAGGGCATTGGAGGAACAGGGATAGAGCTGTAATGGTTTAGCGTTATCAGTGGGGATCAAGAAGGATAAAGGTCGTACCCCTCAGTACTGTTGAACGCTGTCAGAATTTTATTATTTTTTTAAAGATTATTTATTTATTTATGTATACGAGAGAGAGAGGGATAGAGGGCATGTGCCATGACGGGGTGGGGGGTGGGGTGGGTGACAGAGGGAGAGGGAAAGAGACTCTCAAGCTGACATGGGAGTGGGGGGGGGGGGGGGACTCGATCTCAGGACCCTGAGATCAGGACCTGAGCCAAAACCAAGAGTTGGACGCTTAACCAACTGAGCCACCCAGGTGCCCCTGTCAGAATTTTAAAATAAAGCAGCCCGACGTTGGAAGTAGGCCAAGCTGGTCCCCTTCTCTAGAACCAACTATAGAAAGGCAACTATGTGTCCAGACTGTGGTAAGTATACAAAGGTGGCTCATGTCCTGCTTAAGAAGTCTGCATCTCAGCCGAAAAGACAGAAAACAAATCTGGTGGGATTGCACCTTACATTGATTTAGCTCATGGGAACTCACATGTACATACTTGAGTAGAAAAAGAAATGATTAAAAATTGTACTCCACCTATGTCCTTTTTACATAGTGTTTGTAATTATGCATATTTACATTTATATATACATGTTACTATGTAGTATTGTATCCTATTTATGAGCAACTTAAAGGATTTTTTCCAGGAGTGATTTTGACTATTTTTCAACTTGTTGGCCTTAGAACGACATCCCATGTAAGATGGGACACCACGATACTGTACACGATGATCATTGCTCTCTGTAGAATTATGTGCATGGTGCTGTGGGAGCTCCAGGAAGGGAGCAGCATTCTGCCTGGGGTGGTCAGAGAAGGGTTCCCAGGGCGATGTATGTTCCAGTTGAGCATGTTAAGCACTGGTACGGGTCTGTTGGAGAAAGAGGTAGGACCACCCGCACAGTTCCAGCGGTGCAGCGGGTCATCACACGGTACTTAGAGGAGAAACAGGTGAGACCAAAGCCGGAGGGCCTGCGGTCTGAGGAGGGACCGGACTAAGGCTTCTAAGATTTCTTCCAAGTTATAAACTCCAGTACTTGTTTATTTACATGCCCTCCGAATTTCCTTTTCTATTCCTTTATTCCCCAAATTTCATTGGTGGGCAGGATGGTTAGGAAGATGTTTTAACTAGTTTCCCTTTCCTCAGGAGCAAGTGTGGCTTGAGGCTGCGCAGACCTTCATCCAAGAGACCCTGTGTCCGGCTGGCAGCGAGCCTGATGTCCAGTTGACTCAGTCAGTGATGGACTGTGTGAAGACCACCTGGTTGTCCCAGGGAAAGAACCAAGGTTTTCCCCTGCCCCTCAGCTACAGGTAAGGAGAGGAGGGGTTCAGAAGGGGGTTAACTTTGGGACTAAAAAAGAAGGACCTAGAGTTAACCAGGGGGAAACGAGAAGCATGAGGGTAAACATGCTCAGGGGAGGAAAACGTGCTTGAACACAACCCCCTCTGCCAGGCTTCTCCATCCTCCATCAAGCTGCTTTCTTTTTCTGGTGGCTCTCCTAAATTGGCTGAAGTCAAGTTAGGGACAAGGAGAAGAGGGAGGAAGGTGGGGGAAGATGGAAAATTCGTAAAAAGAGCTCTCAGGGTGGAGAGAGAGGCCAATGTTCTTTTGGGTGTGTGAGGAAACTAAGGCACCGAGTTAAGACATGAGCAAGTGCAGATAGTTGTGTTTAAGACAGGAGTTTAAAGTCTTCTGAAGGTGTTGCGTTTTTTGTTTTTAACAACACTTCCGTTTCTGAAACTGTCCAAAGCAGTGTTAATAAGGTACCACAAGAAAAGGATTCCATGGCCAAATAAGTTTGCAAGACACTGCATATGATATGATAAGCTTCTCTAGGAAAGTCACAAGGCTCATTAACATATTAAAGGCTCTGAAAGTCCTGTGGAAAGAACCCCGTTTACCTCCTCGTAGAAGTAATCATGACTTCAAATGTGGGTGTATTTGTTTTAAGTTTTTATTATTTTTTATTTTTTATTATTATCTTTTTTTAGGGAGGGATAGAGAGAGGGCAGGGAGGGGCAGAGGGAGAGGGAGAGAGAATCCTTAGCAGGCTCCATGACCCGAGCCAAAATTAAGAGTCCATGCTTGGGACACCTGGGTGGCTCAGTCCGTGAAACGTCTGCCTTCGGCTCAGGTCATGATCCTGGGGTCCTGGGATCGAGCCCCGCATCGGGCTCCCTGCTTAGCGGGGAGTCTGCTTCTCTCTCTGCCTGCTGCTCCCCCTGCTTGTGCCATCTCTCTGTCTCTCTCTCTCTCTCTCTGACAAATAAATAAATAAAATCTTAAAAAAAAAAGTTGATGCTTAACTGACTGAGCCACCCAGGTGCCCCTTAAGTTTTTATTTTAATTCCAGTTAGTTAACACATAGTGTTTTGGCTTAACATTTTAATTTTATTTATTTTTTCTTTTCAAATATTTATTTAAATTCTAGTTAGTTAACAGGCCGTGCAATGTTGGTTTCAGGAGTAGAATTCAGTGATTCATCACTTGTATACAACACCCAGTACTCACCACCACAAGTGCCCTCCTTAATCCCCATCCCTAAGCTCCCCCATCCCACATCTGCCTCTATCACCCCTGCCTCTATTTCTGCCTTTATCACCCCTCAGTTTGTTCTCTATTGTTAAGGGTCTCTTATGGTTTATTTCCCTCTCTATTTTTTTCCCCCTTCCCATACATTCATCTGTTTTCTTTCTTAAATTCCACATCTGAGTGAGATCATATGGTACTTGTCTTTCTCTGTCTGACTTATTTCACTTAGCATAATATACTCCACCTCCATCCAGGTCATTGCAAATGGCAAGATTTCATTCTTTTTGATGGCTGAGTCATATTCCAGTGTGTGTGTGTGTGTGTATGTGTGTATACACACACCATCTCTTTATCCATTCATCTGTGTCGATGGACATCTGGGCTCTCTCCGCAGTTTGGCTATTGTTGATAATACCGCTATAAACATTGGGTGGCAGGTCCCTCTTTGAATCTGTATTTTTGTATCCTTTGGGTAAATACCTAGTATACTTGCTGAGTCCTAGAGTAGTTACCTCGAATGTGGGGTGTGTTAGTCCCTTATCTTTATATTTTTATTGCACGTGCATCCATTTCTAAGCTGTGTACTGTAGAGTTTTGTTTACCTTTTGACTTTCTATAAATAGCACCATATCTTATATATAATCTCTGCAGTTTGCTTTTTGTGCTTCACCTGCTCCTGAGATTTACTCCTATCGAGAGCTCTAGCTCATTTATTTCAACTGCTGTGTGGCATTCTGTGAGTGTACTGTCACCGTTTATCCTCTAAAAAACAAAAAAGGCACAAGCCTGTTTAGCTTTGCTTAATTAGGCATTTCCCAGCCTTGCGCGAGCATAGGATACTTTTTCCATGGACTTAAAAACCGCTTCTGGCAGTATGGCGTCCACTCAGCCCCTCAGTCCGTCTCCATCAGTAAAGGCAAGGGATCTTTGGTGAGAAGACAGCTTAATTGTATTCTGTGTTGTCCAAAACATCATTTTCAAAATCCCATACTTTTCTCATCTGAGGACGTTGTTATAAACCAATGGTAAGTAAAAATGCTGCTCCACCAGACTGTGAACCAACTCAATTGCTGCCTTCATTGCAAAAGTGAAAGCCCTCCAAATTCAGTAGTGTGCTTACTGACCCCGTGCATAGTCCGTACTCAGTGCTCAGCTCGTAAAGACCTTAACATTTGCCATATTTGCTCCAGGTCTTTTTTTGTAAGAAATGAAACGTTACAGGTTTAGTCGAGTCTCCTCTGTGCTCTCTCCTGATCCAGTTGGTGGTTCTCTCCCCTTGTCTGGCAGCACCCAGTGTCCCGATGAGCCCACACGTGCCGTTCCAACAGGCAGACGTGCCAAAGGACACATGGGGCCATGTACATCCGTGTCCTGAACCATTCCCAAATCTGCTGTTTATCTTGTTGCAAAAATGGTTTTTGTGTGTATTTGATGGGTAGTAAATGATATCTTATTTTAATCCCAAAGTAATTTCTCAGGAGACACTTACCTGGGGGCTCTTTTCTTTTCCTCCTGTAACTCTTCTCAGTCTACTCCACTGGCTTTAGGTTTTCCTTCGTTTCCTACAGACCTTGTCCACGTCCGTAACTATATTATGATTAAATACGTTGTTTACGTAAATGCAGAAACAGATCTCATTAGAAAACTGTCCTGTTAACATGGGACAGAGAGCTACCTATCAGTTAGTCTTGGTCGAAGAAGATGTGATTGCTGTGAAGCCTCGTGCTCGGGGTTCGAGTCTCCCACAGGTGACTGAGTATGTGCCTAGTGGCCTCCATGATCACAGTCTAATCAAAGAAAGAAAGATCCAGATCTCTCAAGATTCTGGCATTACTGGGATAGTGGAAAAGTGGTAAGTTGGAAACTGTCAGGAAAGGTTCCAAAAGGAACCTTTTTAAAGTTTCTCGTTCTTCAAGATAAACGTAAACGAGATGGCATGATGTGTTGAAGTGAGGAGCCTGTCAAGAATGGTGGGCGAGGCTAGGATAGGAATTATTCCTCGGGTGTAAAGATTTTATTCTTACGTGTTTCCCTTCTTCTTCGTGGAGCGCCTGCCGTGTGCCAGGCCCTGTGCTAGGCATTGAAAGTTGGAGATCAGTGACAAATGGAAGGATTCGAGGTTCTCACCTTCAGTTTCCTGACCTAGACCCTGAAGAATCTGGGGCAAGTGACCCATGTCCTTACTGTTTTGTCCTGAAGGTGCCTAGGGGAAAGAAACCGCTATCTCCAGCTTTGTCCTGGGCCTTTAGAAAAGTAGAGAAGCACAGGGAAAGAACATGGACTTTTGAGTGAGACCCCCCTGGCTTTGCCACCCACACCATTGTGTACCTGACCTCTCCAAGTTTCCTCGTTGGTGGTGGTTACAGGGTTTTTGTGTTTTTTTTTTTTTTTTTTTTTTTAATTTTTTTATTCTTATGTTAATCCCCTTACATTACAACATTAGTTTTAGATGAAGTGTTCCATGATTCATTGTTTGTGCACAACACCCAGTGCTCCATGCAGAATGTGCCCTCCTAAATACCCACCACCAGGCTAACCCATCCTCCCACCCCCCGGTTTTTGTGTTTTTTTAAGATTTTATTTATTATTTATTTGATAGAGACAGTGAGAGAGAGAACACAAGCAGGGGCAGAGGGAGAGGGAGAAGCAGCCTCCCCGCTGAGCAGGGACCCCGATGCGGGGCTCGATCCCAGGACCCCGGGATCGTGAGCTGAGCCAAAGGCAGACCCTTAATGCCTGAGCTACCCAGGCGCCCCATTTGCAGGGGTTTTTGGTGAAGCTTCAGTGCATTACTGAGCACGAACGGTCCCACTATGGTGTATGCATAGCAGGGACTCAACACATGCTAGTCACCATTTTTGCCTTTTATATTGTTCAAAGCCTTTGGGGGAAGAATGAAACAGATGTGGAAGGGGAGTGCGCCACTCAGGATAGTGTTCCCAGCTGTTAGTGCTCTCCCGGGGGTGGTGGTCATGAGTATAACGAGGAGGGTAAGTTGTGACGCTTCATACCTTTATTCTTTCTCTTCTGCTCGGAAGACCGTAAGAAGGCGCGTGTGTGGAATAATGGGATTACAGATGTGAATCCGTCACAACTTCGATAAATTCGCTGTTCACATTCTGAGTGCCGCACCTCGTCGTTGATAGTGACGAGCAGTGTTGAGACACTTGCCTGGAGAATGGCTGATCTCAAGCATCTTTTGAGATTTGGGAGCTCTAGATATGGACTCCCACCTCAGCCTCTGCTTCCCCGCCGGTCTCAAGTGCTGTGATATCGCAGACTAGGAAGGAAGCCTGGCTGGGGCCACTGAGGTTGGGCCATTGGCACATGCCCCAGCAGCCCCATCGGGGTTCTCTGTGGAGCTGAGAGCCGAGGTGCTGTCAGAGGAGCCACGCTCATCCCCCTAGGCTGCTGGTGCACTCCTTCGTTTCTCTGGGTCCTCTCTGTGGCACCGTCTTGTTCAAAGTGTCACTCAGCACTGACTTTCCTCCTCCCGTCCTTAGGTACTCCCCAGTCCTCGGGCCCAGACCTCATCCTCATTTCCTTAGGCTCCGAGCCCTGAAGTTCTTGCCGTTCAGTCAAACTCCTCTCTTAGTCTGTGGTTTCCATTGGCCTTTCCTTGGGATCTTGGGGGACTTGTTGGGGTTGAGGGTAGTTTCCTAGGCTTGGATGCAGCTTTGCAGGACCTCTGCTCCGTTTCCTCTGCAGCTTTGTCTCAGTACAGGACCTCAAGACCCACCAGAACCTGCCATGCTGCAGCCTCCTGTCCTGGAGCTCTAGTGCGTACCAGGCTTGGGCCCAAGAGGCTGGACCAAATGGGACCCCCCTACCCCGGGAACGGCTCTTACTCTTAGGGACACTCACAGACCTGTTGGGGGACTTGGAACAAGAGTGCAGGAAAGGAGACCTCTATGTGAAAGATAACACTGGTGTCCTGACCTGTGAGGTGAGTAGGAAGGCGGAGGTCAGGTGTCTCAGAGCCTCACAAGGATGGTCTAGGGAGCGAGGCAGTTAAGTCTCTAAGGGAAAAAAGGAGGGTGGGTGGGATGCTAGGGTCCGGGTTAACCCTTGCTCTTGGTCTTTTCTAGCTCATAGATCTGGACCTGTCTTGGTTGGGCCATCTCTTCCTGTTCCCCAATTGGAGTTACCTCCCTCCTGCCAGGTGGAATTCTTCAGGGGAAGGACACTTGGAGCTCTTGAGTGCCCCAGTGCCAGTGTGCCCCTCAACCACCAGTCCTGGTCCTCCCACCCCTCTCCCTGTTCTCTACCCAGAGACTGCTTCCCGCCTGCTCAGACACAGGTAATCCTTCCCTGTCTCCGGGAGGATGGAGCGAGGTGAAACGGGGAGGAGGGAGGGAAAGGTCCTGAGAGCAGTCCGAGGCGGGGGCGGCGGCGGCGGCGGGGGGAGTGTTCCCACCTGAGTCAGGGCAACGATGTGGCCTCCCCCGGATGTTGAGTGCGAGTCTTCAAGGGAAGTTTGCCTTATCCAAGGTCAGGAAGAGTTTGAAGGACATCTTCGGCATAACAGCTTTGGGCTAGGGAAATTTTAAATGACTGCTAGGTTATTTACAGCAGAAGGGAAGGCATTTGTGGGGGGAAAAGAGATAAAAATGCCTCTTCCCTCTCATCTTCTTTCCTTAGAGGCAAGCTCAGAGGCGTGCAGCCGAACCTGGCTGGGAAGCTGGTTCGAGTGAGCGCTCTGGTGAGGAGTCAGAAGAAAGCTCACTTTGTCCTGTCTCTCGGTGGCGGCTCCTCCCCAGCCGGCAGCCACGTGTCCATTGTCGTGCAGGTGAGGATTGGGGTCAGTTCAGGGTCGTGGAGGTGCGCAGGAGCTGTCCGGACTCTTGGCAGCAAAGATGAGCATCAGAGCAGGGGCCAGCGTAGGGGGGAAGGGGCGCTGTTTGCTGGGACTTCGCTGTTGCTGGAGGGCTGCAGGTAGTATCGCCCCCGCACGCAGGAAGGAGGGGACACGCTTTTCTGCTGTGCGCTTCGTGTGCATAGACAGCTGTCGTATCGTGTGTGACTATTTCAAAACCTGTCGGAATCACTTGTTTTTCCCGTGCATTAGCAGGATGACCACAAAAATGATCCAGCTCAGCACCATTAAGGCATCGAGTATGTGCACTTTTTTTTTTTTGGCCAGGTGCACTTTTTAAAACACTTGGTACTTTATTATTTACTCTCTTTCGACGTCAACTGGTATGATTTTAGAATCATTAATTTTTTTTTACACTATTATCTAATGACTTACGTAATTATCTGAATAATGTTTCAAAGGCATTCAAAACAAAAGATAAAAAGGCTCTCTCAGATGCATATCAAAAAGGGGAACTCTGACGTTTATTAGCGCTGTTAGAATTCTTGTGTCATATGCGTCATGAGCTTGAGTGACAGTGATTAGCGGGTACAGGAACGGAAAATGGTAACACTAAGAATGCTTAGGAGCTGCCCCAATTTCTGGTCTTGTTTCTCCTCCCAGCCTAGAGAGGAGCTTCTGTATTGTCTTTACGTTAGACTGTGTCACGTCTCCTCGAGCCCAGTGGGCATGCTGCCCCGGGTGGGGCTGGCTCAGGGGAGAAGCGACCTTGCTGTGTTTGTAGCCTGCTGCAGACGTACTGGACACACTGTCACCCTAGGTGAGCCCAGGGAGTCTCTTCTGTGAGGGAGGAGCTGAGATCATCATCTCTTGAAAATGAAGGACTGGATCTGAAAAGAGGAGAAAAGGCTCAGGGTAACTGCCTTGCTAGGCAGTCGGGGATGAGAGGCTGCTGCTGAGGAGTGACCGTGGCCCTGCTGGAGGGGCATTGGCGCTGGGGTGACGGGGGTCTGACCTCCACAGGTAGGGCTCTTGTCTTCGGAGAGGAGCG
Source organism: Mirounga leonina (assembly GCF_011800145.1). Taxonomy (NCBI): domain Eukaryota; kingdom Metazoa; phylum Chordata; class Mammalia; order Carnivora; family Phocidae; genus Mirounga; species Mirounga leonina. Next base: position 2,852,882 of record NW_023270777.1, on the reverse strand, counting down.
GAGGACGCGGAGCGGTGGCGACCCGCTGCGGTGGCCTCGGGGCGCAGCGGGCCCAGACGGGCAGGGCTCCGGGTCCGCGTTCGGATGCTGGCATTCCGACAGGAAGGGAAGGGGTGTCTGAATACAGGCGGCAGGGCCGCGATGCCGGCGGTCCTGCTGAGGGCAAGAGGGCAGTGCGGACGAGCAGAAGCACCGCTCCACGCGGGCCGCCTCCTGGACTCAGACCACTGGTGACCCTGGCCGTGCACCAGCAGGCACCGTCAGGCGGGGCCCAGCAGCACAGTGACGAGGGGTGGCGGCCCAGGTGTGACGGCGGTACTCACCTGCTTCTAGGGTAGAAGTGGAGGTCTGTGAGGCTCGAGTGTCCTGAGTCAGCGGGTTCGCCCCTGCGAACGGCAGCGTGCTGCGTGGGGCCTGTGGGAGGAGCATGCCCTGGACGGTTGTTAGGTTTGGGAACTGCTTTCTTCCCCTCGTGCTTAAATTTCTCAACAAGCACCTTCTGCAGTCCCTATGACACCCTGCCGTCCGCGGTTGTTTTTTTTCCGTACTTCGGGCGGTTCTCATCTTCCTGTAAAATCAAGTCTTCAGCAGGTCATTGCTGGGTTTTCCCCTACTCTTGGCTCTCCCATCTTGTGTCCTGCGTCTCCCAGGAACGCTCCCCCTCCATCCCAGCCAATGTTCTCACTGCCTCGCTCATCCTGAGCTCTGAACGCTTTTATGTTGCTGCCTCCTGCTGGAGTCGCCCCTCCCTCCCCCTCTTCTCCAGTTTGGCAAAGCAGAGACGTGCCCTTCAGGACCCTGTGTGGACTCCACTTCTTCCACTGGGTCTTCCCGCTCGTTCCCACCCACCCTGACCTGTCTGGCCCCGAAACCTTGCCCACTGTGTGTGGTTTTTGGTACTCGATCGTATATGGTTTCACATTGTTACTTGAGTTTGCATCTGTGTTCCCCAGTGGGTTGAGATGTGTTGGGAGAGAGGGACCAGTCTGTTGTGTTCCCTTCACGTCTGTCCCAATACCGAGCACATACATACCTGTACCTATAGGTTAAATAAATGAAGGTGGTTTGTGTGTTACGGGGTGGGATGGGGAAATGCAAAAGCCATGGAGTCTTGGGTGGAATGTTTCTGTATTTTGGAGGAAGTTTTAGGGATGGTTTGCATCTTGAGGGAGGGATTGGGAAATACCTGGCATCTCCCGTGAGAGGGAGGCAATCCAGGAGGTTAAGATTGAATTGTCAGAGCGCAGGGAGAGGCCAGGCAGAGCTCAGGAGGGGCGGGTCGCTGAGGTCAGATCGTGATGGGGGGAGACTCTGGCAGAGGGGCGGTGTTGTGGGAAGCATCTCATGTGCCGTGTTGCCTGCCCCCGCACAAGCCAGATCCCTGCCCAGCTGGTGTGGCACCGAGCCCTTTGGCCTGGTAGGTCCTATGTGCTGACAGCGCTGCGAGTAGTCAGGATCCGCGGGCACTGCTACCGCGTGTGGACGACCAGTCCCTCCTCCCACCTGCTGCCACTGAAACCAGAATGCGTGCGAGAGCTGGAACTGGAGCTGGATGGGCCCCTCCTGGAGGCTGATCCCGCACCACCCCCCGTGCCCAGCAGCTCCCAAGACGAGGACAGGGAACCTGCTCTTGTCCGCCACTCGACACTCTTATCCTACACGGTGAGCAAGACAGAGGGATCCGAGAGGGCGGGGCGGGGCGGGGGGGGCAGGAAATGCGGGACTCCAGAGAGGGAGGGAAGAGGGACCACCTGGACCTTTGGCCTCTCCGCAGGGCAAGGTCACTGGCGTGCTGAGTCAGCCGGCCGGCCTGTACGAGGTGGACGGGCAGCTGGCGCTCTGCCTCGCCTACCAGCAGCTCCACAGCCTCAGGAAGGTGGTGCGGCCAGGAGTCTCCCTGGAGGTACGGGCGGCGTCGGCCCTCTCGGCAGTTTCTCCTCCCTTTCTGGGCTGGTACTCAGCAGCAGCAGCAGGGCAGGAACTTCTGCAGCAGAAATGTGAAAGAACATGTGTGTGTCGGAGGGTGGGGGTTGCATACTTGTGCCAGGAATGATTTGGACGGGAGCTCAGATCAGGAGGGAGGAGAGGCTGGGGCACCGGGAGCGTCTCCTTTACGGAGGGGCTTCCAACTGGAGGGGGAGAGGCCGGAGCCGAATCTCCGGAGTGGGGCCAGCAGCCTGGTGAGTAGCGGCCCCTCACCCCCCAGGAGCCTCCCGGCCCGCAGCAAAGCCTAGGGGAGTGCGTGGGAGATGAAGGCTTCCCACGGTGGGAGCGTGTTGTGCAGAAAGGGGCCTGGGACCTGCAAGGAAATGCCGTGTATGGGAGAAACGGTGGTTCTCGGGCGCCGGGACTCCGCAGTAACTCTGCCAGCTGTTTCACTGAGCTGAGGGCTTCACCCCGGCTTTCTCATTTTTTCTGCTTTTCTCCAGCTCCAGGATGTTCACCTCCTGCAGTCGGTGGGTGGAGGGACAAGAAGGCCAGTGCTCGCCCCCTGTCTCCATGGCGCCATTCTCCTTCGGGGCTTCTCTTGTCAGAAGCCCGAGACTCAGTCTTTCTACCAGGCCCAGGGGGCCTCCCTGTTTGAGCAGCTGGTATGGGAACGCCAGTTGGGCCTTCCCCTGTACCTGTGGGCTACCAGGGCGCTGGAGGAACTGGCCTGCAAGTGAGGAGGACTGGGGGCTGGGCCGGGTGTGGAGGGCTAGTGGGGCTAGGGGCCAGGGGTGTAAGATCCTGCAAGAGGCATCCCCCTTGGGGGGCCTCGAGCGCTTCTCTTCCTGGCCCAGGCTGTGTCCCCACATGCTGAGACACCACCAGCTCCTGCAGCACTCATCTCCGGGGAACCCCAGCCCGGGACTGCAGCTCCTGGCTCCCGTCCTGGATGTTCTGGCTCCGCCGGGCAGCACGCGTCGGAATGCACACAAGGAGATCCTCGAGGAGCCGCATCACTGTCCCCTGCAGAAGGTGCAAGCATGTGCCGGAAGCATGGGTGGCCGAGCTCATGCCGTGGGGGACCTGCGGCCGCACACTCTGATTTCTCTTCCTTCCCCCACAGTACACGCGGCTGCAGACGCCCTGTTCTTTCCCTACTCTGGTCACCCTGAAAGAGGAGGGGCGGTGCAGGGCCTGGGCCGCCTTTGACCCTAAGAGCCTCCTGCCCCTCCCAGAATCTTCACATCTGACCAGTTGTCAGCTCAATCAGCGTGTGTCCTGGTCCTGGCTCTCTCTGCTGCCCGCCACCTCACACCCAGCCCAGGTAGGTGGGGCGCCGGCGGTGCGCAGGCCTCCTCTCTTGGCCGCCCTCACTGCCGCTCCCATCGTCCTTCCCTGTCCCCGTGGCTGCACCAGCCTCTAACCAGACCATTCCGCCTCTTCTCATCCTATCCGTTTTCTCCACGGCAGATGGAAAGTGGGGTACGGCCTCACTTGGCTTCCAGAGCTGTCTTGTGCTAAATCCTTTTCTGGTTCCTCCCAGAGCACATAAGATAAAATGCAAAGTCCAGCACATAAGATAAAATGCAAAGTCCTTGCAGTACCCTGTGAGGTTCTAACCTCAGTTTGTACACTTTCTCCCCCACCACTAAACGTGTGAACGCATGGGTGTTCTTTTCGTATCCGTCTTCGCCGCTCCAGTGTAAGTCCTTTGAGGTTGGAGACTGGATCTTTTGTCCACTCTGTGGCTAACGTTTAACGTGGCATCTGACACAGAGTGGTCGCTGAGTATTTGTTGAACAAATACTCGATACCTTGTTCTTCGTCTTCCTGCAGATTTTAATTGGGGTTCTGGCGGCTTCGTCTCATAAAGGCTGTCTGCAGCTTCGGGACAAAAGTGGTTCCCTCCCCTGCCTAATCCTGGCCAAGCACTCTCAGCCCATCACTGACTCCCGGTTCATAGGTTTGGAGTTCAGAAGTGGAGAGAAGGGGGCGGATGGGGATGGTCTCAGAACAGTAGGATGGGGGAGGAGGCACCTGCTGGGATGTTCTTGAGATGCTGAAGTGGCCTGTGTTGATCTGCAAGTTTTAGGACAAGTCTGGGACCCTGGTGTTGGCAGAGCAAAGGAGCGAGGGTTTCTCTAGCCAGAACTCCAACCCCCAACATTCATTTCTCCCACCATAGCTTCGGACGTGCACACCAGCAGGAGACTTCTAAGTTTGGGCTTACTGAGCCGTACTGACGGGGTTTCCTGTAAAGGAAAGTTTCTTAGATCGAGGAACAGGTGTTTTGGGATTTGTGAGAAAGTGGAACTGAGCCTTGCCGCCTAGGAGGCCGGGGCAGGATTGGACTCGTGGCTGGGATGAAGGGAGATATCATCCCTTTGAGGCGGGGCTCAGGTCTGGGCCTTCACCTCGTGTTAGGGGAGCAGCTCAGGCCTGGGACAGGCAGTGAGACCTGCAGGGTGGTCTCCTCTTGCCAAACTAGAAAACTTTCTCTCTCCAGGCTGCTTGGTACGGACAGAGAAGTTCCAGTTGGTCATAGAGCGGAATGTCAGAAGCAACTTCCCTTCCTATAAGGAGCTGAACATGACAGGCTTCATCCAGAAGCAGCAGGCCAGGTTGGCTCCCTGGGGTCGTGGCCACACCCTGAGTCTCTGAGGGGTCGGGCAGGGCCTGGTGCCGGTGGTGGAACGCGGGGGCCCACGACGCCCAGTGCGCACATTGCTAAGAAACCTACTCCTTGTCTCTCCCAACAGAGTTTATATCCAGTTCTTCCTGGCCGATGCCCTGATCCTGCCTGTGCCCAGATCCCTGCTTCACTCAGCCACCTCCGTCACACCTCAGGCAGAGCCCACCCTCCCCGACGGTCCCCACGTAGAACAGAGCCGACTGTTCTTGCTGTCCCACAAGGAGGCACTGATGAAGAGGAACTTTTGTGTCCCCCCAGGGGCTAATCCAGAGGTGCCCAAGCCCATCCTCAGTTTCTACGTATCGGGGAGCTGGCTTGGGGGCACCCAGAGGAAGGAGGGGACTGCATGGGGCCCACCTGAGTCCAAAGGAGATGAGAACAAGGATCAGAAGGTAAACTGGGACTGCAGGGACCTAGGGCCTGACGTCCTGTGCCCTTAGCTCCTGTCTGGGACCCCAGCACCTGCCTCCCTCCCTCCCTCCCTCCCAGGTTCTCTTAATCTTCTGTGGCCCCTCAGTCCGCTGGTTCGAGTTCCTGCACCCAGGTTATGTGTACCGACTCGTGGCTCCTGGCCCTCCTGTGAGTGCCCCACTTGGTCCCTCATTCACCCCGCCCCAGAAAGCTTTTTTGGCTTAGGGACTGGAGAGGGAGTGCCAGTGCCTGGCTACTATCTAGGTCTCCTGGAAGAAGGGCGGATTTAGATCAAATGCAAGGCCCTCTCACCAGCCTCCGGGAAGAAAACAAAACCGATCCTAGTATTTTGTGAACTGCTTCTGGAGCAGGACGTACTCAGAGGGTTGTCTTCCTGTTCCCGGCAGACCCCGCTGCTGTTCGAGCAGGGTGGGCCATCCTGCATCGCACAGCGTCCCCTGGAGTTGGCTGGCTGTGCGTCCTGCCTCAGCGTGCAGGACGAGTGGACTCTGGAACTCGAGAGCGGCGCGGACTCGCCGGCTGTGCTGGACACCAGCAAGGCCCTGCCTAAGACCTCGCTGGACGACCTGCTCAGTGGCAAGTAAATGTCCGCCAGCTTCTGCAGCTCCCGTGGCCACGCTCTCCTGCCGGGCCGGGGCTTGGTGAATAGTCTGGTCCCCCGCACGGCGCATGTGTCTTTGACGGGACTCAGCTTCTAGAGGAGTGACGTCCCCGTGACCGGGTAGCTGGGTTTCATGCCTGAGTTTCTCCCTAGCGCCTTAGCGTTCACTAAAGATCGTGAGCGAGCTTCCTCACAGTTAAGGAAAAGCTGTAGCAATGAAAGGAAATCTAGGAAGGAGAAAAAAAAAAACGAACAAAGCTGGAAGCTCTAGGGCCGGGCCTTCCTCTTCCGTGTGAGCAGCACTGGCTTCAGGAACACCTGTTCTGTCCTTCCGGGGCAGCTGCCGGTGCAGACGATGAAGCCACAGATTTCCCCTGGGGTTTAAGGGGAAAAACAAAAAGCCCTACTGGATTGTATGTGTAATTGTGTAATTTTTACAAACCGGTCTCTAGTAGAAAGGATCGTTTCCAAGGACCCACGATTGGCAGGCGTGGGCACGAGCACCAGCATATAAAGCTGCCAGGGGTGGGCCACCTGAGCTCCTTAGGTGCGCACGCAAACGCAGCTTTAACATCTGCCGTACTTCCTGGTAAGGCCTCTGCTTACGGTGTCGTCTAGGTCCTGAGTGAGCTGCCACAGCTCTGTTTTTCCCATAAGCCCTGTTACTTTTTTTTTCTTTTTAAGATTTATTTATTTAGAGCGGGCGTGCGTCCACGAGCAGGGCGAGGGGCAGAGGGAGAGAGAGATTCTCAAGCCGCCTCCCCGCTGAGCCTGGAGCCCAGTGTGGGGCTCCGTCTCAGGACCCTGAGATCACGACCTGAGCCAAAAATCCAGAGTGGGACGCTTAAAGTGACTGCACCACCCAGGCGCCCGCCCTGGTCCTTTTAGTGCGTGACTTGACCCAGGGCAAGGCTTTTTTAGGACCTTATAAATGATGTTCTAGCATTTACTTTAGCTGCTTTTCTTGTCCTCAGACCCCTCTCCAATCTCTGCTTTCTCATGCCCCTGTTACCACTCTATTTCTGTGACCCTCCAGCTTCACCGATACCCTGGTGTCTTTCTCAGCTGAGATTTTGTCACGGACCTTGTGTGAGCCATTCCTGGCCCCTTTCTGGGCAAAGCCTGGTAATGACGCCTCCTTTGCGGGGAGAGGGGTGAAGTGATGGGACTCTAGGGTCCCGGCAGATGCCCTTGACCCCTCCCCTTGGCTTCTGCAGGCGGCACTCGGACCTCGAGAGCGTCCGTGAAGCTGACCGTGGCCGTGGAGGCTGCCGACTGCCTGTCCCGCCCGCACTTAGACATCTATATCAAAGAGCCACACTTGCCTCCCCCATTAGGACTCCTCCCGGGAGCCCGAGTCTACTTCGGCCAGCTGGAGAAGAAGATGTCCAGGTGAAGATCTGCGAGGCTGCTTGGCCTCCTCCGCCCCCCCGGCCCCCGCTGCAGCGCCTTCTCTTTGATGTGACTTCGCCGTGTAGTCTGTGTGTATGCCCTCTGCCCTCACGAGACACTCCACACCGCCCCTTCCCTCATGCTTCCCTCTGCTTAGGCCACAGCGCAGCCCGCCGGTTGGGGTGGGGGGGGTCTAACTTGTGATCTGGTATCAGCTTCTGCCTCAAATTGACTTCTTTCCCTTCCTCTTCACTCTGCCGCCTGCACCTGCAGATTCCACAATATTTACTGTTGTTTCCGGCCATCCACTTACCTGCAGGTCCTGAGTTTCCCCCCCGAGACCACAATCAGGTCAGTGCCCCAGGCCCCGCTCCCCAGACTTCACAGCCTCGCATCCACATCCTACACGTGGTCCCGGCTCTGGGAGTTTTGCTGTAACTAGTGTTCTCCACTCCTAGTAGAACATGTTGAGTTAGAAGGATTTACTCTGCCCCAAATAAAAATGCCTGATGCTAATTATTTTACCCAGAAAGCTGTAGTGTTCTAGGCTTTTCAGCCTGGTGTTGAAGGCTTTCAGT
>NW_023270777.1:2837758-2840258 GCF_011800145.1 Mirounga leonina | reverse complement strand
TGTAAAATACACCAAACTTAAATAGTGATCAGTTTACACCTTTGTTCTTGGATTCTAAAAGTGGGGCCAGTGGATGGCGCTTCAGGGTATCTCTGAACTCTGACATCTCATGCGTCTCTCTAGGGAAAAGGAGGACAGCTTTCATCCTGTTCTGTGAGGCAGGTAGGGCTCCACCTCTGTGCAGATTAGGTGCCTGAGCCCAGGTAAGAGAGTGGTTGGTAACTAGAGACTTGGGGGGAAAGCTGGGGCCCAAGAGGAGGACAGAAGTTGCAAAAGAGTAAGGAGGAGGGAGACGCCAGAAGACCAGCCCTGAGCCCTTCAGCCCCCTGAAAAGGCTTGGGACACAGACAGGAAAGGATGATGGGCTGCTCTCTACTGTCCTCCCCCACTGTCTGGCCAAGGACACCTGGGAAAGAAAAGGCAACGTGTTGAACCCTTCACTGAAGTCTCCCCACCAAAGCATCTGTGGTTTGGGTATTAGGAAGGACGGGGCTCCACAAATCGCCCGAGTGGGAGGTGGGACAAAATGGTTCAGCCCAGAGATGCTACCGGAAGGTGGAAGGCCGTGGCTGGTCAGACCCTGCTGGGAGAACTCCCCAGGGCAGGCACTGAGCAGCGGGAAGGCAGAACAGGTGGCGGGGCCGCTGACTCCACCAGGTCCTGCCAGGACTCTGGGCAGCCCCAAAGTGAGAGCGTGGTGAGTGTATTAAGAGCTTAGAGGCTCACCGAGCCCGGGAAACTCCGGTGGCCTGGCCTCAGACCACACGCATGCGGGCGTTTGCCTCGGAGCCCCTTACCTTTTGGGGGTCTTAGGCGGCAGGGAGGAGGGTCTCCTTCCCGGCCATCCTAGGAGGTAAGTGGAGAGCGGAGGGTAGACGGGAGGGGAGGGGTAACCTGATCGTACAGGCCGGAGGTCCTGGAACCAGTGCTGGTAGGGGTGTTAAGCATCAGACGGTCCCTGGCCGCCAGACCTGGCACCTCGCCCCAATCACGCAGGTTGGAAAGTCTGCCCCTACTCCGCCCCGCCCCCATTCATCTCAATGACTCCTCCTCCGGGGGTCCTCTTGGCCCCGCGAGTTACTCCCTTGCCTGGGTACTGGACGTGCTCGTCGCTCCAGGAGGATGGACAGGTGCGGGGACAGACAGAGGGGCAGGTGTTCACCCAGGAACCTCAGGACTCATTCATTGTCCCCAACCATGCAACTCCACCGCCTATCTTCAAAGCTCTGCGCCAGAGGACTGGGTCCGAGGACGGCGGGCGCAGGCGGGAGGAGTCGGGACCCCAGGTTATGCAGTGGCCCCGAGACAGTGACCACAGGGAGTGGGAACCCGGGTGCTCGGGGTAGTCCCGGAGGGCTGCGCGCGGGGCGGAGGAGGCCGAGACCACTCCCTCCTACTTCCCCGACGTTACTTCCTGGGAGGAGCCGGAGCTCGCGGGCGGGAGCGGAGGTTCCCAGACCCGGCTCGGGAGTGCGCGGCGTTGGGGCCGGTGGTCCCCGCGCGCGCGCCAGACGGGTTCCGCCGCGGAGCCGTGGCCCTAGGGCCGCAGGAGGCCTAGTTCGACCTCTAAAGGCGTCCGCGAGCGCGCTCTCACGTCGGCTCGTTGGTCTAGGGGTATGATTCTCGCTTCGGGTGCGAGAGGTCCCGGGTTCAAATCCCGGACGAGCCCGGCTTCGGTTTTGGCGGAGACCCGAGCGCCCCAGGCGCCGGTGGAAAGAACGGCGCGGCGCCGCGCGGGCCGCCCTGCGAAGCCCGTGCAGCTGGCCGGGAGCCTGGAGCTGGGGCGCTGGCAGCTCTTTTGTTCCGAGCGCACAGCCCGGTGGCCGGAGGGAGCTCGCGGCGCGCAGCCCGGCCGGGAGAGCGCAGGCGCGTGCGGACGCGGGGCCCGCCCCTCCCGTTCCCGCCCCGCTCGCGAGCGCTCTGCGCCGGGCCCCGCCGGCCGGCTGGAGCGGTGGGGGACTGGGGTGGAACGGGGCGGGACTATCGCAGCCGGGTTTCGCCGCGCCTCCGGGTCGCTCAGCGGCGGTCCAGAGCGTGTGCGGGTCTCCGGGGGGCCCTTTCCCGCGGTCGGCGGGACGGAAGCCCCGGCGAGCGCGGCTGAGATGCCACATCCCCGAGCGGGAGAGCGGTTCTTCCAGCTCCTTCCTCGTTAGTATAGTGGTGAGTATCCCCGCCTGTCACGCGGGAGACCGGGGTTCGATTCCCCGACGGGGAGAAGCGCTGTGCCTTTTGCTTTTTTCTATCATCCTGTGATAAATCCGACTCACAGCGAAGTACCCGGCCCCGGGCGCGGGACGGAGGTTTTCCTTAAAAAGAAGGAAGAAAGGGAAGGGAGAAGGCGAAGGGTGGTAGTTGGTCCTGACCTCGGGCTCACATTCCGAAGGTTCGAGTTCGGAAGCAGCAAAAATGCACGCAACTTGCATTTAAATGTGCGGCGGGATGAGCCATTTGTCCCCTCCGTTCAACGAATGTGCTGATGAGACGCGTTCGCCGGCGATGA
>NW_023270777.1:2786708-2837748 GCF_011800145.1 Mirounga leonina | reverse complement strand
CGGCAACGGGGTCCCGGCGGAGGGGCGATCCCGGAGCGAGTGAAAAGTTGGTTGGTTTTTTTTTTTAAAAAGCGAGAACCACTGCGTTGGCCGGGAATCGAACCCGGGTCAACTGCTTGGAAGGCAGCTATGCTCACCACTATACCACCAACGCCGGCTTGGGACGCGGGGTTCCGACGCTGGGACTTCAATACATGCGCAGGCACGTGGCCCGAATGACGCGAGTCCGTGAACGAGGTGACCCCGGTCGCCCCGCGAGAGACTGCGCTTGACCGCGCGCAGCCGGCACAGGAGAAAGCGAGGTTCAGAGGACCGAAGTGAGGGCGCTGAGTCACTGGCAGAGCCGGGGAAGCATCTATTGGTCGGGGTCGGGGGGCGGAGGGATCAGGACTGCGGCGACACCGCGATGGCTTTGTCACCCCCAGAAATAAGTCCCAAACACACCAGTTGCTCCTCTGTTGAGCGAGCTCCGTGTGTCCCAAGGTTGAAGAGTTGGGCTTTACGCCAAGGGCCCTTAAGCACATTTTGCCCACAGAGGGAGGGTCCATTCCCACCTGTCCGCGCGCAGCTCTGAAAGTGACGCGGGCGGAACCTCGGGGGAGGGGCCTGAGGATTTAGCTCCGCCCCTCGTCGCTGACGATAGCTCTGTTCACGGGATCCCGGCCGCCGCCGACTCGGGAAGGCCTCGTGGCGCAACGGTAGCGCGTCTGACTCCAGATCAGAAGGTTGCGTGTTCAAATCACGTCGGGGTCACGGAAGGTTGTAATTTTCGATGTCCAGATCTGCGTTGGTATTTTTCGGGCAAAGAGGGGAAAAAAAAATTCGTTTCTTTATATTAGAAAAATACAAACCTCAGTGCCCCTGTCGTTCCGCTTTTCCCAAAGTGTATGAATTTTCTCCTAAAATACAAGTTTAGGAATTTGTTTTTCAAATTTAGGAATTTCTATTGCATCTTTAATGTTTCTGTCAGATCAACCAATAGTGACGCCTTTAATCTCATAGATATTTTAGGTATCCTAGCGCAAATCGTTCACGAGCAGCTCCGAGTTCTTGTTCAGAAAATGTATTTGGAGCAATAAAGATTGTTTATTGGAAAGGGTGGAGCAAGAATTGATCATTATTATACGTAGCAACTGATTAATTAATTAAATACAAATGTTCTCCAGACTTCTCAAATGTCACTAGAAGCCTGGAGCCGCGTGCATTTTTGCTGCTTCCAGCCCAGGAGCTCCGGCCACCTGACTCGGCGGAAGGCATGTGATGGGGACGGCAGGCAGCCCAGCCCCCCATCACAGCCCCACCCTAAGCAGAGCACCTTTTAGGAGATCCAAAATGGTGATTTTTCTTTTTTCTTCTAATTCTGTCTTGCATTCGACATTTATTAGCTGGCGTTAATTCATAAAGAAGATCCTTCTCTCATCCACTGGGACCAGGTGATGTGTTAGTCCTGGTGATAGCTAACATGGGGGGCTTGCTGTGTGCCAGGCCCCGTGCTGAGTGCTTTGGCGACCTTATTTCAATTAATCCTGACAGCAGCCCTTAAGGCTGTACAACTATGCTCATTTTAGAGCTGATACTCAGAAAGATTGAACCGATTGCCAAGTAATACAGATCGCAAGGGGTAGGCTCAGACGTGCACCTGTAACACCCAAGTGCAAGAGCTTTCTGCTGCCTGGTGTTCCCTAAAAGCCCACCTGAGGGGTGACCAGGTAAGCTTGGTGGCCCCAGGGAGAGAAGGATGCTTGCAAAGTGCGGTTTATGGTCTGGAAGAGCCCTGGTATTACGGATGGGATATTTCTAGTCTGTAGACCAAATCCAGTCTACAGACATGTTTGGTGACTAATTATTTGCTGACATTTACAGCTCAGTCAATTTCACATGTAAATCTAGATTTCTAGCTTCTCTAAAAAAAAAATGGAAAGATCTGTCCATACCTGGCCTACACTTTCACACAGTAACAAGCCGCTAAATCTGAGTCTTGCCTCTGTCTTCCAGACATGCACTCCCCCTTTGCCACGCTCCCCATCACTGAAGCTGAGCTCCTTCATACACCAATTTAGGGTCCATCCAGAAAACCTGGTCTTCGGAAAAAGCCTGGATTTTTTGGCAGAAACAGCCAAGATGAAGTTACAAACCCAAATCCCAAAACAGATGAAGAAATTTCATGGTGAGAGCATAATTGGAACAGAGACAGTCATGGGAACATAAAGGAAAAGAAGTCTATGGAATGATCTGACAAAGAATTTTATGTAAGTATGATTATGATACGTGAAAAGATAAGTAACAAAATCAAATCATGAGACAAAAAGACAAAAATTCAATAAAAGCATATGGATATGCAATCGACCAATTAGAAATCTTACACATGAATGACAGATGTAAACAAAGAAGTCTGTCTTACATTCTAAACTGGGCACAACAGGAGAAAGTTCGCTATTTTAAAAAGAGAACTCAGGAATTTACCCAAGACACAGAACAGAGGGACAAGAAATGTTAAAAGCACAGAAAAGAGGGACGCCTGGCTCAGTCACTGGAGCATGTGACTTTTGATCTCGGGTTTGTGAGTTCCAGCCCCACCTTGGGTGTAGAGATCACTTAAAATTAAATCTTTAAAATAAACAAGGGGCGCCTGGGTGGCTCAGTCGATGAAGCGTCTGCCTTTGGCTCAGGTCATGATCCCAGGGTCCTGGGATTGAGTCCCGCATCGGGCTCCCTGCTCATGGAGAGCCTGCTTCTCGCTCCCCCTACTTGTGCTCTCTCTCTATCAAATAAATAAATAAAATCTTTTAAAAATAATAAAATTAATTAATTAAAGCATGAAAAAGGAAGCTAAATGATGTGGAGGAGAGAATTAGCAGCTCTGATTACCTCCAAGAGGAATTTTTTTTAAAAAGACAATAGAAAATGGTACAGAAACTATACACATAGACTTAATTCTTAAAATTTTACCCTGGAGCTTCACCTGTATGCCTTTTATTTCACTAAAAAAGAAAAAAAAAATCAGAAGCAAATAGGGCCAAGTTTGTTAAGATTTAAATAATTGAATAGTAGTTACACAAGTGCTTTTAAAAATTATCCTTGATATTTGAAATATTTCATCATATTTTTGTGGTAAGATACACTTAACATACAATTTACCATTAACCATTTTAATGTATACAATGCAGGGGTCTGTAGTATATTGACACAGTTGTGCATCAATCGCCACGATCTGATTCCAGAACATTTTCATCACTCTGAAAACCCTGTAACCACTGGGCAGCCACTTCCCACTCTCCCCAACCCCAATCCTTGGGGGTATTGGCCAGGCCTCCCTGCCCCCCAACCAGCCCCTTCCAGACCCTCCTCATTTCTGAAAGAGGTTTACTGGCTGATGATGAGAATTCATGTCTTGAAACTTCTTTGGGGGATATCCCATGATCAGAAATTAAAGGGATTAATATCTGTTCCTCCCGAACATTATAATATCCTAACCATCCTGCCCTGCCCTTCAGATCACAATGCAATTCTAACCCTTCCTAGTCTTGGGAAAATTCAGCCGTAGCAAGAACAATGACAATTCCCGCCTCATGATACCTCGAGAGTCACTGGGGTAAACAACAGAGATTTTGTTCATGAACTTCAACAGGCAGCTGATGGTTGCATAGCCAATAGAACAGATAGCTTTTGTTTTGTTTTGTTGTTTATGAATAATGCAAATCCCGATCCTATGCTAGCCCATCAAATATTCTTGAAAGGCCAAATATCTTCTGGCATAATGGGCAAGTGGGAATTTAAAGACTGTGGGGGACAGGGACACTGTATTGGATCTATCAGGGCATATCCCACCCATGCACTGTGTCCCCTGACAGATTCCAGAAAAATCTCCCTTCACTAGGTCATGAGCAATAAAGTACTCGGCAGGTGATAGAATTTTTACAAAGCTTTTCATCAGCTGGTCTCTCCATGCCAAGTACGTTGATGAAGGCACTGCAGTTGTGATGGGCTCCCTGATCTTGGGAAGCAGAGTTAGGCTGACCCTAAGACACTTTGCCAGTCTCCTTTGCAGTAGTCATGGGACACATTTTTGGCTGATGAGAAATCTATTGGGTACTTCTAGAAAGGTTTCTGCTCATCCTGATAAAGGGGGCAGAGACCGTTTGTGGCCATCTTGCAATCCTAAGGGACATGTCAAGAGAATCACAGCAAGGCCAATCCACATCTCTAACAAAACAGCGGCCTACCTGGTGACTTCTTGCTAAGAGAAAACAGATCCCTATTGTTCATGCCACTGCTGACTGAGTTTTCTGTAACTTGCAGCCAAAGGCATTACGAAGTGATGGAGAAACCCCTAAGGACTTCTTGGATTTACATTTGGCTGAATCATATGAAAATGGTATTTTTGTAGATCAAGTGATTGACTCTCAGCAGTTTCGCATCATTCACTCACACTCTATGGCTAAGAACCCTCTAGATCTGTAGATGTGTGTCAGTTAGTATGCTTTTGACAGCGAATAACTAAACTCTTGAGTCAATGCATTAAGGAAGAGACCTACCGGTCCCTATAAGGAAAGTGCGAAATAGGCGTTGAGAGGCTGAACAACACCATCAAGGTCTTGGGTTCTTCCCAGACCTTCTACAAAGCTAGCCTCGTTCTCAGGCTGCTCCCTTCCGGAGCACCACCAGCAGCAGCAAGGTGGGCTTTGGGGAGAAAAGGAGTTTCTGCCCAGCATTCTGGACAAGAATCCTAAAATTCCCATTCACCATTCATGGGGTCACTTGGGTCACATGCTAATCCCTGAACCATGACCACGATCCCGTAATAAAAAGTGTTGACTGGTGTCGATCAGTCAGCATCCAATCCTGGACCTGAGATGGGATTAGCTTCCCTCTCAGACCCAGAAAATTCTAGGTGCTGCAGAAACAGAAACAGACTACAATGGAAACTGACTACCCAGAACGGGGGACAGTGCAGGTGGTTCCCTAAAGCAACGTTAGGGTGTTGTTTGAAGAAAGAGGAAGGGTGCTAGGCAGGCAATACTTACAAATACCCACTACTTATTCCATAGAAGGCCCCCAGATATATTTATTAACCCAATTATGACATGTGTGTTTGGAAAGAGCAGAGAAGAAGGGAGTGTGGCAGGAAGGAGAAGAGTTAGGGTCAGTCCAAACAATGCAGCCACCGTCGGGAGATCTGCAGAGAAAGGTCCACTGGTGGAAAATTCCTGCTACGGATGTGAGTGCAAGACTTTAAAGAATAAAATAGTAATGACGCAAAAATAAACACATGCAGACAATGGAATAGAATAAAGAGTCCAGAAATATGGAGATCCAAGTATCTACTATGACAATATATCAAGAGTAGTTTTTTTTAATTTAATTTTATTTTATGATGTTATGTTAGTCACCATACATCATTAGCTTTTGATGTAGTGATCCATGATCCATTGTTTTTGTAAAATACCCAGTGCTTCATGCAGTACGTGCCCTCCTTAATACCCATCACCGGGCTAACCCATCCCCCCACCCCCCTCCCCTTGTTTGTTGTTTTTTTTAAAGACTATTTATTTATTTGAGAGAGAGAGAGAGAATGAGCGGGGGAGGGGCAGAGGGAGAGAGAGAATCCCAAGCAGACTCCCCACTGAGTGCAGAGCCCAATGCCAGTCTTGATCCCACTGAAGATCCTGACCCTAGCGGAAGTCAAGAGTCATACGCTCAACTGACTGGGCCACTCAGGTGCCCCAAGAGTAGTTTTCTCCCTCCATTTTTTCCCCCTGCTAATATATTAGAAGAAATAATGCCACACACGTTTCAGCTTACATTTTTCAACAATATAATTGTAATCAACTAACATTTACATCTGTATCAGTTGGCTATTGCTATAATGTTGCATTTTTTTCTTGTGTGTGTGTGGTTTTTTTTAACATTTTGACCCCCTTTCACACATTTCTCCCATCCCAACCCCTACCACCTCTGGCAACCCCTAATCTGTTCTCTGTATCCATGAGCTTTTCTTTGTTGTTTTTAGATTCCACATATAAGAAAAATCATACAGTATTTGTCTTTCTCTGTCTGACTTACTTCACTTAGCATAATACCCTCCTGGTCCATCTATGTTGTCACAAATGACAAGATTCATTCTTTTTCATAGCAGAATAATATAATATTCCAGTATACACACACACACACACATACACACCTCATTTTCTTTATCCTTTCATCCATCTGTAGACACTTGGATGTTTCTATATCCTGGCTATTGTAAATAATGCTGCAGTGAACATGGGGATGCAGATATCTTTTTGAATCTTGCTTTCCTTTCCTTTGGATAAATACTCTGAAGTGAAATTGCTGGATCCTATGGTAGTTCTCTCTTTAAGTTTTTTTTTTTTTTTTTTAAAAGACTTCATTTACTTATTTATTAGAGAGCGAGCGAGAAACAGCATGAGAGGGGAGAGGGTCAGAAGGAGAAACAGGGGGCGCCTGGGTGGCTCAGTTGGTTAAGCAACTGCCTTCAGCTCTTAAAAAAAAAAAAAAAAGAAGGAGAAGCAGGCTCCCCCGCTGCACGAGGGCTCCCTTTTCTACCTCCTGACCCAAACTTGTTATTTCTTGTCATTTTGGTGACAACCATTCTAACAGATGTGAGGCTAAATCTCATTCTGGTTTTGATTTGCATTTCCCTGATGATTAATGATGGTAAGCATCTTTCATATACATGTTGGCCATCTGTAGGTCTTCTTTGGGAACATGTCTATTCCAATCTTCAGCCCATTTTTTAAATCACATTGTTTGTTTTTTGCCATTAAGTTGTATGAGTTCATTAGATATTTTGGATATTAGCCCCTTATCAGGTATATGATTTGCAAATATTTTCTCCCATTCACTAGGTTGCCTTTTCATTTTGTTGATGGTTTTCTTTGCTGTGTAGAAGCTTTTAGTTTGGGGGTGCCTGGGTGGCTCAGATGGGTCTGTCTTCAGCTCAGGTCGTGATCCCAGGATCCTAGAACCGAGCCCCATGCTGAGCCCCAGGCCGACCCCCACCCTCCGCCGAGCTTTTGGCTCAGCGGGGAGCCTACTTCTCCCTCTGCCTCTTCCCCTGCTTATGCTCTCTCTCTCTCTCTCTGTATCTCTCTGCCTCAAATGAATAAATACAATTTTTTAAAAAAGTTTTTAGTTTGATGTAGCCCCACTTGTTTATTTTTGGTCTTGCTTTTGCTTTTGGTGTCAGGTTTTTAAAAATATTGTGAAGACCTATGTCAAGGAATCTACAGCCGGTGTTTTCTTCTAGGAGTTTTATGGTTTCAGGTCTTACGTTCAAGTCTTTAATCCATTTTGAGTTAATTTTTGTGTATAGTGTAAGATAGTGGTCCAGATTCATTCTTTTGCAGGTGTGGCTGTCCAATTCTCCTAGCACCATTTTTTGAAGAGACTACCCTCTCCCCCTTGTGTGTTTTTGGCTCCTTTTCCATAAATTGATTGACCATATATGTGTGGATTTATTTCTGGGCTCTCTATTCAGCTCCATTGATCTATGTGGCAGGTTTTTTTTTTTTTTTTAAGATTTAATTTATTTATTTGACAGAGAGAGACATAGTGAGAGAGGGAACACAAGCAGGGGGCGTGGGAGAGGGAGAAGCAGGCTTCCCGCTGAGCAGGGAGCCCAATGCGGGGCTCGATCCCAGGACCCCGGGATCATGACCTGAGCCGAAGGCAGACGCCTAACGACTGAGCCACCCAGGCACCCCGATGTGGCACTTTTTATGTCAACACCGGGCTGTTTTAATTACTACAGCTTTGTAATGTGGTTTGAAACCGGGGGTGGGGGTGTGGGGGGGCTGTTGGTGATACCCGTGGCTTTGTTCTTTCTCAAGCTTGCTTTGGCTATTTGCGTCCTGTTGTAACTCCGTACAAACTTGCTATTGTCTTTTTCTATTTCTGTAAAAACTGTCATTGGAATTTTGATAGCGATTGCGTGGAATCTGTGGATTGCTTTGGGTAAGGGTAGCATTTCAGTTCCGCTGGGAACTAGGTGGTTTGTGCAACCAACGGTGCTGGCGTCATGAACTCCCCATCTGTCGAGAATAAAACCCTGGTGCATACACACAGAAGGATAAATTCCAGGTAGACGGCAATTGTAAATTAACGAAAGAAGATGTGAGAACATTGCCCTCGGGGATGCCCGAAACTTTCCCAAGCCCGAACCTCCAGTGGGCGGTGTCTGGCATCCCGCCTCCTGCATTGGGTCCCACGGGCTACGTCACGGGGAGTCCAGCCAATGAGGGCTGGGCGTGGACGGCGCGCTCAGCCAATGGGGCCAGGGCGGGAGATTTGAAAGGGCCTCAGCGGGGGCCCGGCCCGGCAGGTTCAGTCGTTTGCCCGCGGCCCGGAGGGTGGCTGTGCCACGGGCCCCAGGTGAGCTGGCCTCCTTTCGCGGGTCTTGCGCTGGGAGAGGGCAGGTGATCAGCAGGCCGGGGGTCCGTTGGGCGGCCCGCGCGCACCCGCCGGGCTACCGGGAGCTCAAGGGTAGAGGGAGGGTCCTGAAAGGGGGGTGTGCAGGAGCAGGGCGGGGGCGGCGAGACGAGCGCCCGGGTGCGCCCCGATGAGCCAGCGACTTGATCAGCCCCCTTTCAGCAGCCCCAGAGCCGCGCTTCCGGCTCGATCGGTCCGACGCCCTCCTCTCTCGCTCCCTCTTTTTTTCCTGCTTCTTACAGCCCTGTTTCCCTTGTGTGCCCAGCTCTCCTCCCCCTTTCCCTCTAAGGATGGCCCAGAAGGAGAACGCCTACCCCTGGCCCTACGGCCGGCAGACGGTAAGGGCTTTCCCACGTCCCCTCCCCCCACCCGCATGGAGAGTTCCTGCCCGGGCATTTGAGGTCGTGCGGAGGGCGACCCTCCGAGTCTGCCCCGCTTTGCTCCAGCGAATGGGTCCCAAGAATTTGCTGGCGGAACCGGGTCTGGGCATTTGCAAACACATCCTATCAGGTGCCGCCGAGTTGAATCTGATCAGCCTATGAGGACCCCTCCAGGGTTGAGCCTTTTTGTCACGTATACAAATGATACCTGGGACTGAGCAGGCAGGTTTTTTGCCCTTCGGGCCATGATTCCCAACCCTTGTCCTGAACAAATAGGCTAGACAGGAAGTAGAGAGAGACTCTGAACAGGGTTTTTATAGGTTTAAAAGATTCAGGACATGTTAAATTTGGAATTTGGAATTTGTTTTAGTGACTGGTGTGAGATCAAGATCTAAATAGATTTATTTTCCAGTTGTCCTAAGATCTTTCAGTGGTCAGTCTACTCTCTAATTTGAAATGCCACCTTTATTATATAAAATGCCCACCTCTATGTGGGTCTATTTCTGGACTCTTATTTTGTCCAACCTGCTTGCTTATAAATTCTGTACTGACATCACTGCTTGGGAATGGGTTTTTAGGGCATGAGGCTTTCTTCTCTAGGCTAAGAAGAAGGAAGGGGCTCTCACAGGCATTGCTCCCTGTTGGTGGGGCTTGGGTATCCTGAAGTGTCCATCTGTCCCCTTGTCCACCAGCTCCCGCCCTCACGGAGCACTTAGTGAGGCTGGCAAGAACAGAGGCTGAAAGAGAAACCATTGTGGTCACTCCTGAAAGGAAGTTGTGTATATTGCTCTGAGAAGCTGCAAGAGAGAAATGGTCCGGGGCCATCAGAGTAGCCCTCAGTGTCTCCAAAGCCTCTTGTTGCAAAGGGGTGAACACTGGAATTTGTTGCAACATTCAAGACCTCCGGGACCTTATCTAAACCTTAATAGACTGAGTTTTTAATTTTTTTCTAATTTTTTAAATTATTTTTTTTGAAGATTTTATTTTTAAGTAATCTCTGCGCCCAACACGGGGCTCGAACTCACAGCCCTGAGATCAAGAGTTGCGTGTTCTACTGACTGAGCCAGCCAGGTGCCCCTAGACTGAGTTTTTAGGGGGCTGTGAGAATGTTTCTGCTAAAACCCCTTGAATTGTGGGCGGTTTGTTTTTGTTTTTTTCCTTTTTTAACCTGGCTCTCTACTCCCCACTGGGGTGGGGGAGGGCAGGGTGAATGAGTGTGGGGTTGTGGACGGTACCATAGAGGTTAGACAGTTACGTGCCTGAACATGTGATGTGGGCCATGGCCAAGGAGGTGAAATGTTCAGTGTTGGGGTGAGTCCTTTGCTCCTTATCTTAGGCCAACCTAGGTCGCTTATGAAGAACCCATTTTATTTTTTTTTTTTAAGATTTTATTTATTTATTTGAGACAGAGAGCATGAGAGGGAGGAGGGTCAGAGGGAGAAGCAGCCTCCCCGCCGAGCAGGGAGCCCGATGCGGGACTCGATCTCGGGACTCCAGGATCATGACCTGAGCCGAAGGCAGTCGCTTAACCGACTGAGCCACCCAGGCGCCCGAAGAACCCATTTTAATACGGAGCAAGGAGCGGAGCCTTGGGCAGAGTAGCAAAATGGTCTCGGTGTTCCTCTTTGAACAGGGGGTGGGTGGCTGGCTGGCTGGGTGGGCTGACAGCAAGTATTGAAATGCTGCTTTTAGCACGTTCCAACCCGCTCCCCGGGACAAAGGCACCCTCAGAGCTCCCCACTGCTGCTCCTTCTCAGACTCAGCCTGGCCTGAACACCCTGCCCCAGAGAGTCCTCCGGAAGGACCCTGCCACCCCGTCTGCGCTTGTCCTCATGAGCCGCTCCAATGGCCAGCCCACAGGTAACTGGGACACGGGAAGGGATTGAGCTGAGGGGCCTAGGGTCTAGGGTCTATGGGGAGGGTGCCGGGATGAAAATGTCAAAGTTGGGGGAGGTTGCTGAACTCCCCTGTTGTTTCCTTAGCTGCCCCTGGCCAGAAGGTGGTGGAGCACAGCAGTGGGACGCCCAACTTCTCAACGTGAGTATCCAAACCTTGGGGTGGCAAGAGAGGGGGGCGGGGAGCAAACACGGAGGACATGGGGGAGGCGGCCACGCAGGGCAGGAGCAGGGATGCAGGCAAGAAAGCCTGATCCGTCCTCAACTCGTCCTCACCTCCCTTGGGAGAGAAGCAGGGCTCAGGGCCGGCGGGGCTGGGGGAGAGGGGAGAACGTGGCGCCTCGGGTGACCCACAGGCTGGCGCTCGCCTGCCTTCCCCCCACCTCTCATCAGGCGCTCCTTCACCATCGACGACTTTGAGATCGGGCGTCCTCTGGGCAAAGGCAAGTTTGGAAACGTGTACTTGGCTCGGGAGAAGAAAAGCCATTTCATTGTAGCTCTCAAGGTCCTCTTCAAGTCTCAGATAGAAAAGGAGGGCGTGGAGCACCAACTGCGCAGGGAGATCGAAATCCAGGCCCATCTGCAGTATGAGTCCTGCCCTCCACCCACCCCAGCCCCTCTGCTCCTGCCCCGGCTCCTCTTTCACCCCCTGCCCCATCCAGACTGCCCTGCAGTGGTCCCTTGGCCCACTGAGCTCCCAGCCCCGGTCAAGGCCCCACTGAACTCCCCCGGCCAGAGCCTTGAATCCAGAGGGCCGCCCCCAGTTCCCTTTCACCACTGCCAGCCCCGCTGTCCCTGGCCTGGTCCAAATGTGACCCCACTTTGCCCCACCTGGCACTGTCATCTTTCCCATTTCCTTCGGCCGGGATGCACCCTGAGTCCTCCCCTGTCCCCTCCAGGCATCCCAACATCCTGCGCCTTTACAACTATTTCTATGACCGGCGAAGGATCTACTTGATTCTGGAGTACGCCCCCCGCGGGGAGCTCTACAAGGAACTGCAGAAGAGCCGCACTTTTGACGAGCAGCGAACAGCCACGGTCTGGGCGGGTGGGCTCTTTGGGGCACCAGCAGGGGCCCGAGGCTGGGGGTCCACCGCTTGGAGTTGGACATCTAGTCTTGCCTGACCTCCTGTCATTGGCCCTCCCAGATCATGGAAGAACTGGCAGATGCTCTAATGTATTGCCATGGGAAGAAGGTGATTCACAGGGACATAAAGCCGGAGAATCTGCTCTTGGGGCTCCAGGGAGAGCTGAAGATCGCTGACTTTGGCTGGTCTGTCCATGCCCCCTCCCTGAGGTACGCTGGGCCAGGGGACCGGGCCTGGGTGTGAATGGCAGGCACGTTCAGGGTAACAGGACTCCAGATCTTGATCCCCGGACACGTGTGGGTTTGTCCTCAAGTGCCTATAGACACGGCAATCTCTTTACAGAGACCCCCAATTCTGTTGCCCAGATTTCCTACCGAATATACTGGGACCCACTCATCGCGTCGCTGAGAATACTCCCACCTCATTTATAATGGCTTCATAGTATTGTAGATAGATAGAACCTGATCCATTTTTTTTCAAGATTTTATTTATTTGAGAGAGGGTGAGAGAGAGATGAGCAGACGGGAAGGGCAGAGGGAGAGGGAGAAGCAGACTCCCCGCTGAGCAGGGAGCCCGATATGGGACTCCACCCAGGACCCTGAGATCATGACCAGAGCCGAAGGCAGATGCTCAACCGACTGAGCCACCCAGGCGCCCCAACCTGATCCATTTCAGCAGGACCTGCCAGATGGACTTTTGAGAGGGCCCCAGTTTTCCCGTTAATTCTAAGATGAGCATTGCCCTTAGATCTGATTATTTTAAGATACATCCCTCCGGGTGGAAAGGCTGGGGCAGTGTGTGATTCTACCCCTGGGGCTTTCTTCGGGCTCTATCTTTACCCTACTCCTGCCCCAAAGGGCCCTGTCAGAGCCTGGTTGAAATACTCCCCTGGCTCATCCTGGGGTCGCTCGGCTCCCTGTCGGGCAGCAGGGAAAACACAGGTGGTCTTGACCTGGGATCCCTGCCCTTCCCCCCGCCATCCCACCCAGGAGGAAGACGATGTGTGGTACCTTGGACTACCTGCCCCCAGAAATGATTGAAGGGCGCACACACAACGAGAAGGTGGATCTGTGGTGCATCGGGGTCCTCTGCTATGAGCTGCTGGTGGGAAACCCGCCCTTCGAGAGCGCTTCCCACAATGAGACGTATCGGCGCATCGTCAAGGTGGGAGGGCGGGCATGGTGCCTGGCTGCAGAGGCCCGGCGGGCCCTGTGGAATTCTCCAGATGGAATGGGGGTGGTCGAGGATAAAACTAAGGGGGCCCTTGTCCTTCCTCGACTTCTGCAGGTGGACCTGAAGTTCCCCGCCTCTGTGCCCACGGGAGCCCAGGACCTCATCTCCAAGCTGCTCAAGCACAACCCCTCAGAACGGCTGCCCCTGGCCCAGGTCTCTGCGCACCCTTGGGTCCGGGCCTACTCCCGGAGGGTGCTGCCTCCCTCCGCCCTTCAGTCTGTCCCCTGACTCGTCCCTGTCATTTATTCGGTCGTGCCTGTTTGTATGCCCGTATATGTGGGGTTGGAAGGAGGGGTACCTGGCCTGTTCCTTTACTTGTCTTCTACCTCCTTTTTATTTAATAAAGGCTGAAGCTTTTTATACAGATGAGTTTAGATGCTTTACATACAGGTGGAGACTGCTGAGGGGTGGGGGGGCTGGTGGGTGAGGATTGCCGCTGCTCAGCTCTCCCTGGCCACACCCACCCTTGCCCTCGTTCTGCTTCCTGCTCCCCCCACCCCTTTCTCTTTCTCCCTTTGTTTCTTCCCCTGCTCTGGCTGCTGGAGCCTCCGCTCCCCTCGGCTGCTGCTGAACCCCAGCTGCACCTCTAGTCTTTCCTTCTGGTTCAGCCTCTGCCAACCTAGGAGCAACTGAACATGGCCTTCCCCTAGAAGCTGTCTTTGTTTTACTGCTCTGCTCAGGATCTAGCACAGGACACAGAGAGGTTGCAGAGTCCACCAAAAGTCACACAGCTAGTAAGTGGGGAGAGCCCAGTTTTAAAGTCCATATTCCTTAATGCTGCGCTAGGATGGTGTATTGGTTACTTTCGGGCAGCACACACATTTATTTTACGTGCTTATGGATCACAGACCTGGAACAGGAATTGCAGTTTTTACCGTTACTCTGTGGTCCAGGGAAAAAAGGTGCCTTACCAGATTAAGAAAGGGTTTGGTTTTTGGTGTCCTGACTAGATGTTGACTTTCATCAAAGGCTTTCTCTTCGTCTATTGGTTACTTACTCTTTTAATCATTGTGAGGTATGGGAATAAATTTTCTTTTTTAGACTTCATGCAGTTCTGTTTTTGTTTTTTTTTTATAAATGTTCTTATTTTGGGGGATGCCTGGGTGGCTCAGTCGTTAAGCGTCTGCCTTCAACTCAGGTCATGATCCCAGAGTCCTGGGATCGAGCCCCGCATCGGGCTCCCCGCTCAGCAAGGAGCCTGCTTCTCCCTCTCCCTCTGCCTGCTCCCCCTACTCGTGCTCACTCTCTGTCAAATAAATAAATAAAATCTTAAAAAAAAAAAGTTCTTATTTTTATTTGATCTTAGTTAACTGATGCGCCACCAGCCATTCCTAGAGCTGCCGTAACAAACTACCACTAAGGAGGTGGTTTAGAACAGAAAATCGACTGGTCCAAAATCAGATTGGCCACAGTGCCCCACCCCCATCAAGGGTCGGGAGGGCATCCTTCCTCCGCTCTTCCAGCTTCGGCTGGCTCCAGGCATTTCTGGGCGTGAGGCTTCCCTACTCCCAGCTCTGCTTCTTCATGCTCTTCCCCTCTTCTCTCTCTGTATCTTCTGTGATTTATAAGAACTCTAGTCATTTCATTTAGGGCCCACCCAGATAATCCAGGATGATCTTATCTTAAGTTCCTTAATTACATCTGTAAAGATTCTTTTCCAGATGGGGTAAAAAGACTCTTTTACCCATGGGGTAAAACAATTGAATGATGTTATAAGATTTTTTTTTAAACCCTGGTTTCTCTCCCTTTTCTCTGCCAACCCCTTCCTTCCTTCGGCCAATGAAATCCACAGGGTCTCAGCCCCACCTCCCTTACTCACGAACTGCACTGCTCTCACCCTGATTCAAGCCACCAGCCTCTTAACTGTTCTCCCTGCTCCTATTCCTGGCCCGTCCTCCACATGGAAAGTTAGAGTTCTTGGAATAAAATCCAAACTCATTCTATGGCAAGGTCCTCTACCCGTTTTCAACCCTGGCTGCACATCATAATCACCTGGAGGGCTTATGGAGAAAAGAGAACTCTTGGACTATCAGCCTGAGAAATTCAGATTTAATCCGCCTAGGCTGAGACCCAGGCATCCATCTGAGTTAAAAATCCCTGCCTGAAGAGATTCTGTTCCTCCCTACTTGGAGCTCAGCTCCCAGCTGCTCTAACCCCTTCCATCACTAAAGCACTGGCCTCCTTGCTGTTCCTTGAACGTTGCCAAATTTGTTTCTACCTCCGGCCCTTTGCACTTGCTCTTCCCTCTGTCTAGAATGGCACCTGCAGCCTCCTTTGAGTCATGGGAAGAATCAGCCATCTGTATCATGATCTTTGGTCAATGACCTGTGCTTGACCCCTCAGAGACTTTTCTAAGAGGCATCATCTCCTTGCTCATGAAAATTCCACATATTCTAGCAAGAGCCGCTAGATAATGTGACGATATGACATAATTCCGTATCCCACATAAATCCTACATTCCACCCCACAACCCACACAACAAACATCTCACTTGACAAATCCTACAGAGAACAGAAGGGCTTGTGTCCTGGGGAGTAGGGGGAAGGCTGGCCTGGTTGACATTTTTTTTTTTTTTAAGAATTTATTTATTTATTTGACAGCAGGAGAGGGAACACAAGCAGGGGGAGTGGGAGAGTGAGAAGCAGGCTTCCCGCTGAGCAGGGAGCCCAATGCGGGGCTCGATTCCAGGACCCCGGGATCATGACCTGAGCCGAAGGCAGACCCTTAACGACTGAGCCACCCAGGCGTCCCTGGGTGACATTTTTTTTTTAAGTAAAGATATCATTACACTGAGTCCAGCTGACCTGGAATGTTTGTTCACTTTGGGAGCTTGATGATCACCTTACCTTCCCACTGAACAGACGATGATAGGAAAAAGAAACGAAAAGCCACTTCTCTTCTTCCTCGGGGGTCTGGTTGTGTCCTCCTGATAGGTTGGCCGATACTTTGCTCTTGAAAGCCTGTCTGCATGTCTGTGGGTGGTGTGGGCACTGGTAAGACGCGAGAGGTGGTCTGCTCCCCTCATTGTGGCCTGATTGGTGGGGGGGCTTTGCGGAGGAACGAGCTTTAGCTTCTGGCTGGCACCCCTGAGTTCTAGTCCTTTCTCCACTGTTCATTAGCCATGTGACCTTGGCCAAGTGGTTTAATCTTTATGAGCCCTTTAAGATGGAAATAACAATCCTATCTTGCCTATAACATAGTCTGTTCTCAAGTGCAGTAATGTGCATGGTATAAATAGCATTAAAAAATGTAGTCTCAGGGGGTGGGGTGGGAGGGATGGGGTGACTGGGTGATAGACACTGGGGAGGGTATGTGCTCTGGTAAGCGCTGTGAATTGTGCAAGACTGTTGAATCTCAGATCTGTACCTCTGAAACAAATAATGCAATATATGTTAAGGAAAAAAAAAAGAAGAAGAAGAAGGTAGCAGGAGGGGAAGAATGAAGCGGGGGAAATTGGAGGGGTAGACGAACCATGAGAGATGATGGACTCTGAAAAACAAACAGGGTTCTAAAGGGGAGGGGGGTGGGAGGATGGGTTAGCCTGGTGATGGGTATTAAAGAGGGCACGTTCTGCATGGAGCACTGGGTGTTATGCACAGACAATGAATCATGGAACACTACATCTAAAACTAATGATGTAATGTATGGGGATTAACATAAGAATAATAGAATATATATATATAAAAAAATGTAGTCTCAGGCACCTGGGTGGCTCAGTTGGTTAAGTGTCTGCCTTTGGCTCAGGTTATCATCCTGGGGTACTGGGATTGAGTCCCACATGGGGCTCCATGCTCGGCGGGGAGCCTACTTCTCCTTCTCCCTCTCTCTTTGCTTCCTGCCCCCCCACTCGGGCTCACTCTCTCTCTCAAATAAATAAATAAAATCTAAAAAAAAAAAAAAGAGTTAGTCTCCATTAGAAGGAAAGCACAGGAAAACATCCACAAAATGAAAAGGCAACTTACTGAATGGGAGAAAATATTTGCAAGTCATATATCTGATATGGATATCCAAACTATTTAACTCAAGAGCAAAAAACAAAAAAATGATTTAAAATGGGGAGAGGGTGCCTGGGTGGCTCAGATGGTTAAGCGTCTGCCTTCGGCTCAGGTCATAGTCCCGGGGTCCTGGGATTGAGTCCCACATCGGGCTCCCTGCTCCGCGGGGAGCCTGCTTCTCCCTCTGCCTCTCTCTCTCTCTCTGTCTCTCATGAATAAATAAATAAAATCTTAAAAAAAAATAAAAATAAAATAAATAAAAAAATAAAATGGGGAGAAAATCTGAACAGATATTTTTCCAAATAAGACATACAAATGGCCACCAAGCACATGAAAAGATGCTCAGCTGCACTAATCATCAGGGAAATGCAAACCAAAACCACAATGAGATCACCTCACACCTGTTAGAATGGCCGTTATCAAAAACGCAAGAAGGAGGGACGCCTGGCTGGCTCAGTGGGTGGAGCGTGCAACTCTTGATCTCGGGGTTGTATGTTCAAGCCCCAGGTTGGGTGTAGAGTTTACTTAAAAATAAGATCTTGGGGCGCCTGGGTGGTTCAGTTGGTTGAGCGACTGCCTTCGGCTCAGGTCATGATCCTGGAGTCCCGGGATCGAGTCCCACATCGGGCTCCCTGCTCAGCGGGGGGTCTGCTTCTCCCTCTGACCCTCTTCCCTCTCGTGCTCTCTCTCATTCTCTCTCTCTCAAATAAATAAATCTTTAAAAAATAAATAAAAATAAAAATAAAATCTTAAAAAAATAAAAAGCATTGGTGATGGGGCGCCTGGGTGGCTCAGTCGGTTAAGCGTCTGCCTTCAGCTCAGGTCATGATCCCAGAGTCCTGGGATCGAGCCCCGCATTGGGCTCCCTGCTCAGCGGGGAGCCTGCCTCTCCCTCTCTCTCTGCCTGCCACTCTGCCTACTTGTGTTCTCTCTCTCTGTCAAATAAATAAATAAAATCTTAAAAAAAAAAAAAAGGCATTGGTGAGGATGTGGAGTAAGAGGAAGGAACCCTGGTGCACTGTTGGTGGGAATGTACGTTGGTGCAGGCACTATGGAAAGCGGCATGGAGAGTACCCCAAAAACGGAAAGATAGAACTACCATAGGATCCAGTGATCCCATTTCTGGGTATTTATCCAACGAAAACAAAAAGAGTAACTTGAAAATATATATGCACCCCTATATTTGTTGCAGCGTTATTTACAATAGCCAAGATGAGGAAGCAACCAAGTGTCCATCGATGGATGAACGGATAAAGAAGATGTATATATATCACATCTTCATATAATATATATTATAAATGAATATTTATAAATAGCTATAAATAGTCTTATTCTAGAAAGGATTTAAAGTAGTTTGCAAGATATGTAAAACAGAAAATAATAGAGAAGTGGGGATGCATTCCTCAAAGAACATATATAGATGGCAAATAAGCACATGAAAAGATACTCAACATTGTTAGTTATTAGGGAACGCAAATTAAAACCATGCTGAGACATTAGCATACGCTTACTAGAATGGCTAAAAGAAGGAAGACAGACAGGACCTAGGAGCTTGACTGTGGGTTTTCCAAAGGAATAGAAAATGGAATTCCCAACCAGGAGACAAATTCCCACACATGGGCTGTAATCTCGAGGAAATCGCTTTCTAAACGTGAAATAGGTTGAAAGGAGAGAGGGTGGAGTAGCCCCCTGAAGGAAGCTAGGTTCCCCCCACGGTCTCTATACCTACCGAGCTTTGCAGCCTTACAAATCCTCTCTGGTCTGGTCTGGTCTGTGGCAGGAGTCTTTCTTACTAGACATATATTTTGTGCGCCCAGCTGATCGTGGGAATGAGCGAGTCTAATAGTCAGAAGAGCCCTGCTAGCTTCACATACTGTCTCCTCATGACTTGAAACACAACGGGGTGGTATCGATCTCACTGACCGACCTACTGATCGCTCATGCCACATGAGGCTGGTTCCTGAGATGGCTGGATGTGCCGCAGACATTCTGTGCCCACGGGGACGGCGGAGGTCAAGACAGATTGTCAGTAATCTGTTCCAAAGCGCAGAGTGAGAAGTTTTCTCTGGGTTCCCTGGGTAAGGAATTGGCTGGTTGGGATTTGGAGGGATTGTCAGTGGACCCCCAAAAGGATGTTCAGCCCCCAAAGCAGCCGCCAATGATATATATCTGCGGAGAACGTCACAAAGAAAAATGGAATAAGGGGCGCCTGGGTGGCTCAGTCGGTTAAGCGACTGCCTTCGGCTCAGGTCATGATCCTGGAGTCCCTGGATCGAGTCCCGCATCGGGCTCCCTGCTCGGCGGGGAGTCTGCTTCTCCCTCTGCCCTCTTCCCTCTCATGCTCTCTGTCTCTCATTCTCTCTGTCTCAAATAAATAAAATAAAATCTTTAAAAAAAAAAAAAAGAAAAATGGAATAAAATCCAGGGGTCCAATCAGAGGCAGAGAATGTGGATACAGAATAAAGTACAAGAGAAGGACAAAAAGATTGGTGGTTCGGGTCGCCTGGGTGGCTCAGTTGGTTCAGCATCAGACTTTTGATTTCGGCTTGAGTCATGATCTCAGGGTCCTGGGATGGAGCCCCGTGTGGGGCTCTGTGCTCCGACGGGAGATTCTCTCTCCTTCTCCCTCTGCCCCTTGCCCTGCTCATGCGCTCATGCTCTCTCGCTCTGTAAAATAACAAATAAATAAATCTTTTTTTTAAAAAAGATGGGTGGTTTTTGATGCTCGATGAAACACAGAATTGGGGCACCTGGGTGGCTCAGTCGTTGGGCGTCTGCCTTCGGCTCAGGCCATGATCCCAGGGTCCTGGGATCGAGCCCCGCATCTGGCTCCCTGCTCAGTGGGAGGCCTGCTTCTCCCTCTCCCACTCCCCCTGCTTGTACTCCCTCTCTCGCTGTCTCTCTCTCTGTCAAATAAGTAAATAAAATCTTAAAAAAAAAAAAAAAGAAAAGAAACACAGAATTCAGGGTGCCTGGGTGGTTCAGTCGTTAAGTGTCTGCCTTTGGCTCAGGTCATGATCCCAGAGTCCTGGGATTAAGCCCTACTCAGCGCAGAGCCTGCTCCTCCGTCTCCCACTCCCCCTGCTTGTGTTCTCTCTCTCGCTGTATCTCTCTCTGACAAATAAATAAATAAAAATCTATTTAAAAAATTAAAAAAAAAGAAACAGAATTCAGAGCACTATCTTTGTATTTGCAGTTGCTGTAAATGTGGTATCGCTTTTGATTAGTGTGCTTATCTTAATGAATACAACTACATACACATGATTTCATTATTTTTTTTTACATGGTTTCTTTTTTTTTTTTTTTTTTTAAGACAGATTGGCAGATTGAGCGTGATTGGTAGAGCGTAAAGATGGAAAGAACCAGGGTCTCTGGTGATTTTGTTGAACTACTGAATTTACCGACCCTGGAGTCCTTGGCCATCTGTGGCAGATTTACGAGTAAGATCAAGGGATACTAATGGTTTGTCATATACTGGGCCAATATTTTCTTTCCCTCTCTGCAATTTGTCATTTAACATAGTTTTATCTGATTTTGGGTCTTACTTTAAGAAGCCTTCGTCACCCCAAGCTTATAAAACAAACAAACCAACAAAACATGCACTTTTGTTTTCTTTCATAATTGTCTGTTTTTCATTTAAAAATGTGATCAAGGGGCGCCTGGGTGGTTCACTCCGTTAAGTGTCTGCCTTCTGCTCAGGTCATGATCCCAGGGTCCTGGGATCGAGCCCCGCATCGGGCTCCCTGCTCAGTGGGAAGCCTGCTTCTCCCTCTCCCACTCCCCCTGCTTGTGTTCCCTCTCTTGCTGTCTCTCTCTCTGTCAAATAAATATATAAAATCTTAAAAAAATAATAAAAAATTAAAATGTAATCAAAATTATTTTTTTTAACGTAAGGGATGAAACCTTTTTTTTTTTTTTCATTTTTGTTTTGGTCCAACTCGCTGGTCTCTTATACTTGCACCATTTATATAAATTGATCCCAAATACCACCATCTTCTTCATATACCAAATTTCCATATACAGGCATTGCATAATTTGCAACAAAAAAAAATATGTGTATTCATGGAGTAGTGGGGAAAACATGGGCCTTTAAAAACACCTGGTTGACTCAGTTGGACAGGAGACTGACTCTTGATTTTGGCTCAGGTCATGATCTCAGGGTTGGGAGATCGAGCCCCATGTCAGGCTCCTTACTGGGCATGGAGACTGCTTGGGGTTCTCTCTCTCTCCCTCTACCCCTCCTCCCTAAACCCCTGCTTGCACTCTCTCTCTCTAAAAAAATAAAATATAAACACATGTGTTTAAATAAATAAATATAGAAAGATATTTGTCCGATTGCGGCAAAACTCATCCTCCTCTATCTCCCTACTACTGGGTAGTACAAACCTCTTTGACCCAAATCTGCTCTTACAAAGTTCTAAAAAGAGTATTCCAAAGTCTCATGAACAGAGTGTGCATATGCATGAAAATATCACGTCAGACCACAGCAGTGACCCACGGCCGCTGACAGCAATAGGCAAACAGGAGTAATGAGCCCATCCTGGGGTAGGCTCCCACTTCCAGCAGCCTGGAGTGAACAACGTAGCAAACTATCCGGGAAAATCCGGGAAGTAAATCCTGAAGTCTCTACAGGCCATCTGGCTTCTATTGAAACTACTCAGCTTTGTCATCGCAGCACGAAAGTGACCAGAGACAGTTCATCGATGCATGGACATGGCCGTATTCCAAAAAAACTTATGGACACTGAAACTTAAATTTCACATCATTATATGAATTTTCATATCCTTTCTTTTTCAACCATTTAAACCTGTAAAAACCATTCTCAGCTCACAAGCCGTATAAAAGCGGTAGTGAGCTGGATCTGGCCCATGGGCCATACTTGGCTGACCCCTAACATAGGACACACTGTGGTTGCTCCCCCACAGCCCCTGCCCCCTCTGCCACTGAGTTGCAGCTACTGGGGTTTGGAGGGGACTGACCCACCCCTAGCTCCAGGAGGAGCATAATTGTTTTAACCTAATAAGTTGATTCTCATCACCTTGCCAGAGTGATTGCTTCTGGATACTCAGTCCTTTTTTTTTTTCTTTTATGATTTTATTTATTTATTTGAGAGAGAGAGTGAGTGAGTGGGCACAAGTGGGCGGAGGGGCAGAGGAAGAGTGAGAAGCAGACTCCCCACCAAGCAGGGAGCCCCGCCCACGCCGGAGATCCCAGGACCCTGAGATCAATACCTGAGCCAAAGGCAGCCGCTTGCCTGAGCCATCCAGTCGTCCCTGGATACTCAGTCCTAAGTCAGTCAGACATGGTATTACCCTGGCCAATGTGACTAAATTGTACATTGAACCAGTTTAGGCCAATAAGATGTAAAGGGAAATTAACTGGGCCTTTGGTGGAAGCGATTCCTTTCTCCCCTTCTGGAAGGTGTGGGAGCATAGCATTCAGGGGTTCTGGTTGCATGAAACAGAATAATTTGGGCTCATTTAAGCATAAGTGGACTTTATTATGAGCATCCTGGGTGATTCACAGCCTCTGGAGGAGCACCAGGAATCTCTAGAAGGACCAGGCGTGGAGTCGGCCCAGCCAGGGAAAATTCCACTGCAGGAGGGCTCCATGGTAGAGCTGGAGCTGTGTGCCTGGGAAGCTGGGAGAGGGGCTGCTTGATATTTCAGCTTCCTGATGACGTGGGAGTGTCCTTAGATATTGAGTCTGATCTCAGGAGACCAAAAATGATGACGAGTGACCCCCGTTATGGACTGAGGGTGCTTGTCCTTCCGAAAGTCGTCTATTGACGCATTAGTCCCCAGTGTGATGGTATCTGGAGGTGAGGCCTTTGGAGGTAATTAGGTTTAGACAAGGTCATGAGGGTGGGGTCCTTACGATAGGATTTAGTCCCTTCTAAGAAGAGGCTGAGAGCTAGCTTTCTCTCTTCACCATGTGAGGGCACATGGAGAAGACAGGAAGAGGGGTCTCACCAGGGACCACCACATCAGCTGGCATCTTGGGCTTCCCAGACTCTAGAAGTGTGAGACATAAATGTCTGTTGTTTAAGACACCCAGTTTACGGTGTTTTGTCATAGCAGCCCAAGGAGACGAATACAACCCCCGGAAGAATGACAAAGAGTAGCCATTTTGCCCCCATGAGGAAGCGCACTTGGGATAACGCTGCCCCCGCAGACAGAAACCAGGTCCTTTGTGACAGTCCTAGAGCACTGGACCCAAGCTTCTCTGAGCACACTCTCTCGTCTTGAGACCATTATCGCATGACACAATGCAGTGTCCTTGCTTTAACGTTGGTGTTGGTCCAACTTGTGTTTTCTATCACTTGCTGAATAAAGAGTGTCTGCCTGCTGAGGGGTAAAGGGAAGACGGGGTTGGGGGGGTTCAGCCCCAGAGAGGGGGGACCTCATGGTTTATTAGTCAGGACTCTGGGTACAAGTGACAGAAACACATCTTGAATGTGTTCAAGTCACAAAGAGGAAATCAGTGGTTTGTGGTCATTTAATACATATTTACACAGCGCCTACTATAGGCTAGGCACCCTAAACACTGCGGATACGGATCAAAACAGACCAAAAAAAAAAAGCCCTACAAAAAACCCTTACCCTCAAGGAGCTTACATGAGCAAGTAAGCAAGTATATAGTATATGCCACGCACAAAAGGAAGGGAAGGGAAATCGGGGATTGCTGGGGAAAGCGGATCCAATTTTAAACAGGTTATCAGGGGAGGCTGCACTGAAGAGGTGGTATTTGAGTAAGTAAGGAACTGAAGTTGAAATTTTCCTTGGTAGACTCAGCCTTAAAAAAAAAAAGGAAGAGCAAGTGTCTATCCCTGAGGCAGAAGAACAGCGAGGGGGCCAGCACTGTGGCTTCCGCGAGACCAACGAAGGGAAGACAAGGAAGAGTTGGGATCAGAAGAATGGTAGCGGGGCTCCGATCTCCGTGCAGAGCCATTCGTTTATTGAATATTTTACCTCGCGGCAAAATCACACACCATCCTCCAAGCGGAGAGATTCTCCAACGTGGAGGGGGCCGGAGACAGAGGACAGAGTGGCAAAAGCACAGGAAAGCCCTTAAGCCTGCTTGGTTGTCCATCGTGAGTCGCTCAGGACAGTTCTGCAGGTCGGTGAGCCGAGGATGGTGGACCCGACCATTCGTGCTCTGCTGGGGATTCCGGTTGCATCCCTCCCGATGGACTAAGCGTGGTTCAATCCCGATGGTCCAAGCAGGAGAGACTCTTTTCATTCCCACAAACTCTAGGAGCCGCATCTCTGGTGCCCACTGGGTGTGTTTGATAAGCAACAACTGTGGGCGTGACAATTGTGGGTGGAAGGAGTCTGAGCCCCGCCCCGGAGGGCTCGGGTATTTCAGGACCTTGATCTTTAAGACTTGCCCGGCCTCATCCTGAGGGGGCGGAGCGACGAGGGCAGCTGTCACCTCCTTCGCCCCGCCCCGCCGGCTCTCACGTGGGTTCGGCGGCTCAATAACAGCTCTTCTTCCGGGACTTCCTGGTCACCGCGACCAATCAGAGTGTTCTTCCTGTCCTGACCATTGTCAGCCGGCTGCCAATCGCGCGCCTCTACCAACGCCCCTTAAAGGCGCCGCCGACGCCGCCCGAGTCGGGGCGAATCAGTTCCGCGGTTCCTGCCCCAAACTGCGGCATGGAGTCGTCCCGGGGGCGGCCTGGGCCCGAGGCGGACCTTCTGGCTCTGGGGGAACAGCAAGCCGCGATCTTCGGCGGCGGCCTGGGCCGAGCGCCCTCTGCGCCGCCCTCAGGCCTCCCGGTGTCCGGGCAGGAAGAGGCCGAGAACGTTGGGGGCGCGAGCCGCCACCCCGCGGCGTCCCCGAAGACTTCGAGCCGCGGCGCCGTCCACCGGGCCGAGCGGGAGGCTCGGGACTACGAGCCGGGCCGCGGAGGGACGCCGTCCGCGCCGGGGAGCCTCCGGGGGGCGCCGGGTCCCGAGCCCGACCCGCACGGGTCCTCTGGGCGCCAGGACCCTGAGCCGCCGGAGGACGAGCCTGCATCCGAGAGGGGCTGCCGTCGAGGCAGCGGGATGGAGGCTGAGCCGCGGGAGGAAGACGAGGAGGAGGAGGAGGAGGCGGCGGCGGCCGACAGGGCTGGCCGCTCGTTCTCCAGCCGCCTTCAGGACAGCCGCAGCCTGGACGGGCTGAGCGGGGCGTGCGGCGGCGCCGGGTCGGCAGGGGGTGCCGAGCCTGGCGCGGGCGGCGGGCGCCGCGCCACCATCTCCAGCCCCCTAGAGCTCGAGGGCACGGTGAGCCGCCATGGCGACCTCACCCACTTCGTGGCCAACAACCTGCAACTCAAGATCCGTCTGAGCGGCGCCCCTCAACCCCCGCCCCCTGCCCCGGCGCGGCCCTGTGCAGCGCCCGCGCCCACTCCGGCCATCCCCCCCATCGACCCCGACGTGCTGCGGGACCTGGAGCGGCTGAGTCGGGAGCTGGGCGGCAGGGTGGACCGTCTGCTGCGCGGGCTGGGTGGCGCGGTGCAGGAGCTGACCGCGCTGAGCGTGGGCTGCATCCAGACCTACCGCGACGCCGTGGACTCCCTAGGCGAAGCGGTGGACATGAGCATCAAGGGCATGTACACCCTGCTGGCGCGCTGTGAAGAGCTGGAGCGGGCTCTGCAGCCAGTTCAGGGGCTGGCGCGCCAAGTCCGGGATATCCGACGCACCCTGGAGGTGCTGGAGGCCTTGTGCAAGTGACCGTGAGGGCAGGAGTGGCCAAGCCAGGGCCCAGCAGGATCCTAAGGACTCTTCAAGGAGCCCTGGTGGGAACTGCCCGCTGAGGGGAGGCCTATGTATTGGAGGCTCTTCCAGACGCATTTCGCAGGCCTGCGACCACTCGCTGGGCCTTATTCAGGTGTATATGGGGAAGTTCTGAAGCCTCTCCTGGTGGGAGGGGATGATGCTCTGCTTCTGTTAAGTTGGCCATCTGTAGCGACCTTGTTCTCAACCCTCTTCTCCAGCGAGAACACCATCTCTGGGAACCCAGGGCTTTAGGTCTCGGCTTGGGAGACGTGACTGCCATAGGCGGTCAAGAAAGGAGAACAGAAGAGGCTCCAGCCCCCACTGTGGCCACCCTGACTCCATTGGCCACATCTCAGGTGCCAGGGGCTGTGGGAGCTTGAGTGGTCCTTGGCCACAGGCCATGCAGACAAGGATGCACACCTGCAGATGGATAACCCCCTGCTTCTGCCCTCTGGCCCCCTACCATCCCCCCTTCCCCAGCCAGAACTGGGGTGGAACTAGAAGGAATGCATTGCATGGTAGAGGGGGTGAGGTGGGAGGGGTCTCACTGCTCTCAGGGTTCAGGCAGAATTGTTGCTGGTTTTGAAGTCCACCTGTTGTGGCGTGTTCTAATCAGTTTTGGCTTTCTGAGTTTTTGTGGAATTAAAGTGCTGCTGCTAAGGCTGAGGTGTGTCTGTGTGGGGTTCCAGGGATTGGTGAGCTGAAGGAGCGGGGATGAGGGTCAGCCTCTTTTGTGGAGCTCTCTTGGCCGATGCTGGGTGCCGGGCGGGAGTCCCAGGTGACGTGGGCAAGGGTATATGGTTCCTGCTCTCAGGCGGCACTGCGATGGGGGAGGGGGGGCGGACGCGGGAGGTGGGGCACGTGAGAGGCACAGATCTGGGCTCCGGGATCCAGTAAAAGCAGAAACACAAGCAGGGTGTTCCGGTACCGAAAGGAAGGGACTGTGTTCTCAGATCTGGAAGGGGACAGGCAGGGGCTGGGTGAACTGGACATCTTGACTCAGGAGGAAGACTGGAAACGCTTGTTACCTCCATTCCCGACCCCATTTCCCACCCTCCGCCGATCAGTGTCATATTCGTTGCATCGTCTCCAAGCTTCCCGTCCACATAGTAAGTTCCAGCAGCCCCACGTTATGGCCGGGAGAGTTATAAATAGAGATCACAGAAGGAACTCCACTTTTATTAAACCTCCCTCCTCCTCCCCCCCCCCCCCCCAAGACAGTATCTTGGACTGAATTTCAACATGTTTCTATTCTGGGTGTGAAAAGTTCTGGAATTGGAAATGTTGCTCCACAAACCTTCCCCAGTAACCAACTATAGCGGTGCAAAGTTTAAGAAAAAGGCAGACCGCTTCTGGCCCGTACGGGGATCGAACCCGCGACCTTGGCGTTATTAGCACCACGCTCTAACCAACTGAGCTAACCGGCCAGCTACGCCTGGCGTCTCAGTCTGGAACTATATAGAATTTATATTACTGATCGGTCCTATCTTCAGGAAAAATTGGAAATGGACAGGACCATTGTGAGAGACGCGAAAACGACATGCAGGCGGAATCCCGGAGCGTCTCGGAAAGCAACAGCAAGGCAACATCCGGGCAAGTACAGATGCTACTCTGGTGCTCGGCGGCATGGGTCAGCAGGGCGCAAATACGGAGCCCCAGCCTGGCAACAAGCACGCGGCTTCCGCTCACGCAACCACGAAACACCAGGAATGGAAAGCGCCGCCCAAAGGCTCCCGGCAGATTCCGGGAGGGACGGTGAGGGATCTGGATGCCCAGGGGCTCTTCGCAAAAGCAGTAGAGCGCGGAGGCACCGCTGGGATTCGAACCCAGGATCTCCTGTTTACTAGACAGGCGCTTTAACCAACTAAGCCACGGCGCCGGCGGAAGACGTTCGGCGCCTTCCTTCCTTGGCCAGGTCAGCTCTCCTGCAGGTGAGTGGATGCCTAGGTGCCCCCTGGTAACCAAGCTGTGGCCGTCCTGGAACATGGAGTAGAAGGGACGAAAACCACGGCTGGGGGGTACCGCGGACTACCGGGGTGACGCGGAAACGGACCCGGGGCAGGTGAGAGAGAACAAGAGAAATTCTTGCTTGGAGATGACAAAACTGAACCCCGGCTGCGGCAACCGCACGCCGACGAGGATGGGATTCGAACCCACGCGTGCAGAGCACAATGGATTAGCAGTCCATCGCCTTAACCACTCGGCCACCTCGTCCGCCGAGAGGCGGCTTCCGCTCTTCTCTCTGGGGCCTGAACTCGTCCTCCCGCCCGCCGGACCCGCCCACGTGGCGCACGGCGCGCTCCTCTCGGCCGCCGAGCGACCTTCCCGCCCGCGCGCGCTCCACCCTCTCCCCTCCGGGCCCAGCGACCCGCCCTGCGCGCCAGTCCTCCGGAGCCCTGCCCCTCGCCCGCGCTTGCGGGGCCCGGATCCGCGCCCACCAGCCCGCGAGATCTGGGCTCCCCCGACGGGGCGGCTCGGGACGTGGCGCCAGGGGCGCTCCCCGTCCGGCCCCTGCGAGGCGCTGCTCCGACTTGGGCGCGGGCGCTAGAGGGTAGGTGGACACGCCGGGGAGGGGAATAAATAAAAGTGACGGAAGCCGTAGCGGGGGAGGGGGGGGGGGGAAAAAAGCTGACCCCGACGTGATTTGAACACGCAACCTTCTGATCTGGAGTCAGACGCGCTACCGTTGCGCCACGAGGTCGGCCGGCCGGAGGGCTGGACAGGTCTCCCCATGGCCACTTGGCGGCCGGCCGGGGTCCTCGCGATCGAGGCTGAGAGCCGAGGCCTTCCCGGCTCCTAAGCTCCCGCGGCGTGAGGGGTGCGCGGTCCCTCCCGCCTCGTGCGTCCCGCGGGGCCCCCGCCCCCGGAGTCCTGCCCGCGAGCACCTGGCCCCGGGCTGTCCCCCGGGGTCCCCGGAGCGCACAGCCCGGCGGGGACGGGCGGAGGGAGCGTGTGGGAGCGCTGCCCGAGCCCCCCGCACCTGCGGGGCGCGAGCCCAGCTCCTGCAGCCACGCGTCTCCCCCCGGCTGCGCGTTCCCGGCGTCCGCGGGGCCTCCCTGCCCAGGCACCCGCCCCCGGCTCGGAGACCCTGATTTCAAAGCCCAGCGGGTAATTTCGTCGCTCGTTACGGTTCTGGGGAATAATTTACATGCAGTGACATACACAGACCTGAAGTGTGTGTTTGGGTAAATTTTTACAAATGCAACCCACAGCGCATTCAAGGTATAGGACATTTCCTCCACCCCCCAGAAAGTTCTTCCCTGCCCCCTCCCAGAGGCAACCACTGTTCTGATTTCGATCACGACAGACGTCAGCATGTTTTAGAGCTCCCCAGGTGAGATGGAGCTGGCAACTTCCAGAGAGGGGTACCGGAAGCTAGCAGAGACCCCCATTTGCCTCTCGAGCCGTTCAACAGGCCAACATGAGGAAAGAGGTCATGCTGTGTCTCCCTCCTTCCCTTCCAAGTCAAATGTCTGTGCATTCGGTACAGTGCCTCCCAAAGTCCTCAGAGACCACGGAGATGACCCCACCCCCACCCCCCAACCCCCCGTCTCTCCGACGTGACTTTCACTGACTCAGGGCAACATCTTTAAGAGCCCTCTCCCTTGGTTGTCAGGACATTGGTCTGCTGACTTTCCCCTATTCCCCCCAATCCCTGCTCCCCGCTCTCTTTTTCTGTCCTTTAACCGCAGAGCTCTGTCACCGCTTTCCCTGGAGTCAGCCACCTGTGTGCCCAGGGCTCCTGAAGCCTGCTCCCACCTCTGGATTCAGCCGCCCAGCACCTGCTGGACACCTTCACTTGACCCTGTCATCCTTCCTTCCCACTCCCTCTGCACTCCCAGCCAGTCTCCTCTTGACTCCTCCCTCTCCCTCCCTCCCCATTCCCAGTCCTCAAGTCCTGTCAATTCCATTTTCCTTCATAAATCTCCCGCTAGCTCTCATTCCCCACCCTCTCTTGCTGGATTATTGTAATAGACTCCTCTCTGATGTCTCTACCTCCGGAATAGCCAAGGAGGATCATCTTTTTAAAATGCGAACATAAAACCAGTGCCCCATCCCCTTTGAGATTAGGTCCTAACTTATTGGCCGGGTCCCCAAGGCCACGCACTGATTAAGTGGGCCCTGGAAGCAGGTTGCCAATATTCACATATAGGCTTTGCTACTTACTGGTTGTGTGATTTGAGCTCGTTGTTGAACCTCCTTGCTTGTCCACGTCCCCATCCGGAAAATGGTAAAGACTGTGATAGATCACTGTGAGTAGTTTATTTGCCAAGATAAAGTGCTCAGAACCTCACTGGTCATAAACCAGTTATTACGGTTGTTATTAATATGTGGTCCTTGCCTGACTCTTCAGCCACTGCCACCTCACCTCCCAGGTGACAGCTACGGTGACTCGTTTATAGTTCCTTAAACACATTTTAGTCCCCAGTGTCTCTGTGCCACTGTCCTTCTTTATCTGGATGACCCTTAACATACCCTTCAAAAGACTCAATTCAAAAGGTCCCTCCTCCCTACTTCCCGCCCCATCTGGGGGAGGAGACCTGTGATGTGTCTCCTCCAGGATAACACTTAAAGCACTATTTTAAACTGTTTCCCTCACCACACTCTAAGTTACTCAGGAGAAGGAAATATGTATTCCTAGCACCCCATACAATACCTGGAGTATAGTGTGTATTCAAGAAACATTTGCGAAATTAAGGACAGATGGATTTGGCAAAAGCACTATGTGGGCAAGAGCCTGCTTTATAGACGAAGGAGACATGTCTGGGCAGCTGAAGAGCATGGGGTGAGGTGGAAATTTTTTGCTAGAAGGGGAAGTTGGGCCAGTGAATATGGTACCAGGGAATGTGGACTTGAGTTCTAGGCTCAGAAATGTTCCGTAGCAAGTGTGAGGAATTATCAGTCCAGGGTCACCATCCAGAGTATTCTCGGATGTTTAAATCTCCATTTATCCCACTAGTTTCCAAGTTTTAGAAACCAATAGATTATTCTGTCCAGAGCTGCATTGCTCAATATGGTAGCCACTAGTGAACTGAATTCAGTTCCTTAGTCCCGCTAGCCACATTCCAAGTGTTATTAGCCCCATGGAGCTAGCTGGCTACCACATTGGACAGAGACAATATGAAGTATTTCCGTCATAGAAAGTTCTCTCGGACAGTGCTGATCCAGAGGCTGAAAGCTGGTGACCTGAGGCCGTTGCATGCTGTTGTCATCAGGGGTATTTTTCTCCCTCTTCATTTTTTTCACCGTTAAGTTGGATACTAATATTTATAACTGGAGTAAGAATCTGGATTTCTGGCCTCTCTTAAAAAAAAACAAAAACAAAACAAAACAAAACAACCCCAAAAAACAACAACCACAACAAAACTCCCAGAAACCTGGCAACACTAGATTTCTATCTCCTTCCTCAAAACAATGGCCTGAAGCCAAGTAGCTGCTGCCCCACAAAACCCACAAAAGATGTTAAATCTACCAGTTCACAGTGATCCTAAAAACAACTAATTGGTCCCTTTTGGAGGATGGTAGGGAATCGACTTATTATTCTGAAAACTGGTAAATAAATGGGGGAAAAGAAATCACACATGTATCCAGCTTTTCCTATATGACCTGTATCTCAAGGTAAATGGGTGGATGAAGGCACATTCTTATTTATAGAAGAATAACAGGTGACAAATGCAGAAAGGAATGATGCAATTAAGACATCCCTGTTTTGCAACTCCTCCTGAAATAATGAAGCTAGGCAGCCGTGATCAATTAAACCAGTAGGTGAAAAACTGACAGGAACTTTATAATGCTTGCCTCAGTCTGACTACACCTGAATCCACTGCTCAGATCTAACACCGGAAAAAAGAGAGACAAGCAGTCAGGATGCACCTCCTGATGTGATAGAATAAGAAATACAGGCCAACTCCCGTGATGTCTATTTACCAGAAAATCGAATGTGAGATTCATCAACCACTATATCTAGCAACCAGTTTACAGGAAACACAGGACATAGAGGAACATGTGAAATGACAGGACCAGAGCACTGCCCACAAACGGCCAGTGTCTTCATCAGAGAAATTGCAAGGAAGGAGAACAAGGCAGAAGAACCTAAGATTTACAAAAAAATAAAAAAATAAAAAATATTTAAGAGACACATCAACCAAGTGTAATATGTGGACTTCATCATATGTCTATATGATGGATATTGGGCAGTCTGAGCTATTTGGTGATGCCT
Organism: Mirounga leonina; assembly: GCF_011800145.1. NCBI lineage: Eukaryota > Metazoa > Chordata > Mammalia > Carnivora > Phocidae > Mirounga > Mirounga leonina. The sequence goes on along the minus strand of NW_023270777.1, from coordinate 2,805,721 downwards.
GGGATTTGCTTGGCAATAACCTAGTGGGGCTGGGAGGGAGCTGGGAATCTAGCTGCAACAAGGTTGGCAATGTGTTGGTAATTTTTGGAGCAGAATGGCAGGCTTCGAAGGGGTTCATCCTTCTATTTTCTTTATTTTTAGATATGTTTGAATTTTTCCATGATAAAAAACATTTCTCTGAGCTTTTCTGACCAGATCAAATGTTAGGACAGGTGGGTTCCAGCCCTGGAGCTGTGGACTCCACTTAGGGAAGGTGCCAGGTCACCAGCAGTACCTTCTGTGGCCAAACGGTGGCTCTAACACTCACTTCTGTGTGACCTCTGTGGGGCAGGCTTCTGGGAACCAAGATCATGGAGAGTGACAGGACAGACCTGAATGCCTGCTTACTGTTCATTAATTCATAATGTGAAATGTGACTACCCAGTTCTTACTATCTAGTAGGTTCCCTAGGCAGGAAGCCTATTATAAACAGAATGCCCCACACTTCCAGCTGTGGGAGCCCAATCTGTCATCCTTGACCCCTTCCTTTTCTCACCCACTCATAGCCCCATGTTTAGACCTTCTTATCTTTTAATGATCTCTTGATTCCTTACACTTGCTCCACTTTCTTTATTCCCCCCTGGTCCAATCTCATTCTGTCTGTCCTATACAGCTTCTTCGCAAGCCTGCTACTTAACATCTCAAAATCGATTCTCCACATTGCATCCAAAGTCATCTTCTAGAATACAGACCTGACCAGGTCCCTCCCCCTGGCTGCAAGGCCATGCACCGTGTCTGCCCACCTCACCCCACCCCACCGCACCCTCTTCTCTTCTACCCCTTCTGTTACTAGCCTTCAGACATACTAGCTTCCCTTCTGTTCAATGAACATACTGGCCTCGTTCCCACCTAAGGACCTTTGCCCTTGCTGTGCCTCTGTCTGGAAAGTTCTTTCCCCACATCTTCACACGGCTGGCTGACTCCTTCTCTTCATTCTGTCTGTTCCGGGACCTTGGAAAATCTTGCAAAAACAGGTCCTGGGTTTTGCTCACTTCTGACGGCTGACAGTGTTTCTTTCATCTGTGAATAGTCACACTTGATCAACTGTCACTGGGGGAGGTTGGTTCTGACGGCCTGGACTTCCCGTTCCCAGGAGCAAAGTCTTATGAGTTATATGCAGAGGGGCCCTTCAGTCCTTGCATCTTATCTGTGTGCGCAGAATGTTTTCGCGCTTACTATGCTGTGCTTTCCATGGTGGAGAGCACATGGAGCCCACCTCTCATTGTATTTAGGATGTCAACACTGTCACTTGTTTTGAGGGTCTCATACCGATGAGGGTCACCTCCAGGGAGAGAAGCAGTGGGGTCCACTGTACTTTGCCTGTCCTCCTGAGGTGGGGGAGGTTTGAAAACATTTTCAGAACTTTAAAACGGTTCAGCGGTTAAAGAGAGAACCTCCCCTACACACCCGAGAGCTCAGAAACCCGTGCAGGTAATATTTGATTACCATCCAATAGTTTTGGAGTAAAAAAATACAGAGACTTGGCTGAATCTCACTCTTTATACAAATAATTCCTCTGAAAAGTCTAAATGATTGCGTTTTTTATTTTATGGGTTTTGGGACCACATTGTCTCCATTATGAGATTAAGGCTGTACTGCCCTCTAAAGAGGTGGTTTTATAGGAAAATGTCACTGCATAGTTTCAATATATAGGAGTTTAACAAGTAGGGACCACCAATCCAGAAATAATTCCTTCTTTTTATAAAGCAATTTTTTTTTAATTTATTCATGAGAGACAGAGAGAGAGAGAAGCAGAGGGAGAAACAGGCTCCCAAGAAGCAGGGAGCCCGATGTGGGACTCGATCCCAGGACCCTGGGATCATGACCTGAGCCGAAGGCAGACGCTTAACCATCTGAGCCACCCAGGCGCCCTTATAAAGCAATTTAATGTCTCAATGATATTATAGAAGACCCAGAAGGAAACCTTAGAAAGGGTTAACATTTAAAACTTTTTATTTTAAAAAATCTGGTTTACCGAAAAGTTGTTGCAAAAATAATACAGAGAGGGGCACCTGGCTGGCTCAGTCCATAGAAAACGTGACTCTTGATCTGGGGTCGGGAGTTCAAGCCCCAGGTTGGGTGTAGAGCTTACTTAAAAAATAAATATAAGGGGCGCCTGGGTGGCTCAGTTGGTTAAGCGTCTGACTCTTGGTTTCAGCTCCTGTCATGATCTCATGGGTCATGATCTCTGGGTTGTGAGATCTGGCCCCTGTCGGGCTCCACGCTCAGCGGAGTCGGCTTGAGATTCTCTCCCTCTCTGTCTGGCCCTCCCCCCTTCAAATAAATAAATCTTTTTTTTTTAAATAAAGATTTTATTTATTTATTTGACAGAGAGAGAGAGACAGCAAGAGAGGGAACACAAGCAGGGGGAGTGGGAGAGGGAGAAGCAGGCTTCCCGCGGAGCAGGGAGCCCGATGCGGGGCTCGATTCCAGGACCCTGGGATCATGACCTGAGCCCAAGGTAGACGCTTAACTTAACGACTGAGCTACGCAAGTGACCCTCAGATAAATAAGTCTTTTAAAAATATACATATATATATAATACAGATAATTCCCATGTGCCTTCGAGACCATGTTCGCTCTAACATTGCCTCTCTGTCTCTATAGACACATATTTTTCTAAACCATTTGAGAGTAAATTGCAGACATAATACTCTTTTACCCCTAAAATAGTGTGTATTTTCTAGCAAGGACATTCTCTTCCATAAAGGCAGTAGAATTATCAAAAATCAGGAAATTAACATGGATAATACTGATATCTAAACTAGAGATCTTATTCCAGTTTGCCAATTGTTCTACCGGTGTCCTTCGCAATAAAAGAAAGTGTTTGAGGTTTTTTGTGTTGTTTTTTTTTTCTGGTCCAAGATCCATGATATTTCTCAAGTCAAATTTGTCACATTTCTTTAATCTCCCTAAATCTGGAAGAGTTCTTCAGTCTTTGTCTTTCATGACCTTGAACAAACACCTCCTTGTTATCTCTTTGAGTTCTGACTTTTTTTTACCTGGTTTTTTTACTGGTTTAGAAAAAGGAAATCTATTTATTATATTGGGGTCCTCAAACAGAGAAACGCGTTTCCTCTCCATTTTGACATTTCCTACAACAAAGTTGAAGACTAAATGACTCATTTTTCGAAGGGCCTTTCCTCGATCTGTCCTTCTAGCGTCTCCCTTTTAAAAATATATTTATAGCACCTCTTACCCTGCGAATTTATTATTTGTTCGCATGTTTGCTGTCCGTGTCAGTCTCCCTGACTAGAATACAAACCCCAGGAAGGTAGAGCCTTCTGTCTTGTCAAGAACAAGAGCTCAGCACTTGCTAGCTGGTCAATGGGTATTTGTCGAATGGATTTAGAAATCAGAAATGCCCCCCTGGGCGTGCGTGTTTGGCTTAGACCGGCCTCAAAGCACTGGGGTGGAGAGGAGGAAGAGAGATGATCTGGTAAATGGGCCGGGGCGGGGGAGGGGCGGGGGGGGGTCCCGGGGATGCTGTGACCTGACCCGGGGGCAGGGAGCTCGGCGAGAACTTTCCCTTCTGCAAGGATCCCAGCTGAGGGCCCAAGGTCAGTGAGGACGCTCGTAGAGGTTCCTGGGCTGCAGCTGGGCCAAGTCGGGTGCCCACACTCGGAGAGAGAAGGAAACCCGAGCTGAGTCTGCGTCGCCGCCAGCTCCTTGCCTCCCGGGGCGCAGGGCTCCCTGCTCTTCCGCCCGGTCACCCACTCCCTTCCCCAGACGCGCCTCTCATCCACGGGGAGAGCTGGCCATTTTCTGCCCTCTGCGATCCCTCGCCAATCTGAGCAAAGTCGTCTGGGGACTCGGTCGGGGGGGCGGGGGTGGTGTCAGAGAATCAAGGAAGGTTCCGGTCCGGGGTCCTCGGATACTCAGGGACCCCGTGACCATCTAATAAGTGACCGCCGAACAAGGCAGGGGCATCCGCGTCCGCTCGGGCCCAGGGCAGTGGGGAGCCACGAGGAGGCGGAGGAGGGAGAGAGCGTCCCTGCCCCGAGCCCGCACGGCGCCCCTCGCGGCCGACCCGCGACTAGCGCCACCGACCCAGGCTGCCGCCGCTCGAGATTTGACTGCCCTCGCGAGAGTTTCCGAGATCCGGCCGCTGCGCCGGCTGACGCGGTTGCCAAGGCAACTGGGCGGCGCCGGCGCGAGCGGGAGGGAGGCGTCCGTCGAATTTCTGCTTGCCAGCCGGCGAGACCTCAAGAGCGGCCCTTCCTGAGCTTGCAGCCCCACAGAGCGCGGCCTCCGCTGCAGTCGGCACCCCTGCCGCCGGGGGACCATGGGCCGGATCTCGGGGCTCGTGCCCTCTCGCTTCCTGACGCTCCTGGCGCATCTGGTGGTCGTCATCACCTTGTTCTGGTCCCGGGTAAGACCCACGGCCGCCCGCCTCCCGCCGCCCACCCCAGTCCCACCTTAGGGGTGCTCCCAGCCCCTCCGCGCCCCTTCCCCACGACCTTACGGGGGCGGGTCCTCCCATCCCCCTCTGACCCCAGTGCTGCCCCGCAGCCCGCCCCTCTTTCACTTTCTTCCTCTCTGCCCTGCTTCCCCAGGACAGCAACATCCAGGCCTGCCTGCCTCTCACGTTCACCCAGGAGGAGTATGAGAAGCAGGACATCCAGTGAGCACTTGGGGGGCAGGGTGGTCAGAATTCAGCAGTAGCGGGAGTGGAGGGGTCTTTGAAGAAGTCCAGGAGGCTGAGAGCCGCTTTGCTCTCTGCAGGCTGGTGGTCGCGCTCTCCGTCACCCTGGGCCTCTTTGCTGTGGAGCTGGCGGGTTTCTTCTCCGGAGTTTCCATGTTCAACAGCACCCAGAGCCTCATCTGTATCCTTTTACGCACGGCCCGTTTCCATTTCGACTCCCTCCAGCCACCTAACTCGGCTTTTCTGGCACGATGGTGTGTGCTCTGGCGGGGGCAGACAGCCTCTCCAGTTGATAGATCTTCTTAGGCAATGTGGAAGTTTTAATACGATCTTCAACCGTTTGTTAAGCTCCCGCCATGCACCAGGCACTGGAGATCCCTAATGGGAGTAAAACACAGTTTTCCACCTTGAGGAAGAGGCAGATATTCAGACAGACATCTGTAACTCAGTGTGAGCATGTAAAGATATGAAGAAGTACTATGGAAACTCAGAAGAGACAGCAAAATAAATAAATAAATAAGAAAGACAGAAATGAGGAAGATGGATCAGGGAAGGCCCTTGACACTTGAATTGTAGACTGGGAGGACCGGGGCGCTGCATGGCGATTCCAGCAGTGTATCAAGTCACTGTGAGCCTTCTTGTGTTCCTGGGGTAGAAGGGGAGCCTACTCCTCGACCTGAAGGGTCCAGGCTGGCCCCTAGATACCGGCTATCTGGCTGTCTGGCCCAGCTCTGTCTGGTCTCTACTCACATGGCTGTCCTAAAGCTCAGAGAAGTCAGGGCTTGCGGGCTCTGTCCTTTGCAGCATGGTGAGGGAGCAAGGGGTGAACCTGAGTGCAGACGCCTGTCCCAGCAACGGCCTTTTCTGGCTTATCACTACCTAACTGAACCAAAGGCTTTCCTTGACTCTGGTGCATTCCCAAGCCATTGGGGCTCACTGTACGGCATCTGTATCCCTGTCCTTTTTCATATTCGAGCGTTGGGAGTGCACCACGTACTGGTACATTTTTGTCTTCTGCAGGTACGGTAGCATCCAATGTTTGGGGATGGGGGAGGAAGGTTTATTCAATCTGAAGGTTCCCCCCACCCAGGGGATATCCAGGATATCCTCCCTGTAGGATATAGCAGAACCACTCAACATGCCTCTCAGCATAATCTCTTGAAATCCCCCTCTCCTACACTTTTGGGGTGGAGTCTCTGGTTTGGGGATTTGGGTTTGTTTTTGTTTTGTTTTGTTTTTGTGGAAGGATCCTTGAACTCTCCACCTACTGTCCACAGTGCCCTCCCAGCTATCACCGAAATGGCATTATTCGTCAGCGTCTTTGGGCTGAAAAAGAAACCTTTCTGATACCTTCATGATGGGAGCATAGGATTGAAGGTTGGAGGATCGAGGGACCACTCACCATTTCCGGAACAAGAAAGGCTGTCTTCAGTCCTCCCTCTTACTGCATTTGGTGGACGACGTCAGTGTTCCTGTTAGGGTAATTATCACGCGAGTCTGGGATGATCAGCGTTTTATTTAGTGCTTTGTGATAAAATATATTTTAGAGTAAGATCAAGACTTGCGAAACGTTTAGGGGAGAATTGGGGTGGACAAACTACTAAAGAAACGGAAGGCTGTTTTCCAGCCTTGCCGACTGTAAGATCCTAGGTTTCGCTTTTATTTTGGTCATTACGGTAGCGTCTGGCGGAAGGAAGTAGGCGGGGATATGTAAATAACAAGTGCTGTCTGCCGTTAGGGTGCCAAGCTCGTGAGTGGGGCATTCTGGGAGGGATTAGTTTATCTTTTTTTTGGCAGCCAAATGGGGGGGGGATGTTTTTTAATATCTGTACATACATGTGGCAATAGAATGGAAGACCCTCGATAGCTTCGGGTGCTGGGGCTAGCGCGTTATTTACTCACCCTAGACGAAAGCGGCATCCTTCGCCTTGAGTAAGGAATACGCAGAGCTTTGCGTTTATCGTCAGGTGGGATAATCCTTACCTGTTCCTCCTTCGGGAGGGCAGATCGGAACATGATGATTGGAGTTCGGATGATGCGTGATTAGCGTCTCTGTGTGGCTGGGACTTGCAACACCCCGGTCGCTCCTGTCTGATTCTGCCTGACGATCTGGCTTTTTGCGTGTGTAGAAACGGGTAGATTCTGGTGGCCGAGTAGTGGGTAGTCGGGTTTAGGTGTTATATTGGGGGAAGGTGCTGGTGATCACGGCTTTTTAAGGCCACTGTGTCACGTGCCCGGCATCTACATCCAGAAGCATTCTTCCGGGCGGGTGTCAGGTTTCCGCCGTTTGCGAGACCCGCGCCTCCCCCCATGCCCGTCTCGGTTAAGTGTAGAGAAGCGATGTGTGTGTCAAGTCCCTGTTCATGTCTTTCCGTGCTTGGTGTCACGACCTTTTCCTGTCTGTCCGCAGCAGGAAGGGCCACCTGCTCAGAAGCCGGGGTACAGCTTCGGGGGTCGGGGGTCGGGGGTCTGGTGAGAACCCCGGAGCTCTGCCTGCACGCCCACGGAAGAGGTTCCCGAAATGCGCTGTCGGGCGTGGTGCAGGCGCGCCCGCCGTCTGGGGGGCTGCCCTGTCCCAGGAGGAGTGTTTTCAAAGCCCGATTTCCTCGCGAAGGTTCAGCTATGTGCGGGAAGGTTCTCTGTATTTTTCAGCCCTAGATAGTGGAGCCCAGGCCTTCCTAAGTTTGCAGAAGGCATCCAAGGTGGTGTCGCGCGCCCAGACCCCTTCCCTACACGCCTGTCCCCCCAGCCCTTCGTCCTGGGCGTGTGTGCAGTAGGTGCTTACTGAGCACGGCGGTGGCTCCTGAGGGAGTCATGGTGACTGGGATCCACGCTCAGCCTCAGCCGTGGCGGATTCTGCGGCTCGTGAAGACGAGAAACACTTCCCCTGCGCCCGGGTACCGGACTAGCACGTCGTGGGAAGTGCCCCAGGGGAGGACTGCGGAGGCTCGGGAGTGGAGGCTACTTTGCCCAGGGGGGGGCTGAGGTCCCGAGCGTGGCTGGAGCAGAGGTGGGGGCGGATTGCCGAAGCCGAGGACGGTGGACACTGCCGGCCGCGCTTACAGGCTGCTCAGGGAGGCCACCTCCCGCTGCAGCCCGGCTGTCACCCGCACCCACTGGTGTGCTGCGATGACTGCGGAAAGCCGACTTTGTCTTTCGGAAGCATGCTGAGCTCTTGCACCACAGCTCTTATCAGAAATTATGTAAACTCACAAATAAATTGTATTCAGAAACAGAGGTAATACGCATTTAAATAAAATTAAAAAAAAAAACAGGTAATACTCAAAGCTCATTACTTCCTGATTATTTTTTTCTGCTGCTTTTTTTAGTTTGTAGGAATTTTATTTTTATTGAGTACAGTTGACACACATGTTCCATTCGTTTCAGGTTCCTATTTCCTACGTTTTACTGTTACCTGCTCTCGAGCTTATTTACATTTATTGTACCTGTATGGTGGAAGTGCTATAGAAGGATTGGCTACTACTTGTGTTTCTCTTCCCAACTCGTGTAGATATCAAGTTGGTGTTTTGAATTTGGCCTTGGAGGAGTATTTATACCACAGAAATTGGCAAATGCTGCATATCAGGCTTTGTTGATTGTCTAGATTTAAGAAGATGACGGAGAAAATGTTAATAACGCAGGTTAAATTTAAAGATGTCACGTGTGTTACAATGTGAATAGCACACAAAATGGAGGAAACATCCCCCCAGATGTTGAAAACTATTGTCAGATTCAGCAAAGAAGTTTGTCAAGTCATTGAGGAACGAGTGAAGTCTCAACGTATTCTCAGTGTTTCATTTTTGTCTTACTCAAAAATGTAAATAAAAATATCAACCAGCATTCATATTGGAGATAGCCCTGGAGCTGGGACACAACTCCATCTATGAAGTCATGAATACAAGGGTGGAATTTACAATAAAGAATATTGTATGTTTTATTATTATTTGTAAATCCTGTGTTACACATCCTTTGACTCAGTAAGATTTATAATAAACATTCATAAATGCATACTATTTTTGGAGAACTGGTGGTGGGTTTTTTGTTTTTAAGATTTTTTTTTTTAAAGATTTTATTTATTTGACAGAGACACAGCGAGAGAGGGAACACAAGTAGGGGGAATGGGAGAGGGAGAAGCAGGCTTCCCGCAGAGCAGGGAGCCCGATGCGGGGCTCGATCCCAGGACCCCGGGATCATGACCTGAGCCGAAGGCAGACGCTTAACGGCTGAGCCACCCAGGCGCCCCTGTTTTTAAGATTTTATTTATTAGAGAAAGTGTGTGCACGAGAGCACAAGCAGGGGACGGGCAGAGGGAGAGGGAGAGGGAGAAGCAGACTCCCTGCTGAGGGCTCAGAGCTCAATCCCAGCACCCCAGGATCATGACCTGAGCCAAAGGCAGGTCTAACCACCTAACCGACTGAGCCACCCAGGCGCTCCTGGATAGCTGGTTAAACATTCGTCAGCAGTTCCTTGCATAACTTCACCCACCTCTTGTCCTCAAACAAATCAAGATGCTGCTGGTTTCCAAGCACAGGCTCTTTTATGTGAGCCCTAGTCCAGGGCAAAGACCGTGGGAGCAAGCTGTGGAGCCCATCCAGGGTTCAAAGTGCCCCTCCCCTTCTTGGCTGTGTGATTGGCAACAGGTCACTTAACCTCTCTGTGCCTAACTTCCTTCACCCAAACTCCAGAAGTAGGTTCTACAAGAATTTCAACTTGCCGTCTCTTAGTCCACACCAGGGGCTTTGCCAGTTAGCATCAGAAATAGGTTTTCATTTTATTTTGAAGTTAGCTCATCAACCAGGATAAGCCAGTGACAGAAGACAAATACTGCTTGATTCTACTTCTATGAGGTACCAAGGGTAGACAGAGTCATAGAGACAGAAAGTAGAATGGTGGATGCCAGGGGCTGAGGGAATGGGGATGAGGAGTTGTTGATGGGGTAGAGAGTTTCAGTTTTGCAAGATGAAAAGAATTCTGGGGATTGGTTGTAAAATAGCATGAATGTACTTAACAGTACTGAATTGTACGCTTAAAAATGGTTAAGATGGTAAATTTTATGTATTTCTGACAGTTTAAAAATTAAATAGATGATTTGGGGCATCTGGGTGGCTCAGCTGGTTAAGTGTCGGCTCAGGTCATGATCTCAGGGTCCTGGAATCAAGTCCTGCATCAGGCTCCTTGCTCAGCGGGGAGTTTCCTTCCTCTGTCTGCTCCCTGTGCTTGTTCTCTCTCTGACAAATAAATAAAATCTTTGAAAGAAAAAATTTTAGGGGCGCCTGGGTGGCTCAGTCGTTACGTGTCTGCCTTTGGCTCAGGTCATGGTCCCAGGGTCCTGGGATCGAGCCCCGCATCAGGCTCCCTGCTCCGCGGGAAGCCTGCTTCTCCCTCTCCCGCTCCCCCTGCTTGTGTTCCCTCTCTCGCTGTGTCTCTCTGTCATATAAATAAATAAAATCTTTAAAAAAAAAGAAAAAAGAAAGAAAGAAAAAAAAATTAAAATAAAAGGCCAGTGGGGGAAAGAAAAATTAGTCAATAAAGGTTATTAGAAAATTGAGTAGCATTGGGTATTTACCCCAAAGATACAACTGTAGGGATCCGAAGGGGTACGTGCACCCCGATGTTGATAGCAATGTCCACAATAGCCAAACTGTGGAAAGAGCCAAGATGTCCATCAACAGATGAATGGATAAAGAAGATGTGGTATAGATACACAATGGAATATTATGCAGCCATCAAAAGAATGAGATCTTGCCATCTGCAACGACGTGGATGGAACTGGAGGGTATTATGCTGAGCGATATAAGTCAAAAAGAGAAAGACATGTATCATATGACCTCACTGATATGAGGAATTCTTAATCTCAGGAAACAAACTGAGGGTTGCTGGAGTAAGGGGTGGGGTGGGAGGGATGGGGTGACTGGGTGATAGACACTGGGGAGGGTATGTGCTCTGGTGAGTGCTGTGAGTTGTGCAAGACTGTTGAATCTCAGATCTGTACCTCTGAAACAAATAATGCAATATATGTTAAGAAAAAAAAAAAGAAGAAGATAGCAGGAGGGTAAGAATGAAGGGGGGGAAATCAGAGGGGGAGATGAACCATGAGAGACAATGGACTCTGAAAAACAAACTGAGGGTTCTAGGGGAGGGGGGTGGGAGGATGGGTTAGCCTGCTGATGGGTATTGAGGAGGGCACATTCTGCATGGAGCACTGGTTGTTACGCACAAACAATGAATCATGGAACACTTCATCTAAAACTAATGATGTAATGTATGGTGATTAACATAACAATAAAAATAAATAAATAAAAGAAAATTGAGTAGCCATCTGGGGGGGAAATATGGATCAATACCTTACACCACTATTACCAATAGATCAAAGGTGACTGTAAAAAAATACAAGCATAAAAGGACCGAAAGAAAACTTGACATTTTTAACCTTTTATCTTGACTAATTTCAGACCTACAGAAAAGTCGCAAAATGGTACAGATCTCCTGTATAGCCTTCATCCAGCTCCTCCAGATGTTAACATCTTGCGTGGCTGCGTCATGATTATGGAAACCAGGAAATTAGCGTTGTTGCCATACTATGACCTCATCGACAGCTCTGATGTGAATTTTGCCAACTTTCCCACTAATTCCCCTTTTCTGCCTCAGCCTCTAAATCAGGATTTCACAGGATGCCTGGGTGGCTCAGTTGGTTAAGCATCTGCCTTCAGCTCAGGTCATGATCCCAGGGTCTTGGGATCGAGTCCTGCATCGGGCTCCCTGCTCCATGGGGAGCCTGTTTCTCCCTCTCCTGCTGCTCCCCCTGCTAGTATTCTCTATCTGTGTGCCAATTAAATAAATAAAATCTTTAAAAAAGTAATAATAAATAAATCAGGATTTCACATGGCATTTACTTATCATCACTCAGGCTTTTCAACCTGAGACCATCCCTCGGTTCCTTTTTTTCTGACTTTCACCATCTTGACACGTTTGGAGAGTCCTGGTGAGTGGTTTTGCCGAATGTCTCTCCATTTGGATTGAGGGTATGCATCTTTGGCAAGAATACCACAGCAGTAAATAGTTTGGAATGAAGAGGACTTTTCTGAGTATGAAAACAAAATGCAGAAGTCCTAAAAGAAAAGCCTGATTCATTTAAATATGGATTAGAAACGCGAAAAGTATGCATGGTAAAAAATCATAAGCAAAAGCTAACAGATAAATGACAGTCTAGGGAAAATATTTATAATTCATATTGCAGAGAAAGAGCTAATTTTGAAACATGAAAATCTACAAATCTATAAGAAATATACCAGTAGGGCTCCTGGGTGGCTCAGGTGGTTAAGCGTCTGCCTTCAGCTTGGGTCATGATCTCCAGGTCCTGGGATCGAGCCCCATGTCAGGGGCTCCCAGCTCGGCGGGGAGTCTGCTTCTCCCTCTACCTCTCCCCCTTCCTGTGCTCTCTCTCTCTCTCTCAAATAGATAAATAAAATCTTAAAAAAAAAAAAAAAGAAATATACCAATAGTTCAATTATAAAGGACAGAAAAATTATATGGATATTTCACAGGAGAGGAAATATAAAGAACTCTCAAATAGATGAAAAGATGCCTAAACTCATTCACCATAAGAGAAATGCAAATCGTGTTTAACTTAATTTGTAATGCCCAAAAAGTTTCATTAAGAGTTGAAGAGGGTATGGGTTTAAGGAAACAGGCCTCACCTCTTTGTTGGTGGGAGTAAAAATGGGTAACACACCCACAGAGCCCAATTTGGCAATAGTCACAGAAATCAAAAGCAGTCAAAATCACCAATACTCCTACCCTTTTGACCTAGGGTTTTCACTCCTAGGAATTAGCCCTGCATATTTGCACATAGGTGAAATGGGAACATGCAGATTATTCTTTACAGCTTTGCTTGAGTTGGCAAACTGTCAACAGGAGATTGGTGGAATTATGTTACGATGTAATACTAGGCACTCAGGAAAGAAACCACCTCCAAGAAGGGTCCTGTCCCTCCCTCCCCGGCTCAGTGGGAGGAGCGTGGGACTCTGGATCTCAGGGTCATGACTTTGAGACCCACATGGGGTGCAGAGTTTACTTAATAAAAACCTTAAAAAAAAAAAACAAAACCAATCTCCATATGTTAAGTGACAAAAGGACCTTGTGGAATGGTTCCTATGGTTTGCTTCCGTTTGGGTAAAAAGAGGAAACCATGGGCCCTGCCCGTGTCTGGAAGGTCTGGAAGGAGGCCACGGTAACTGGGAAGATTGGTGTTGAGGACAGAAGCTGGAGGGGGCGCAGGGAGACAGGGCAGGAGGGAGATTTTCTCCAGGTGCTCTTCTGAACTTACGGAATACCAAAGCACACGCATTACTTGAAAAGACAAAACTATAACGTTTTTAAAGAATGTGAGCCCGCAGCAGTTGATGTTCCCTGCCTGGAAATGAAGCTAAGTCAGAGTCCAGCAAAGCTTAGAAAGGGAGAAGCAGATCCCCGATGACATCACGTGAGTGCCTGTTTCCTGCTATTTCCAGTGAAGTCGCAGCACAGGAGAGCGCTCAGATTCTCCTTCTTGGCTGAAATCTGTTTGAGCCGTGTTGGCAAGTGTCTGGATTGTTACTTCCATCAAAGATCGCGATGTTTTGGGTATTGTCTCTCTTTCTCTCTCTCTCTCTCTTTTTTTTTTTTCAGCTTTATTGAGGTCTAACTGACAAACACACTGTGTTTTGATGATCTTTCTTGTGTGTTATTGTAGCTCCCGGTGCCCGCACAGTGCCTGGCGCAGTGGAATGAAAGAGGTCTCATCCCACCAATGAGGAACATGAGGCTGAAGGAGAAGGCCATTAACTTCACGCAGAGACGGAGATCTGGGGCTAGAACCCAAGTCTCCTGGCTGTCAGGCCAACTCACTTGACTCAGTTCTTCATTGAGGGGTGCCTGGCAGCCTCAGTCCATAGAGCCTGCAATGCTTGATCTGGGGTTGTGAGTTCGAGCCCCATGTTGGGTGTGAGATTACTTAAAAAAAAAAAAAGCCAGCAAGTCTTCATTGAGCATCTTCTACCTGCCAGGCTCTGGACATGGTGTGTGAGATGGAGGGGAAGTAAGGATGTGGCCCCTTTCCCCACAGTCCGGAGCCCCCCCGCCAGTTCCCCCCAACACACACAGAGGAACTTGTAAACCCCAGTGAGTCTCTAATGAATAGAGGATTGCAGTCAGGATTTGGGACCAGAAGGCCTCCCAGGTCCAGAAGACTGTGATCTGCCTGTGTCTTGTCGTACCCACACCGGGCTTTCCCACCACCCATGGTCCCAAATGCCCACCAGCCCAGACAGGGCTGTCCTCACGGGGAACAGTGGGCACACAGGCCCTGCCCGAACCCATTCTCCCCAAACAGGTGCCTAGGCACTCACCATTAGCAATCCATTTGCCTGCTCTGCTGGGTTGGCGTTTACAACACTCCTAGCCAAAACCTTAGTCCACTGTCGTTCATTATTCATTCGCCAGCCTTGTTTCTGGCACTGTGTTGTGGCGCTTGGGCAGGGAGAACAGGATAAGATGGTACCACTTTATATATGTATGTTTCATACAAAAAAACTTTTTAAAGAGATATTCCAAATGTGAAAGAAAGTTGACTAACCAACTTACAAAGACTCCATCAAGGCATTTCTCTGCGCCTAGTTCTCCCCAAATGTAAAATCAAGACAGTACCCACCTCATAGGATTGTCCTGAGAGCTGGCTGATCGTGGGGACTATTTATAACAGCATTCCTAAGAGCACTATTATAGGAGCAAAAGAATTGGAAACAACCTAAAAGCCAGTCCCTGAAGGACTAAACTGTGGTGAGCTTTCTGGCTAAATATGGAAGATTGGCCACAAGTGTTGTCCTCCCTTTCTTCCAAAACGGAAGTAAACAACAGGAGAGGAGTCAAAGATGGATACATCAACAAGGAACAAGAGACCAGAGAGACAGCAGTGGACAGGAGATTTCAACAGTGGCTGAAGGGGGATGGTGGGCAAGCAAGGGCAGGGGGGGTCAGGACGTGACATCTGGAGATCCTGGAGGTCCTGGAGGTCACCGGATCCCCGGGTCAAGGCCTGGCTGAACCCAGGGGGTGGCTGAGAACCCAGATTCAAAGTGTTGAGACCCTTGGCGTTCCCTCAGCTCTTACACCTGAGTCACACACACCATCCCTCACATCCCGATTTTCAGGGAGGCTTTGGACTTGGGGACAGCAGGAGCACTAGACGTGAGGCTTGAGGCTACAAGCAGGAGCCCCCACCCTGCTCCAGATTCTGCTCCCTCCACATGCAGTGAGGGTGGGGATGGAGAATGGAGGACAGGCATCTCTCATAAAAACTGAACAGGCCCAGAGAAAGCCTGCCACCCATCAACATTTCGGAGTCCCCGTGAAAAGGCTTCCACTGTCCTACGGGAAAGCCAAGGGTCAATGAATGCTCCCTGCTACACACACACATCTTCCAATCAGCCTCTTGGTGGCTCCCTATTAAAGCCAAGGACCAGCAGACGTTTGAGGGAGGCCGGCAAAATGAGAAAGAGAATCCTCCCATATGTTAAAAAAAGCAATTAAAGGGGCACCTGGGGGGCTCAGCTGTAAGGCGTCTGCCTTTGGCTCAGGTCATGATCCCGGGGTCCTGGGATCGAGCCCCGCATCAGGCTCCCTGCTCTGCGGGAAGCCTGCTTCTCCCTCTCCCACTCCCCCTGCTTGTGTTCCCTCTCTCGCTGTGTCTCTCTCTCTGTCAAATAAATAAATAAAATCTTAAAAATAAGAAAGAAAGAAAGAAAGACACTGGAAGGGGGTCACCTGGGTGGCTCGGTCGGTTAAGTGCCCAACTCTTGATTTCGACTCAGGTCATGATCTCAGGGCCGTGAGATCGAGCCCTGATTTGGGCTCCATGCTGGGCGTAGAGCCTGCGTAAGATTCTGACCCTCTCCCTCCACCCCTGCCCGCACTCTCTCTCTTCCCCCCCCTCTCAAAAACAATAAAAATAAAAACAAACTGTAAGAGACAGAGATAGATACAGGGTGTGTGGGGGGGCACAAGAAAAAAATAGCCTATAATTGGAAAGCTAAAAAAAAAAAAAAAAAAGGAAGGGGTTTAATGCACATAGTCTGTGAGCATTTGTGTTTTTAAAAAGAAAAAAGAAGCATCTATGTCTTTTTATCTCCACACCAACCATTCTGGAGGATTTACAATCAGCTCAGAATGAGGGTTGGCTATGTTATCATTCTTTTGTACCTTTGAATTCTGATTTTTGATTGTGTTACCTATTACCCAGTTTAAAATCTAATACCGAATAATAAAAATATAATTATTATTGTCAGAGAGATGAGAGAAGAAATTGCATTTTGGGGAATGAAAAAACAAATATCACAAAAACCTTTTTTTCCCCCCAAAAAAGGAGAGTACGAAAAACCTTCCAGGGCATAAAACAAAAAGACAGATGAGTTGGGGGGTGGCCAAGGGAACCTCAGCTTTATATCTAATGTTCTAATATTTTGCAAGGAGAATACAGTCACCTTAGTGTGTAATTAAAAAACGGAGCTCACGTGGAAATCCATGTGAAGCTCCTAGCTCGAGGAGGTAGGCTCCTGGGAGTTTCCTTTCCCTCCAGGAGCCCAGGGCTGGGCAGGCAGCCCCCAAGCCTTCCAGGACTGGAGCGCTCAGCCAGAGATCACAGAGGTCACAGGCCTTCATAGCTGATAGGGATAGAGGTGAGGCGAGCCCCTGGGTCCCTGTTCCAGGCAGCATTCCCGAGAGCGTACCCCTTCTGCTCCTAATTAGAAGGCCTTGTCCTTACAAACACTGAGGGACTCACTAGGTTTCTGAAATTAATTACTATGTGGTCAGGTTTGACTCATGGATGGAACGAGTTCATGAGCCAGTGTGGGAATGACCCGGCCCCATTCCACCCCAACATCTAAATCCGCTGTCGTTTGAAGAGGAAAACATAAGAGAAAACGTTTATTCAAGTTTTTCTCCTGGGCCACCTACATCAGAGTCACCAGAGGTGCTTGTTAGAAATGAACTCGGGCCCCCTCCCACATTTTTGAATGAGCCTTAGCAGCGGGGCCCAGAGATTTGGCCGCCGAACCCCGAAGCAGGCAAATGCAGAAGCCACCGTCTCAGTCTGCAAAGATACTACTCTATTTTTCTTTAGTTCAACTTCTATTTTGCGTCTTCATCCTACTGCTTGCAGAAAACATTCCCTTATCCATTTCCAGGTGAACTCCGTCATCCCACGCCATCCCCTTCTCCTGCCTCCACCATTGATCTAAATTTGGGGAGTCCCTTAGCACCGCGGCATAGGGGGGTTGGCAGGGAGAGTCCTCTCTCTGAGATAAATCCTCCCGGGTCCCCACCTCCATGGATCAGACATGCCCTCATTTCTACCCTCCCGCTGCTGCCCCCAGGACCCAATAGCCATGTACCAGCTTTCCAAGCCACGCTCCGTGGCCCTGATTCCCCAAACGTGTTCTGGGTTCTGTCCCTTCCAAGTCCTCTGGACTTGGCCATTGGGGAAAATGAAGATCACTCCGAAAACAATGTCTAACATCTTGTCTGGTCCTCCACTAGCTGGTAGGTAGTGGGGAAGGTGGGGGTGGGGGCTCTGCCTGTTTGTAACTCCTTCCCCATCTTAGACCCAGACACTGCAGCTTTTGAACTTAAAAGCCTGGAATTTGGCCTCTTTGTTCTCTGGCTAGACAATAGAGTAGTCTCAGGGCCCAAAAGCAAAAGCTAGCACCGCACAGTGCCATCTGGGCCCCCAGAGGAGAGCTCCCTTTTCACACAGGCTGAGCCACCCAGACATTCGGTGGCTGTGCATAAGAACCAGGGACGTGGCTGCCCCTCTGAGGGGGGAGGGAGCTGAGAGTGTCTTATCTTAGATCTGCTGAGTCCCCACACCCAACACATGCTCCCTGTTCACTCACCTCCCCCAGACAGCTGGGAAATGACACCTCTGGTGGCAGAGCCAGTCCCCAGGCTTCTGCTGGGAGGGGGTGGGGCGCTGCATGGGGGAGGCTCTCACACCCTGGGAAGCCTGGGTGGGGGAGGGAAAAAGCTGGCTCCTATTTGTCTCAGACACCAAGGCCACCAGCCTCTCTCTGCTCCCCTTCCAGGGATGCGATGAGCACCCCCGGCCCAGGACCATGATCCCTCCCCCAAGACACCTCCTCCTTCACTTTTGAGGCTTGCCTTGACCGACCCCACAAGATAGGCGGCTCATCTGGTCCCATCTTGTCTCTGAAGTGCCAGGCCTGCTGGGGATGAGCGGACTGAGTGTGTGCAGCTGATGTTTAGAGGATCTAAGAGAGACCAGTCCGGGATGGAGGGGGCATGGGTAATCTCCTTCTACCATGTTCCAGATCAAGCCATTTAACACGTATGTAGTGCCTACAAATGTAATATATGTGCGGCCCAGAGATAGGACAGGAACTGGCCAAGGTCACAGCTATGAGGTTAATCCACATGTAGAGTAGTATCTTGTACCTGGGTACTGTAGGGGCAGCCCCTGCCTACTGTCTTTCCCCTAAAGAAAAACAGAACAAACAAGCAGAAAGCCCCCAAAGCCCCTTTCCGTCGCAGCCTGGGATCAGAGGCTGAGCCCTCCTTCTGTTGCCTGGGAGCTGACCCAACTCTGGGGCAGAGCTGGGTTTTGGCCGGTCGGCCCCCACGTGAAGCAGCCCCACGGGACAGCCTCGGGCCCTCCGCCCTCGGCCTTAACCTTGCCCGCTCTCAGTCAAGCACCCCCGGTCTGAGCCCCAGTTGTGAGGAGCGGCAGCTTACACTTGAGTGATTTGCTCGGGGTGAGGGGGAGAGCCTGCCTCTTCTCCTTTCCTTCCCACCCCGCTCCTCAGCGGCCAGGGGCCCCAGGCCTCCCCCGCGCCGCCCACCCGCCGGGCGGGTCGAGGGCACCAGCTCCCGCCGCTCTGCCCACTTCTGCAGCAGGGTCCCAGCTACCCGCATTGCCCCGGCGACCTGCACTTGCCCCCTCCCGCGCCCCCCCTCCCCCGGCCACTGCAAACGCTGCAGCTGGTCGCCGGCCTTGGGGCCCGCGCGCAGCCCGAGGCCTTGCGGGGGGATGTGGGGTGCGGACCGGTTTACGGGTTTCGCGGGTGCGGGAGGACGTGGCCTGGGGCTCAGGGGCGCCGCAGGACCAGGGGCAGAGGCGTGGGGCGACTGGGAGGGCTGCGGCCCGACCGGGCGGGTCGGCGGAGGGTGCGGGGAGCCGCAGCGCCGGGGCTCGGGGCTCACCGGGCTGCGCCAGGGGCGCGCCCCCCGAGGTCCCGCGCCCGGCCGGCCGCGCCCCGCCCCCCCGCCGCGCTCGCGC
>NW_023270777.1:2697374-2786308 GCF_011800145.1 Mirounga leonina | reverse complement strand
CCGGCCGCCGCCCTTGGGAGCCGGTCTGGGAGCGCCCGGGGTTCGGCCGGCGCCCGTGACTGCGCGCGGGCGGCTGGAGAGCGCCGCGTCCCCGGGCTGGCCGCGCGGGCGGTGGCCGCGGGAGCGAGCGGGCCCCGCGTCCTCCGGCCCCTGGCCTCGCCGCCGCCTGTCACTTCGGCTCGACCCCGGACCTTGTCTTTGCGGTCGCCCTTCTTTGACGGGCGGGGAAACTGAGGCCCGGAGGGGGAGGGGGTCTGATTCAAGGTCACGCAGCTAAGCGGCGGCGGGGCCGGACGGCGTCCAGGGCTCCCATCGGGTGGCCTTCCTCCGGGGAAGGAGAAAGGGAGGGACGGAGGGATGGACAGGAGGATGGGCGGAGCCCTGGCTGCGGGGTCGGTGGCTCCAGGCCTCGGGTCTTAATCCGACCCTGCCCCTCAGGTCGGCTACCGCTGCCACCGCCCCCCCTGCCGCCCCGGCTGGGGAGGGGGGCCCCCCTGCGCCCCCTCCAAACCTCACCAGTAACAGGAGACTGCAGCAGACCCAGGCCCAGGTGGATGAGGTGAGTGGGGGGGGGTGGCCGAGGCAGTGGGAAGGACCCTGGGGGTTGGCAAGCCGGCGGGGGGGCCCGGCGGGGGTTGGAGGTGATGAGTTTATGAGTTTGCGGACCAAGACATACCCTGCCCCTTCCCTGTTCGGCTTGCATTTGGAACGGCGCTGGGGTGTTAGTCAGCCCTGATAGCCTGGGGCGGTTCAGTCCCGGCAGGTGTGGTCGGGTGATGGACAGGCTGCTTGAGGCTCAGTACACAGAGGGTGCTGCTCTGACATCCGCGATGTCTGACTGTCAGCATGCCTCTGATGTGTGCTCCTTGCATGTCCCCAGGTGTGTTAGGCATGTTCTCTGTGTGTCCTTGGCATGTTAGCCTGGCAACATCGGGGTGCATGTTCCCTCTGTGGGTGCATGGTTGAGGAGTGCCCTCGTTGAGGCGGCCTTGGCACACCCCCTGCCTCGTGGACCCCTCCCCCAGGTGGTGGACATCATGAGGGTGAACGTGGACAAGGTCCTGGAGCGGGACCAGAAGCTGTCAGAGCTGGACGACCGTGCAGATGCACTCCAGGCAGGGGCCTCCCAGTTTGAAACAAGTGCAGCCAAGCTCAAGCGCAAATACTGGTGGAAAAACCTCAAGGTAAGGGTGGAGGCATGCAAGAGGGCTGGTGTGAGAACTAACTGATGGGTGAACGGGAGTGTCATGGTCTTTGTCACTGACCCCCCCTCCTGCTCTCGCCCCCAGATGATGATCATCTTGGGAGTGATTTGCGCCATCATCCTCATCATCATCATCGGTGAGTAGGGCAGGAGTGGCTAGGGCCCTTTCTCTGGAGAGGTTTCCCCTTCTAGGTTTTGAAGGTCATTAACCTAGTTTTTACTATTCAGCAAAAAGCATATATAGCTGCCAGTGCAGCTCTGATTCATCTAGAGCCCCAGACCTTGCTGTTCTTTAGCCTGCACTTTACCTGGTTGTAGGCAACTTTTGTTAAGATTTTTGGAAACAGGAAAACTGGTAGATCCCCACTGCTCCCTTGAGGATCCTTTTTGGGCCTAAACTTAGTCTGGGAACCCTGGAATTGGGAAGTGGGAGAGCAGGCAAGGCCCAGGGGCTTGAGACATGGCTTGGAAGCCAAACACCCTACTATTTGAGAACTTGTGGGCCCAGAGAGCCCAGAGGATTAGGAGTCTGTGGCCCCAAGGCCATACCGTGGAGTTGTAGAGACTTCGGAACCTACCAGTCCAGCCCCTTGCTTTACAGATGGAGAACCTAAGGCTGAGAGGGCTGGGGAGTGGGGAGGATGGGAGTAGGGCCAGGCCTGACACACTGCTTTCTCTCTCTTTCTTTCTCCCCTCTCTCTCTTCGTCCTTCTCTTTCCCTCTCTACAGTTTACTTCAGCTCTTAAACCCCTGAGGAGCCCGCCCTGCCCAGAGAAGGGCCTCTCCCCACCTCCCCCCCATCCCCAGCCGCTCCTCCACCTCTCAGCCATATCTTCCAGCCCCCCTCCCCTGGATCCGTGTGTGTGTGTCCCCCCGTGTGTGTGCCCCCCTGTAAATAGCCAGCTGTTATTTATACATATATAATATTATATATATTTGGTCTGTTTGTAGTTTTATTACTAGAAGATTTTTCCGGTTGTCCTTAACACCCCTTCCTGAGGTTGCCATCTCTTCTCTCTTTTCCTCCTTCCCCTTCCCTCTCTTCCTGATCAGCCCTGAATCCCTTCATTTGCATCTGCTATGCAATAGTCCCTCTTCCTCTCTTCCTTCCCTTGGATTTAGCTGATCCTTCCTCCCACCCTGGCCTTCCCTGTACCTCCACTCCCTATTAAAAAAAAACACCAAAAAACCCACGAAAAGCAACTGTCCAGGCCTCCCACGGTGCATCTTCTTTGCATCTTTGGGAGGCCCTGAGACTGGCCCCACTTGGTCCTAAGAATCCCAAGGTCTTCTGGGAGCTTCCAGCATGTTAATTAGCATTCATTTACATACTGACATCCTTTTTGGTTTCCTCCTTTTTTGTTCCATTGCTCTTCATTCTTTAAACCCATGTTTCTTTTTTACTGAGGAGTTAGTCCCTATGGTCCTTGTATCAGTCTTTCATTTGCATGACATTACTTGCAGGTGGTGGGAGCCTGGGCTTTTGGGGAGCCAGGCTCTTCTGGCCCCCAGAATCACCCCCTCCTAGCCCCTCTAGTCTGGTTTGCCTTCCTACCCCCATTTTCCAAACCTCTTGTCCCCTCCTCCCCCTCCCCCCAGCTGGTGTGTAAGTGTCTTGGAGTTCAGTGTGTCATGATGGACCAATAGTTTTGCCACTTGGAGTCTCCCCACATTCCTGCTCCCCAGTTTTCTTGTGGGGCACTCAGCCGACATTCCCATGGGGTCTCCCTCCCTCCCATCCGCCTGATCTGCCTCCTCCTCCTCCCACCAGGAGAGTTTGGGGGTTGGCCACAATCTGACTCTTTTGGGGGAGATGGCTGCCAGTGTGTGGGGGGGTCATCACTGCCTTGGGGAGGAGTGGGGCAGGGCAGAGAATCCCCCCAATTCCTGCCTGAAATCTGGCCCCACCCTTGCTGGGGTTTGGACCGAAAACTCCCCTCCCCGGTTTGTGGGGGTGTTGCTCCCATCACTGCCCAGCTCCTCTGACTGCCCCCCTGAATTCAGGGCGGGGGTACTAGTCACTGCCAATGTGTGTATGGGACTTGCTGGAAGATGGGGATTCTCGCCCCTCTCCAGGGCAGTTGAGCCCAGAGAGTTGTCTCCTCCTTAGGTGAAGTGATAGAGGGTCTAATGTCTTTTTAAATGGCACAATTTTAGGGGTCTGAGGGTGCAGTCCCTAACCTGCTGGAGGGGACCCCCCACACTCTTTCTTCCCCCCACACTCAAGGTTTCTGTGTGGAGGGGGAGCAGGGAGATCTAAGCTGTGGTGTGAAAGGGTAGGGAGAGATGCTGGGGGTGGGGGTGCTGTGTTCTAGACCCCCCCATATTATCCCAGTGTCCCCTGCCCCCCCTTCCCTCCCCCCATGCCCCCAATTCTGTGACGCATCCAGATTGTGAAAATGTACAATAAATGTGTAATGAGTAACCAGCTGGTGTGTGTTCTAACACCTTTTCTTAACCAGTGGGAAGGGTATAGGATCTGCAGGTGAAACGGGAAAGTTGAGAAGGTGCATTTGGAATGGACTGAGCTTTGCTGGAGGGCCTGACCTTGGGCAGAGCAAAGTGTGATTCCCAAAGTGGCCACGGGTGGGCGCCCGGCGCTGATAAGAGGAAGTGTTCTTGATCCCTGTGTCAGCCTGGTGAGCCTCGAGGCTTGGGCCTGGAGGCATGCTCCTGCTCTCTTGGATCCCTCTCCAACCCTTGATTTAATTCCCAGATGCTCCGCAGTCGCTCCCCTGGTCATTTACTCCTAGGCCTGAAGTAGATGGCCGACTTGTGCGAAACGTCTCTTCCCCCTGGGTTCCTCTCGCAGTGGCAGCATCCCGAAGGGGTTAATAAATACAGAGCAGATGGGCTCAGGGAGACCCGGCCATAGGCTGGCCTGCTAGGCCTGCACCCTGTTGTAGGGCTGGTGACTCTCGACCCCACGCTGAAGTCCCTTGGCCTCCCGGCCGGTGACGTCCCCAACGTGGCACCCCTAGCACCCCCGACCCCAGGTGCTGCAGCAGTCAGTGGAGTGCTGGATGAGCCCTGGAAGCCCGACTTCCCGGGCCGCAGCAGGAGGTGAATCCTACGTAGTGTTTCCCGAACTGCCAAGGGTGCTTTTACAAAAGGGTACGCCGTCCTCATGATAATGTCCCCCATTTACCGAGGGCTCACTGTGTGCCTCGCGCTTCATCTACTGAGGTTCCCGAACGCCCTCGGACCCGCCCCCTCTATCATCGTGTCGGGGGCCTGGGTTTAAATCGTGGCCCCATTACTGGCTGGAGTGTTAATCCAGACAAGCTTATGTAACCTCTCTGGAGCCCAGTCTCTGTGGGGCGGAGTAGTAGTGAGACGGCCTCCCGGCTTGGGAGAAGCGCCTGGCTTGGTCCGCAGAGAACCACCCGGAGGCAGCCGTCATCACCGTGATGATCATCGTCCTCGCGCGGCGCTGGGATCTGAAGACCGCTCCACCGGTAATGCCGGCCCCTTCCAGCTTCGCGGGGCTTTAGGGGCCCGGGGCCGGAGACTCAGTGCCGGGGGCGCTCTGGTCACGCCCAGGACAGCTTGCCCGGGTCTCGGCACAAAACTCCTCCAACCGACGCCACCGCCGCTCACATCTGCGCCTGCGTGCAGGTCACCCTCGCTGCGCCTGCGCAGACTCCGCAGTCTCTGGGAAGAGTGTCGTCAAGGAAAATCCCCAGCTTCCAGGTAAACAAGTTGCCGCGTGAGACCGCCGGCACGTGTCCTCAACAGCTCCGAGACCTCCCAGCCTATGAGAAACTCTGAAGGGCTGGGCTGGCATTCGCGTCCCGGATTCGGGCCGGTCGGAGGCTCGTGCCACAGCCAATAAGAACCTCCGAAGTGGGTGGGGGCGTGGCTTTCGGCCAGACTCCCAATCAACGCGCCGGGGCGGCCCCTCTCGCACGTGGAGCTGTCACTGCGGGTGGGCAGACTGACCAATGGGAAGAAGACGGCGGCCGCCGGCGCCAATGGCGGCGGCGCGGGGGCCGGGCGGCCGCACGCGGCGAGGGGCATGGGTCGGGGCCCCCGGGCCAATAAGCTTGAGGGGCGTGGCCGCGCGGCGGGTGGGCGGGCCTGGAGGAGCTCGTCCGGGCGCCGCCGTCCCGCTGGGGAAGAAGCTGTGGCCGGTGCGTGCGCGCCGAAGGTGAGTGTTCGCGGGTGGGCGGAGACCCGTGTGCGCTTCTCCGGAGTGGTGTGTCCTGTCCCAGGCGGTGTTAATGGAGTGGGGCGGGGGTATCGTGCCAATGCAAGATCGCCGCGGTGGGAGCTTTGAGGGTCGTGGGAAATGGGACCCAGAGGGACGAGGGCGGGAGTCTCCGACATCTGACAGATTCCTCGCTGCCCTAGGTGCCTGGACCCCCACCCCCCTGATTGGCCCAGGGGTCCTGGGAGGGTGGGGCTTGGAAGTCGTCAGCTCCCCGAGGGAGCTGAGACCCCTGCTCCCGGGGCGGTGTGGGGACGCGGTCCCTGAGAGTGGGTGGGGGACATTCCAGTGCTTGGCTACTGTTTGGGTAGGCTCGTTAAGCACTTACAAGATTCAGGTGTTCTGAGGCTGGAGGGAGGCCCTGACAGGGCAGGTGGGAGGGTACGAAAGGGTTGACATGGTGATTCGAGAAAGGGTGGTGAGATGATGTGTGTGACCCTGAGCCCGTCGCATCATGGCTCTGGATGTCTCTTTCGGGTGTAAAGGGGAGGGGTTGAGCCTCGGAGCCATCCCTGGGAGTAAAGGTGGAGTAGCCACTGTCCTGAGAGGGACCGAAGGGTTGTGCGGACTGTCTGTGCACGTGTCTTCCTGAGCCCCTGGACGCCAAGAGGCACCAACCTCTCGATAGAGCTCTGCTCTCTGTACAGACACCCAGGCCTGTGGCAAAGTGACCGGGGGTACGGTGAAGAGTGAGCAGGTGGGGCCCCTGGGAAGCCCCTGGGGCTGGTGGCTGCTGGGGTGATCTCAAGGACTTTGTGAGCGTGTGAAGACTGGGGCTGAGATGATTCGGGGCGAGCGTGTGGGGAGTGCAGACTGGACGTCAGAGACCAGGCCCAGGGAGAGGAGGGGCTGGATGGATCTGTGTTCCGGGCACCAAACTTAGAATGGGCTGGATATTTGAGAGGCGCCCATCCTCCAGTGCTGGGAATCACCGCACAGGTGCCCGCCCGAACGGTAAGACGCCGGAATGACAAGCCATGATCAGCGCTCAGATTTGAACCCTGGGCTCCACTTGTTAAGAGCCAAGAACACATTGTGAGGCAAATGTAGTGACTTCTGAGCCTTCGTTGGTTCTGTGGAATTGGGGTAATACCCATCTCCCAGGGTTGTTCTGGGGATTAAATAAGATAATATATATATGTGGTGCTTAGCGCAATGCCTGGGTTATGGTTTAATGTTTTTTGTTTTGTTTTGCTTTTAGCTAAAAAAAAAAAAAAAGGCTATAGGATCTCAAAACAACAGTGACAGGAGTGCTGTGGTTGGGAACTATTCTCACATTCTCAAGTGTTTCTGCAAGTTTCGGTGACTCCCTCCTCATTTCCCTCTTCCTGGGCCTTCTGGTCGTCAGGCACCAGCCCAAAACCTCATTCCACCCTTTCATTCCTCTCCCAGGATCCAGGCCCCGAGCTGTGCCACTTGCTCTGTCCCAGTTCGATTTCCTCGTCCTACACCCATTCGTCTCCCTGCCCCTCCTCCATCTCTTTGCTGCCATAGTAACAGGAGATTCCAGCTCTGAGGGGGCCTCTGGGAAGGAGCAAAGGTGCGTGTTCTCTCGCAGAACCTGGGCCTCCAGCGTCCCCGCCCCAGCTCTTTGGGATTGGGCCAGCAGATGTGTACAGTTTGGGAGAAGGGGGAAGCCAGTGCCAGGAAATGCAGGAGCAAGCCGAGGGGAGGGCGGATGCGAATCTGGAGAAGAGAGCCAGGCGCGGTGGCGGGGGACCCCTTCCTCCTAATCCTCTCTCCAGGAATCCCTGGCTGTAGGACAGGACGGCTGTCTTTGGTTGGGGGAGGCGCCCAGTCTGGGTGCATGTCCTGGGCCACCAGCCAAGAGTACATGATGTTCCCAAGTGCGCTGGCCGCCGCCCTCTCCGGCTGGCCGCCTCCCAAACCGCTGCCTCTCCAGCCTCCCTGTCCCACATTCCCCGGCTGCCTTGCTCCGCCCTCTTCCTCCGCTTTGACGTCACCGCTCCCTCCCGCCCCCTCGCCTCCATTGACGGCAGCAGGGCCTGGTTACTGTGGGGACTGTGAGGCAGGACAGCCGGGGCCTTGAGAGCAGGTGGGCGCTGCAGGAGCGCTCGACCCCTTTGTCTATGCAAAGCACAGACCTAGAGGTGGGGGGTGAGAGAGCACGGACTGCCTGTGTCCGCGGAGATCACACCTAGACCCCAGAGGAGAACCCGGGAGGAAGAAAAACCCTGTTTCCAGAGGAGAGGGGTCTGAAAATGAGACAAGGGAAGGGACCACAGTCTATGAGTTGGGGGGCCATTTCCAAGGATGAGACTGAGAATCCAGGCTCCTGAATCCTTTGTTTCCTGTGTTTTCTTGCTTTGGTTTTTTTCTGGGTTATTTTATGACATCCCTGTGCCCCAGCTTTTCCACAGATCCCTCCCCCGGGCCCCTCCACGGGGAACACCATTGTTAAGGAAAGCTTAGGCCCCGTGACAGTGAGGGAGTGCACCCACAGCTGATTATGTCAGCATCAGCTTGGGGGCCTCTTCACTCGCCACCCACGTTATCGCGGAGCCCTGAGAGGAACTGCTCACAGCCCTCTTAGATGGAGGGGTCTGTGTCACTGCAGTTCCCCCCCAGCTCAGCCCGGCACTGTATTTCCCCCAATTAGGACTCAGGGTTCTGCTCCTCTCCCCTTTACAAAAAGCATAATTTCCAGCACCTTCTCCATGGCTGAGGCCCCTTCCCCTCCCTTATCTATCCTTGTTAACAACAAAATCACCGTATTTACTGATCACCCACGGTGTGTCAGGTTCTGTCCTGGGGACTGAGAAATGCAGTGAGGTGACAGATGAGGTCCTCGGCTTTCTCTTGTCCTAGGGCTGGGGATCTGAAGCCCTTGCCACCCCACCTGTCTCTCCAGGGTCCCAGTTGGTCTCTTCCCTCAGCCACCCCCTAGGTTCCCCCTGTAGTCCTGGCTTCCTGGCCCCCACATTTGGGGCGGCCCTAAGTGTGGGTGGCCGCATCTTCAAGAGCGAAGCAGCGCTAGTCACCACGTAGGCTGCCCGGAGACATTTTCTCTGATTGGGTACAGAAGCACCTAGCATTGTTTCCCTTCACAGCCCTTATTGGCCCTGGCTGCCCCTTCTGTTGTCTGCATCCTCCCCTGCACTCCACCCCCTGTCACGCGGGGATCCTCAATTGCCATCCTCCTGGCTGTCCACAGGATTTGAAGTGTTAGAGGAAGGGGCTGGATAAAATGGCTTTATTGTGATGACAAGGCTGGGGCGAGGAACCCAGGAGAGGCCAGGCTGGGTTTCTTTGTGTGTCCCCGTCCTCCCAAGGGACCAGCCATCTCATCCAACCTGGCCCACCCCCCAAGGGTCAGCATTCCTTTCCCCCACCTCTGGCAAGGCCAAGGTGTTCTGTTCTGTAGGGCTGACGGTCCAGGAAGTAGACCTCTCTTAAGCACCTACCGTGGCCCCGGCATTTTGCCCGAAGAAGGGCAGCTTATCTCCCCTCTCCGCCCTCCCATTATTCACTGTGCAAGGCGTCCTGCGCCCGTTGGCTGCGTGGTGGTGTCTGGGGCCCTTCAGCCCAGCGCCAGCACCCAGGTCCACGTGCGCCCGTGTGTGTGACACAGCCCTGACCTCAGTAGGGGCCGGTAGCCAATCAGGGGCCGGCCCGGGATCCCCCAGCCAATCGGGGGCGGGGCCTGCGGCTCCGCCGGCAGGAAGCCAATGAGGGGCAGTGCCTGGCATTATGCAACCCGCCTCCTGGCCCCGCGAAGCTTCCACTCGGCTGAGGGCTGCAACGGCGGCGGGCCGGCGGCCGGAGGGCGCTCGCGCGGCCAGGTAGGCATCTCCAGGGCCACCCGGGGACCGGTCTCCCGCCCCAAGTCGGACCGCCGCCACTTCCAGCCTGAGGCGCCGCTCTGGGCCCTGGCGCTCTGCCGGCGCACCGGTAATCCGCCTTCCTTGCCGCTGTCCACCCCCGCTCTGCCGTCGGGAACGTAGGTGTTGCTCGCAACCCTGCACCCGCTGTCCGCACTCCTGATCCGCTTACCTTACCTCCAGCCTTGACCTCTCCTCCCAGCTCCCCCGGCCCAACGCCCGACCCTCGGCAGGCAGGCCCCCGCCGCCTTTCTTGTCACTCGGGGGCCCCTGGTTTTGCCCCGGCACCAGGACCCCTTCGGGCTTTCCGCGCTCCCCGCGCTCCCCCCTCCAGTGCCTGGCCCCGCGCCGGCCGTGATGTAAGCCTGGTTCAGGCTGGAACATCCCGTTCCCGGCGCTAGTTCCTGCTGTTGCCACAGCCTTCCTTTTTCTACTGGAGCTCAGAAAATGCTCCGGGGATGGGGGGGGGGGGGGGGGGGGGGGGGTGTGTGTGGGGTTGGACGAGGAGTAGGGGAAGAACTATCCGCTGGCGGTTGTGTGTCCCTTGCTCACAGCTGAGTGTGTCCGCTTCGGATGGGGGTGGGGTGGGATCTAGAAAAGTAGAGGACTGAGGAAAGAGGATTCCCGAGTCTCTGACAATGGCAGGTGCCGCCTTGGCACCTGGGGGTCGGGAGAGGGTGCAGGGGCCGGAGAAGGACAGGCTGTGTCGTCTTGACCAGAATGACTGGGATCCAGGCGAGCGCCAGGCTGGGGAGCTTTTGCGCGGAGGGCGGTGGCGGTTGTGTTTTGCCCCGGGGAGCGAGGCCAGCCCCTGGAAACCCGATGGGTCGCCCTTCCTACGGCCACCGGGCCCTCCAGGGCCGGAGGGTGTATTAGAGGTGGGCGACCCGCGGCCGCGCCCGCCGCTGTGGGAGTGGGTCGATCCTCGGCTCCGTCGGGAAATGGGGGAGGGGTCGCCCTTCCCGGCCTCCTGTGGTCCCTCCAGCAACCGCTGAGCTCAGCTGCTGACGTCGGTTTCCCTGGCGACCGCGGCGGCGGCGGAAGCGCGTGGTGGGGCCGCGCATGTCCGTGCGCATGTGCAGCGGGGGTGGCACCGCCCCCGGATAAAATTAGCCTGAAGGCTTAAATATAGGCGGTGCCGGGCATACCCCCTGCTCCGCGGCCTTGGAGTCCCGGGCGGATTGGGGGCCTGGTGGGAATTTGGGGATGGGAAGCGCCCGGGCTCTGGTTCTCGTCTGCTCAGTCTCTGTTTTCCCAGGCCACGTTGGCAGGGGACGTGGAGGAAGGGCCGAGAGAGGCCCCTTCCCACCTGCAGCCCCTCTCCCGGGATAGGACACAGAACTTGCCCAGGCTCGCTGTGGGAAGCCTGGGTCCTAGGGGCGTGGGGTCAGACAGGGGAGGTCTGAGTGAAGCCGGCCGGTGCTGTAAAGTTAACAGCTCACCCTTCTCCAAGCCCTCCTTCTTTGGTCTCCCCGTCCAGGTACTGCCCGTGATCGAACTTCTCAATCCGCAAAGGCTTGGATCTCCCACCTCACTCCCCCAAACCAGGGCGCCCGGCCCCCTGTGTGCCCCCGTGGTGGCCTCTCCGCCTTCCGTGTTTTCTTCCTGCCCTCCCCATGGCTCAGACATGAGTGGCCCTTTAGAAGGGGCTGATGGGGCAGGGGACCCCGGGCCGGGGGAAACCTTTTGCCCCGGAGGAGCCCCATCCCCTGGGCCTCCGCAGCGCCGGTCTTGCCCTGGCCCCAGCCTGGCTGATGACACAGATGCCAACAGCAATGGATCCAGCGGCAATGAATCTAATGGGCCCGAGTCCCGCGGCGCATCTCAGAGGAGCTCACACAGCTCTTCTTCCGGCAATGGCAAGGACTCAGCCCTGCTGGAGACCACTGAGAGCAGCAAGAGGTGCGTATGGATGTGTGGTGCAGGGTCCGGGAGTAGTCTTGGGAGCAGGCTGAGCTACAGGACAGGCCCATGCTGCTGGCCGCTTTCTCATCTTGGGCCCGTTGCTTCTCCCCTAGCACGAACTCTCAGAGTCCGTCCCCACCCAGCAGTTCCATTGCCTACAGCCTCCTGAGTGCCAGCTCCGAACAGGACAACCCGTCTACCAGTGGCTGCAGGTTCGTGGGGTTGAGGGCCAGAGGACAAGGCTGGGGGGCCTGGGCCACGATCTGGGGCTCATGGCTCTACCCCCTCCCTCCCTGTGGGCCCTGCAGCAGTGAACAGTCAGCCCGGGCGAGGACCCAGAAGGAGCTCATGACGGCTCTGCGGGAGCTCAAGCTTCGGCTGCCGCCCGAGCGCCGGGGCAAGGGCCGCTCTGGGACCCTGGCCACGCTCCAGTACGCTCTGGCCTGTGTCAAGCAGGTGCAGGGTGAGTGGTGCTTCCGGGGACGGCCCGGCCGGTCCTGGGCTGCGGCGGTGGGGCAGGCTCCTCCGCAGACGCCTCACCGCCTGCACCCTGCAGCCAACCAGGAATACTACCAGCAGTGGAGCCTGGAGGAGGGCGAGCCTTGTGCCATGGACATGTCCACCTACACCCTGGAGGAGCTGGAGCATATCACGTCCGAGTATACGCTGCGCAACCAGGTCAGCCGCAGCCCGGCCTCCTGGTCCCGAGGCAGCCCCGCCCCCCACGCGCGCGGCTCCCGATTCGACTTTTGTCCCCGCTTTCCCGCCTAGGATACCTTCTCCGTGGCTGTCTCCTTCCTGACAGGCCGCATCGTCTACATTTCGGAGCAGGCGGGTGTCCTCCTCCGCTGCAAACGGGATGTGTTCCGGGGCGCCCGCTTCTCAGAGCTCCTGGCTCCCCAGGATGTGGGCGTCTTCTATGGTTCCACTGCCCCGTCTCGGCTGCCCACCTGGGGCGCTGGGACCTCAGCAGGTGAGGTCCCCAAGCAGTCCCCGGAAGCTGCTGCTGTGAGGGACCAGGGGACCCCAGCTCTTCCTCGCCGGGTTCTTGTTAGCCCAGGGTGGGGTGGGGGGGCTGTTCTTAGTGCCTTTCTGGTCTGTTCTAGGTTCAGGCCTCAAGGACTTCACCCAGGAGAAGTCTGTCTTCTGCCGTATCAGGTAGGTGGGGGAAGTGGGAGCAGACCCCCTCCTACCTTCCACTCTCCTGCCTCTTTGCTGTGTGGGTTGTGACCTTGAGGTGCAGGGTGGGTGGCTCTCTACCCAGTCACTAATGCCTCTTCCTCTCCCTTGCTAGAGGAGGTCCTGACCGGGATTCAGGGCCTCGGTACCAGCCATTCCGCCTCACGCCATACGTGACCAAGATCCGGGTCTCAGATGGGGCCCCGGCACAGCCATGCTGCCTGCTCATCGCAGAGCGCATCCACTCGGGTTACGAAGGTGTGTAGGCATCGGGCCTGGCCTGGCAGGGGGTAGGAGGAAGGGTGATTTCTCTAGGCTAGGGGAGAGGCAGGATGAGAGTCTGGGAGGCATATCTCAGCCCTTAAGAATTTTGGAACAGAGAAGGTATGGTAAGGATGAAGGTTTGAGGGGCGCCTGGGTGGCTCAGTCGTTAAGCGTCTGCCTTCGGCTCAGGTCATGACCTGGGATCGAGCCCCACATCGGGCTCTCTGCTCAGTGGGAAGCCTGCTTCTCCCTCTCCCACTCCCCCTGCTTGTGTTCCCTCTCTCGCTGTGTCTGTCTTTGTCAAATAAATAAATAAAATCTTTAAAAAAAGAACAAAACAAAACAAAAAAGGATGAAGGTTTGAGCCCATTTTTAGAGGGAGTATTGGATAAGCACCCTGAACTAGGAGTGGGGAAAGGAGACTGCTTTGATTCTCAGTTTCATGCTTGCTGTGGGGTAGGAGAATGGTCCAGACCATCTCTGTAGGCTAGACGGCCCTGGGCAGAGCCGTGGGGAGGATTGCCAGCCCACTTGGGCCCGAGATGGTGTGTGTGGGGGGGCGGGCAGAGAAGCTGGACCATTCTGGATAAAACCCAATGGCCAAAAAAAATCCCCCCAAAACAAAAAACCAATGGCTACACTTGCTGTGCTCAGCTCCCCGGATCCCCCCCGACAAGAGGATCTTCACCACTCGGCACACACCTAGCTGCCTCTTCCAGGATGTGGATGAAAGGTGAGCTCAGGACCTGGAGGAAAAATGGGGGTGGCTGGGGCGGAGGCCTTGGCTACTCTGATGCCACCTCCCTTTTCAGGGCCGCCCCGCTGCTGGGCTACCTCCCCCAGGACCTCCTGGGGGCACCAGTGCTCCTGTTCCTGCATCCTGAGGACCGACCCCTCATGCTGGCCATCCACAAGAAGAGTGAGTCCTCTTTCTCCTGCTCTCCCTTCCTGGCTGTCTGCGGGGCTTCTCCATGGCTGTGCTTGTGGTCGTACCTCTGTGGGCCTTGGTCTCTTGGGTCCTCAGGGCGTGGCCCTCTGCTTTCCCCGGCTCTCCCTCCTGCTGACCCCCCTCGTTTCCCGCTCCCTCAGTCCTGCAGCTGGCGGGCCAGCCCTTTGACCACTCCCCTATCCGCTTCTGTGCCCGGAATGGCGAGTATGTCACCATGGACACCAGCTGGGCTGGCTTCGTGCACCCCTGGAGCCGCAAGGTGGCCTTTGTCTTGGGCCGCCACAAAGTCCGCACGTAAGTGGGCCTTGCCCCAGAGCCGGCCGTGTGGGCTGGGTCTGTGCGGCAGGGGGCGGTCTCAGCGTCCCCTTCCCCACCCTGCAGGGCACCCCTGAACGAGGATGTGTTCACCCCACCGGCCCCCCGCCCAGCTCTGTCTCTGGACTCGGACATCCAGGAACTCTCGGAGCAGATCCACCGGCTGCTGTTACAGGTGACTGTGGAGGGGTGGGGCTTGGCGAGGAGGCAGGGCTGGGAGCAGGGCTGAGACATCTAACCCCTTCTCCGCCTGCCTCAGCCCGTGCACAGCCCCAGTCCCACGGGGCTCTGTGGAGTGGGCGCCATCGCTTCCCCGGGCCCTCTCCTCAGCCCTGGCTCCTCCAGTGACAGCAACGGGGGTGATGCCGAGGGGCCTGGGCCTCCTGCGCCGGTGAGTGTCCGTCTTCCGCTTCGCCCCCTAGGCCGGCATTCCCCTGGTGCTGTCAGAATCAGCTTGGGCAGGTGCCTTTTCCTTCTCCTCCCGCTCTTGCTGTGCCCTGCACGCCTGCCTGCTGAGCACCTGTCATTGCTCTGCGCCCTGGGCCTCTGACACTGGTCACACGCCCCCAGTGCTGGCCTGCTCTGTCCCACAGGTGACGTTCCAGCAGATCTGTAAGGACGTGCATCTGGTGAAGCATCAGGGGCAGCAGGTTTTCATTGAGTCCCGCGCCCGGCCTCCACCCCGGCCCCGCCTCCCTGGTCAGTGGGTGAGGGTGCGGGTGAGGAATGACACCTGGGGGCCCCATGACTTTCGCCCTAACCCAGAGGAGTTCGTCTCTCCCTTTTCTCTCCTTGGCCCAGCTACAGGCACATTCAAGGCCAAGACCCTTTCCTGCCAGTCCCCAGACCCAGAACTGGAAGTGGTCCCTGCTCCCGACCAGGCCCCACTCACCCTGACCCCAGATGAGGCTGAGAGGAAAGAAGCCTCCAGTTGTTCCTACCAGCAGATCAACTGCCTGGACAGCATCCTCAGGTAAGGCCACCTGGGAACCGTCTCCCACTTGGGCCCGGCCCCACCCCACCCCAGGCCCTGCCCTCATGTCCTCTGGTCCCCCGCCAGGTACCTGGAGAGCTGCAACATCCCCAGCACGACCAAGCGGAAGTGTGCCTCTTCCTCCTGCACCACATCCTCGGCCTCGGACGAGGACAAGCAGAGGACGGGTCCGGTCCCTTTGGGGGCCAAGAAAGGTAAAGACCCGGCGGGTCCTGTCCTGGCCCACTGGCCCCGTCTCCACACTTCTGCCTTTGGGGCCCCCACCTTACTCTGCCCTGTTCCCCTCCAGGCCTTCTGATTTGCAGACTCCTGGCCCCCCCCCCCCCCCAGGGACCTCCCAGTGGTAACTGGCGCCGTCTCTCCGCACAGATCCATCGGTGGTGCTGCGCGGGGAGGGGGCCGGCCCTCAGAAGGAGCCAGTGGTGGCAGGCACCCTGAGCCCGCTCGCCCTGGCCAATAAGGCAGAGAGCGTGGTGTCCATCACCAGCCAGTGTAGCTTCAGCTCTACCATCGTCCATGTGGGAGACAAGAAGCCCCCGGAGTCGGGTACGGGCGCGCAGTGAGGGGGTTCCACTCGGTGCCGCAGCCACCGCTCCCTCCCCCTGCCTTTTCCTTCCCTCTGGCCCCTGCGGAGAGAAAGAGGCCCCCATCCTAGCTCGGGGCTGTTGCCTCTTGCTGTCCATCTCTCCAGCCTCTGGCGCCTTGTTTTTCCTGTTCTTCCTGTCAGCAGGCACACAGAGCCTGGGGTGGGGAGGGGTTCAAGCCCCAGGTGCGGACCACAGAGTGTCAGAAAACCCCCCCAAAGGGGCTTTGGGCATTGCCCTGGAGAGTGTGTGAGGGGAGGGCGACGACTGAGCTTGCCTTCCCAAGGACAGTCCTAGGGGGTCATCTTGGGGTACTGTCGCTGGAGGGGACTCAGTATCCTCTCTCACCCGGGGGATGGGAAGAGGGCCCAGAACCAGGTCTCAGCGGGGAGGAGGCCCGGAGATGCACCCGGGGCCCAGGCTGGGCTGCTGGAGGGGCAGGGTGTGGTGTGGCTGTGGGAACCCCTGAGGGGATCCCAATGACCCCCCCCCACCCCCTGTCTCCCCTTTCTCAGACATCATCATGATGGAGGACCTGCCTGGCCTGGCTCCAGGCCCAGCCGCCAGCCCAGCCCCCAGCCCCACGGTAGCCCCCGACCCCGCCCCAGACGCCTACCGCCCGGTGGGCCTGACCAAGGCCGTGCTGTCCCTGCACACACAGAAGGAGGAGCAGGCCTTCCTCAGCCGCTTCCGAGACCTCAGCCGACTGCGGGCGCTCGACGGCTCCTCCCCGGCCCCCCTGGCCCCTGGCGAGCGAGGTAGCCACCCGGGACATCCCTGAGCTTTGTCCTCTGCCCGGGCCAGGACCAGACTGTCCGGGGAGGGGGGTGGGGGCAGGGGGTGCTTGAGGGAGAGGTTCCTGCTGCAGGGACCCAGGCTGGGGCGGCCTCCACCACCAGGGCCGTGCGTAGGGACAGGCCCCCGGCTAGACTCTCCCCAGTAGGCCAGGGTTCCGGGCTGCAGCCAGAGGAGGGCAGCCTGGGGGGCTGGCACTGAGACGGGCAGGCGGAGGTGCTCGGTTCCAGGTAAGCTGTTTGTAGCCCAGCTTGGGGGCCGGGGCTCAAGTACGGCTGCTTCCGACCGAGGTGTCGCCGGTTAAGAGACCCGTACAGACTCCTGGCCGGACAGGGGCCAGGCGAGCCGGGACAACTCCCGCTGGGGTCGGGGCTTCAAGGGCAGGATGTCCGCCCTCCAGGTGCCTGAGAGAGGCTCCCTGCAGGACGCAGGATGCAGGACTGGGCTCTCCCACCCACCTCGTCACTCGAGCTAGGCCGAGCGCGGCCTCGACCTGCAGGAGGAGCGCCCAGGCTGTGGGAGTCTGGTGGAGGGACCGGAGCCGCCTGCCTGCTCGTCCTCGGACCCACCCTGCTTCCTCCCATCGGCCACCGTGCCCCCGCCTTCTGTGCGCCCCCAGCTCCGCCCCACTTGTAACTTTACTTGTCCTGGCTCCTTGTGCAATAAACCCCCCTGGCCCTGCCTCCTGTGATTCTTCCCTGAAGGTTCTCTCTCCTCCCAAGAGGCCCCCCTTGATCTGGGCAGCCTGGAGGCCAGTTCTCTCCAGGGCCTTCTCCTGCCCTGTCCTGGGTCAGAGTGGCAGGGCAGCGTGGGGGGCGGGGCAGGGACGCTCACCCCCAGGTTGAGGCCCTCACTAACCCTCGTCTCTCCCCACAGGCTGCCACCACGGCCCCGCACCCCCTGGTCGCCGACACCACTGCCGATCCAAAGCCAAGCG
The DNA here is from genome assembly GCF_011800145.1 of Mirounga leonina. NCBI lineage: Eukaryota > Metazoa > Chordata > Mammalia > Carnivora > Phocidae > Mirounga > Mirounga leonina. The sequence goes on along the minus strand of NW_023270777.1, from coordinate 2,769,130 downwards.
CTCCCGCCACCACCAGACCCCCCGGGCCGAAGCCCCCTGCTATGGCTCCCACCCATCGCCTGTGTCACCCTCGACCCCCTGGCCCCCCCCACCAGCCACTACTCCCTTCCCAGCTGTGGTCCAGTCCTACCCTCTCCCAGTGTTCTCCCCGCGAGGAGGCCCGCAGCCTCTCCCCTCTGCCCCCACAGCTGGGCCCCCTGCAGCTTTCCCTGCCCCGCTGGTGACCCCCATGGTAGCCTTGGTGCTCCCTAACTATCTGTTCCCTGCCCCACCCAGCTATTCCTATGGGGTAGCCCAGACCCCCGCCGAAGGGCCTCCTACCCCCGCCTCCCACTCCCCTTCTCCGTCCCTGCCCCCGCCGCCCCCCAGCCCTCCCCGCGGGCCGGACTCTCCGCTCTTCAACTCGAGATGCAGCTCCCCACTCCAGCTGAATCTGCTGCAGCTTGAGGAGCCCCCCCGTGTTGAAGGGGGTGCTGTTGCAGGGGGCGCTGGGAGCAGTGCTGGGCCCCCGCCTCCCAGTGAGGAGGCCGCTGAGCCAGAGGCCAGATTGGTGAGCATGGATCCCCTGCATCCTCTTAGCAGCCCCCACACAGCCCCCCCTTCCCCTTGCTGCTCTTCCTGCTCACGCTCCTCCCCGCCCCGTGCCCTCCAGAAGATGGTGTCGTGGGGTGGGGGGGCCCCAGCTGAGTTTCTGAATGAGGCAGAAACCCGCCGCCTCATCCGTGGAGTGGGGACAATCCTGTCTGTCTGACAGGTGGGGAGGACACATCCCCAGAACTTTGGGGAGCGCATCGGCCTCCTGGGACGGGCCTGGCGTCCCACCCCTCCTCTTCTCCCCTCTTGTCCCGGCCCCCACTGTCGTGGAGTGGGGACAGAGACCACTGGGGTTGGGTGGGTCCCCCCAGCCAGTGGAAGCAGTTGACACGAAGCCTGGCTGTTGATCCCTTAATCCCGCCCTGTTCCCCTTGCCCCCCCACAGGTGGAGGTGACAGAGTCCTCCAACCAGGACGCGCTGTCGGGCTCCAGTGACCTGCTGGAGTTGCTGCTACAGGAGGACTCTCGGTCCGGCACGGGCTCCGCTGCCTCAGGCTCCCTAGGCTCCGGCCTGGGCTCTGGGTCCGGTTCAGGCTCCCATGAGGGAGGCAGCACTTCAGCCAGCATCACACGTGAGTGCCCCCCACCCCGGGGCCCCCAGGGTACGACCCTGACGGGGCACGCTGGGAGGCCAGCCCCCCCCCGCCCCCCGCCCTTAGCTGAGCAGCCTGGGCCCAGTGGGCTGCAGACATGGCCTTGAGGGAGGGCGTGGGAGGCCCTGGGGGGGGCAGCGGCCTGACTCTGGGGCCCCCCTGCCCCCTGCTTCGCAGGCAGCAGTCAGAGCAGCCACACGAGCAAGTACTTCGGCAGCATCGACTCTTCGGAGGCCGAAGCCGGGGCTGCCCAGGCTGGGGCTGAGCCCGGGGACCAGGTCATTAAGTACGTGCTCCAGGATCCCATCTGGCTGCTCATGGCCAATGCCGACCAGCGCGTCATGATGACCTACCAGGTGCCGTCCAGGTGAGCAGGTTCGGAGGCCCCCGCTGCCCCCCCGTCAGAGGGAGGTGTGCTGGTCCACCCGCACTTCCCACCGAGCTTGGGGTTTTCTTTTCGGGGTGGGGGGGCTGGCTCTGCCCTGGCACAGCCAGGCCGGGCACAAGCTTTCCTGGTCTCGGAAGCCCCGAACGCCCAGAGCCCTGGTTGAGAGGAGGAGCGGGAGGCCGTGGGTGGGGAGGACAGTAGCCGCTGGGCTCTGGCCCCGGCTCCCAGCCTCTGTCGTCGGAACCCCTTCCCCGGGCAGGGACATGGCCTCTGTGCTGAAGCAGGACCGGGAGCGGCTCCGGGCCATGCAGAAGCAGCAGCCTCGGTTCTCAGAGGACCAGCGCAGGGAACTGGGTGCCGTGCATTCCTGGGTCCGGAAGGGTCAGCTGCCTCGGGCCCTCGATGTGATGGTGAGAGAAGTCTGGGCCCGGAGGGAGAAGAGAGGATCGGGGCGGGGGCGGGGGGGGGAGCGGATCCCCTCCTTGTCCTCGGGTGGCTCATTCTGAAGGATGGTGGTTGCACGGTTTGCTGGTGGGTTGGACAGCATTTAACCCCACGAGTCTTTGTAGACGCCTTCTGGGCCGATCCTCTGTGACGGACATTGGGACCGTGTCCCAGTGGGGTCTAGATACAGGGTACGGTACACTTTCCAATCTCGTTGGCCCGCGTGCATCTGTGTGGACGAGTCTTTCTTTGGGAGGAGATTTTGGGAAGTAATCCTGGGGGGTGGGGGGAGACACAAGGGGAGCTGGGGTGGCAGGGTAGCAGGGAGAACCTCGCCCCACTCGTCCCCTTTCTCCCTCCAAGGCCTGTGTGGATTGCGGTAGTAGCACCCAAGACCCCGGCCACCCGGATGACCCCCTCTTCTCGGAACTGGATGGACTGGGACTGGAGCCTATGGAGGAGGGCGGAGGCGAGGGTGGGGGCGGGGGTGCTGAAGGTGAGGGCGGAGAAGAGGCCCAGGCTCAAGCTGGGACCAGGGTCTCCAGCTCTCAGGACCTGGCCATGGAGGAGGAGGAACAAGGTGGGAGCTCACCCAGTCCAGCCTTAGCCGCAACAGAAAATGGCACCAGCTAGACCACGTTTGGGGGCCCCCTCCGGCAGTGCATGAGAAGCTTCCTTCTCCCGTGTTCCACCTCTCAGAACTCAGATGTGGCTGGACCAACCAATAGGAAACTGCCCCAGCTTCTCCCACGTAGGGGGCGGGACCCCCATCAGCAGCCCGGGATCCAGGGGATGCCTCCTGCTTCTGAGGGTAGAGACGGGGCGGGGGGATTCGTCAGCCCAGCCCAGAGAAGCCGCGTCTCCCACCTCTGGTGAGGAGCTCTTCCTTCCCTTGGACAAGGTTGCTGACAAGCTGCTCAAGTGGTCTCTCCAAGTCCCGGCTCAGCCCGAGTCCCGGTCCCTGAGGGTTGGGGCTGCACTTATTTATTGGGGGAGACAGCCCCTTCTCCCACCTCCTCCCTAGAGGGGAGGGAGAGGGCCAGCGGTCCAAACCCCTAGCTGCTCCGGGGTGGGGGAGGTTGGTGGACCATGGAGTCCCTGGTGCTGCCCCTCAGGTGGGACCCAGGTGTTCTCAGCTGTACCCTCTACCGATGGCATATGTGTTTTTGATATTGTGTCTGTTGTTATTTTTTAATACAAAGAGAAAAAAAACACAAAACACCCAGGACTTTGTGTTGGTTGGGGGTAGGGAGCTCGTTGTGGGGAGGTGTGGCCCCGCTTCCAGGGAGGCTGTAGTGAGCGTGAGGACCACTCCCCTGGCGCCCCCCAGCCGTCTGCTCCGCACACCCTTTCCGGCGGAAGGGCCTTGCCGGGCCCGTAAAATCTCCACCTACCTCGGCCGGGGGGGCCCTGTCACCTGGCGTCCGCGGGGTGTGTCGTGAGGAGCAGGGCGGGGGGCGGCCGGAGAGCCGGCCCAGCCTGCGGGGGCCCCGAAGCCGGTGAGGGTGTTCAGCTGCTCCGTCACCGTGTCCCCACGCAGGAGAGGGCCCAGTCCAGGGGGGCTGCGGGACGTGAGGTCAAGCACCCATTCATGGTCGAGTTGGGCCCCCGGGGTGTGGGAGACGGGAGGGGCGGAGCGTTAACCCTCCGGCTCGGGACCTGGGAAGGGAGGGGAAAACCTTGGAACCGGGGTGGCGGAGGACCCGCGGCCACCGCTGCCTTGCAGTTCTCGCTTACTGACTCCCCCGAGTGGCTGATATACCTCCAGACGCAGCGCCTCTTCCGCCGGCGCCGTGGCTTAGCTGGTTAAAGCGCCTGTCTAGTAAACAGGAGATCCTGGGTTCGAATCCCAGCGGTGCCTGCGCCCGCCAAAGGCGGTATATTATTGCTGCAAGGGCAACGCGCTTCCAACCTTCCCCAAGGCTCTTCGTGTGGCACCTTCCGGAAGATTCTTATTCTTCCCCAGCCAATCCCACCTGGAGCTCCCGCTCCCGCGCACTTTTAGTGGAAATTCGGAGGCTGACTCGCGCTTCGCTTTCACGAACCGGGGTGACGTGGGACCCTGGGCTGGGGCTCGGGCTCATTTTGTCGTGGGCGGGGAGGGAGAGCGGGAGGGCGCTGGCTTCCGCAGGACTGCGGCCCGCACCCCCCACCCCCCGGCCGAGGCGCACGCGCACACACGCCCCGAGGCGGAGGGGCGGGGCCGGCGGGAGGCGGGCCCGTTGATAGGCAGCTATAGTTGCGCAGGCCCCGAGCCGCACGCGGCTGTGATGGCCGAGTGGTTAAGGCGTTGGACTCGAAATCCAATGGGGTCTCCCCGCGCAGGTTCGAATCCTGCTCACAGCGTGTGTACTTTTGGGAACGCGCGTTACTGCCCTTGGAGAGAGAAAGCCATTTGTTTTCCTAGCGCTTCCTTCCCTTGGAGAAGATACCGCATTTATCCCGGGGGCCTCCGCCACCCGCGACCAGCCCGCGAGCGCCCCCTTGCGGGCCTTACGCTCTGACCTGCGCCTCCTCCCATGGGTGTGTCCTGTAAAAGTCACTTAACTACTAATTTGAATTGTTCACGTCCCCAAACCCGGATGGCTTCTCAGGGCTCTTCGGCAGTCGTCTTACATCCCCCCTATCCCTCCCCCCTGCAAGTCTCCCATACGACTGTTTCATCCCTTTTGTCACCCCGAACCACGAGTCCCTTCTTCCTCCCTCGGCCTTCCTGGTTCACTGAGAAAATAAGGCATTCTGGAGAGATTGCCCCATCGATATCCGCAATCGCACCTGCCTACCTACCTGACTGCCTACCTGTCTGCGGTTACATGCTCTTCCCTTCCCTCAGTGGTGTAGACGAACCTTCCACCTAACCAAGGCCAACCCCTGCACTTACTAGATCTCCCATTCCCCGGCCCACAAGGGCTCAAGGACCCTGCTCTCCTTCCTGCACCATCAGTTTTCCTCTCTAGCTGGATCACTCCCACCAGCCTGCACACGTACTGAAACGTATTCCAATTTGGAACAAGCAGAACAACAAAAACGACCCTGACACCACACACCTCCCCCTTCAGCTCCCACTCCGTCTCTCTGTTCCCCTCTTCTGCAAAACATGTTATCATATACCTACTCTCCCCCAATTCCATCTTCCCGTTCTCCTTTGAACCCTCTCTAATCAAGTGCCCACCCTCCCCCCACCCCATTCTTCAAGGTGCTCTTGTTAACAGGTTACCAAAGGACGGTGCATTGCTAAATCCATTGATCTCTACTTATGGATGCTTACCCTCCCCTTAGAAACGCTCTCTTCACTTGCCCTCTGGGACACCCTAACTCTTCTGATATTCCTTCTACATCATTAGCAGCTCATGCACAGACTCCTTTGCTGGATGATCACCTTCTGGATCTCTGAATGTCAAAGTGTTCCCACCGCTCAGTTTTCCAACCTCTTCTCTATCTATACTCCCTCCTTAGTGATCTCTTTAAATATCAACTAATAATACATAAATACATCCAAAATGTTCATCTCCAGCTCCACAACTCTTTCCTGAATTATAGATGCATATATACTATTATGTACTTATCATTTCTGCTTGGATATCTAATATCGTTTCCGTTTGTGATATCTAATCACAAACAAAATGGCCAAACCAACTCCTGGCTTCCCCCTGAAATGAGCTTCACCTGTAGATCTTCTATCTCAGGAAAGGAAAATTCCATTTCTTCAGTTGGTCAGACTAAAAACCTTAGGATCATCCCTGATTCTCTCTCACATACACACGCAGTCAGGAATTTATTTAAAACATGTTAAAAACCTGGCTACTTATCACCATGTCACCACTACACCCTGGTCCACCCACATCTCTCACTGAGATTATTACAACAGCCCCTAGATTATTTCCTTGCTTCCTTTCTTTTCCTTGTTCCTTTGCAGTCTACTCTGAACACATTAGGCATAGTGATCCTTTCAAAACATAAATCGGAATCTGTCATTCCTCTCTTCAAAATCTTCCATGGGATAGCAATATGAATTCATGGTTTGTAACTAGTGACATATAAACATACGTACATAAACATAAACAAACATACATATATACATATATATTTCCTAGCTCTTTCCACTGAGAAAGCCTAGAAGGAATGATACACAAATAGCAATAAGCACACAAGTGACCAGATCTTGGTTACTAAATACCATTCTCCTCTAAAATGAACCAGGGCCGGGGCGCCTGGGTGGTTTAGTCGGTTAAGCGTCTGCCTTTGGCTCAGGTCATGATCCCAGGGTCTTAGGATCGAGCCCTGCTTCTCCCTCTCCCACTCTCCCTGCCTGTGTTCCCTCTCTCGCTGTGTCTCTCTCTCTCTGTCAAGTAAATAAATAAAATCTTTAAAAAAAAAATGAACCGGGGCTCCTAGGAAAAAAGGCTGATTCCAGGGCTTCAGTTAGGGAATTATAAGATGCTCTTGGAACACTTTATTGCACAGCAAAGTAATGTTCAAAGAATTTGGGGTACCTATAAAAAAAAAAGACATAACAGCTAGGGGTTACAGCTAAAGGAGCTCCCGTTGGCTAAATCTGGGACAAATCAAGCATTAAAATAAGGAGTGATTGTGATGGATTATAATTCCTTAAATCAGTTAAGACTCCAAAGTTCGTATCAGTATAAATAAATAAAATGGGAAGGAAGGGGATGGCTCTTTTTACAGTAAACTGCCAACTAATAAATATAGAGTTAGAAATCATCAATGAATACTCAAGTAGAGGGTGAACCTTAATGGGGCCGTAAGTAGCAAAGAGTCTCAAAGTATCTTCCCACAAATTACATTAATTACTCCTCGGGAGGGGGCCAATAATAACGTTCCGGCGGACAGCCCTGGCCAACACCATCTAACCACGTGACCGAAGACAGTATTACTATTGAGGCAAACTGACCTGTGTCTTCCTACGTGACAACACGGAGGACCGAGAAGGACCTGGTGTCACTTCCGTGGTGATGTCCCCGCCAAAAAGACATAATCTTTTTGCTAAATCCATTGATCACTACTTATGGTGATTCTAACTTGATTCTAACCGTGAAGAAACATCCGACAAGCCAAACAGAAGGACACTCTACAGAATAATGGTCCTGAACTCTTCAAAACCGAGAAGATCAACAGCGAAGATTCTTGCAGATTAAATGAGACTGAAAGGACCTAGGAGTGAGACAAAACCACGTGATCCCGGACTGGCTCTTGAATCAGGACAAAAGAGCTATAAGGACATCCCTGAAACACTTTAGGAAATTTGAATATGGACTGGAGAATTAAATAATGTTATTATATTAATTTTGATATTGATAACTGTACTATAGTGTTAAAAGTGCTAGAAACAGAACAAAACAAAAAACGCTAGTTGTGGGGGTGGGAGGTGGGGGGTGGAAGAGCCCTCCAATGGGCTCTCATCTCCTTCAGAAATGGGTGAATCGTGACAAAGTCCATGGAACCTTCTAGAAGGTCCTGGGTGATCAGGCCCTGCCCCCCTTTATCTCTCTGATCTCAACTCTGGCTGTGCCAACCTCGTCCGGTGCCGCCATCCCCTCCTTGACAAGCCAGGCATGTCGTCCCTCAAGACTTTTCCTGCCTGGTGTCTGCCTGGAGAGCTCTTCCCCGAGGCACTCCTGTGTAGCTCTCACCTCTTAAATTTCACCTTCTCAGTGAGTACTAAGGCTCTGATTATACCCTCTGAAATTACAATTCCCACTCTCCGCTCCTTTGCTGGCTTTTCTCCAAAGCACGTAACCACCACCTGACAAATACGTTTTGCTTAATGTTCCTGTGACTGTTTCCCCTACAAGACCGTCTGGCCAGTGAGGGTGGGGATTATCCTGTTTTGTTTTGGGTTTTTTGGGGTCTTCTACCCTGATTCATCCCTTGCCCCCCCCCAGGGGGCGGCCCGGTCCTCCTACTTCCCAACTCCCAAGCCCCCAAGACCCAACCCTCCAGGAACTCCCCCTACCCAGGACCCAGGGGGTCCCAGGAAGCCAGCCTCCCCTTTGAAGAACAAAGAGGGAGGAGCTGAGCCTTGGAACCCAGGCCTGGGGAGACGTCCCAGCGGGGGAGGGGAAGCTCGGGACACTCCACCAGCTGCGCTGTCTCAGTTCCTGGCCGTGCCTCCCGCCTCCCTAGGGGCCCAGCGCGTGTGGGACACGAGCTCCCCTCCCCCAAGCCCAGATGCAGTCGCTGTTGAGATGGCGGTGGCCAGGAAGAGGCCCAGACACCCATACACACACCATATGCACGGGACCCGCACCCAGGCCCATACTGACAGAGGCCTGGAGGCCGCACAGAGACCCCCCACCCCAAACCTTCAGAAACACTGGGCATCCGCCTGGAGGGTGGTCTCTCAGCCTCATATCTGCACAGGAAACCCTGCTGGAGAAAATCGTGCAGCCAGGACAACTGGCCTCAGGTTTTGGGGGCTTGATGTGTCTATAATTTGGGAGGGGGGCTTTTTTTTTTATATATATATATTTTTAATGTTTTATTTATTCATGAGAGTCAGACAGAGAGAGAGAGAGAGAGGCAGAGGCAGAGGGAGAAGCAGGCTCCCCGCCCAGCAGGGAGCCCGATGTGGGACTCGATTCCAGGACCCCGGGATCACGACCCGAGCCGAAGGCAGACGCTCAACCATCTGAGCCACCCAGGCGCCCTGGGAGGGGGGCTTTTAAAGAAAATCATACTAAGGTGGGTTTTGTAGAGAGATCACAACTCACAAATTGGAAACGCTGACTGAAGCGTGACCCATGTCACCAAGTCCAGAAAACTACAGCTTCTTTGCATTAATGAGCAGCCTGCACATCTCTGTGATACTTTCTACAGACTAGCTACCGGTTCTGTTTCCACCATCCACGTCCTTATAGTGACAAGAGCCACTGGACCCATTCGTATGGCGTGTGCCCCCCCTGGCTTTGCTCCTTCATGGCACAAGGCCTGGTGACGGACACAGGTGATGGCAACTTCCTGGAACTCATTCCCACACCAGGGTAGCCAGGCTAACCCGTTATACGTGGAAGTCATTGGGAACCATCTCAACATATCCCACGAAACCGTACATTGTATGTCTCTCCAGCTCCCCTTTCCCGGAACTGGATCCCCAAATGGCAGCAGCCACTCCAACCCCAGAGGGAAAGAGTGACAGGCTGGCAGAGTGGGAAGAGACAGCGGTCTTCACCGTTTACAGTTGAAATATCTTACTTTTGCCAATCTTATAGAAGCACATGGCCATGTGAACACATTTGCTAGCCCCCCCCCCCCCCCCGCCAGGAGTCAGTGCAAGCGAGGGGGTCCTGAAGCATAAACTGAATTAGCTTTTGGTGAATTGGCCTCTGCACTTGAAACTTTTGATCCCACATCTCAAATGGACTCTCAACCTGCCTAGAAATCCTACTCCTCTAGCCCACGGGGCTTTTCCTACTCTCCAAAATGAACATTTCACACCTTCTTTCTCCTCAAACGACCTGAGCTCTCTCCCTTCCAGCAGCGAGCTGGACTCTTTCTTCTTTGAGGAAATGAGAGCAACCAGGAGAACCTGGCTCATTCTCCCTGCACCCCAACTGACCCGCACCCTCTGTCTCCCCCCATCTGCCTGTGGGTGAGGAGCCTTCCCTACTACCTGAGGCTGATTTCTCTGCCTGGCACAGGAGTCTACTGCCCAGCCCCCATCCTCCTCCCTGCCCCCCTCCCTGGGCTGCTCCCTTCAGCCTCCAGGATGGTCCGCGCCCCTATGTGCCACAGATGGTTCTGCTCATCGCTCATGGCAGAACTTGCTGGAGATGTCTACAGCTGCTGTCTGCATGCCTTCCCTCCCATTCTTCCATCAACCCACCCTAACGGGACTGTGCTCAGGTGCCCCTCTGCCCAGGTCATCAGTGACGTCCAAGATGCTAAGCTGATGGTCGCTTCGCTCTCTTGTCCTTACTTGACCTCCCAGGAGCTTAGCTAGAACCAGTGGCTCCCTCCTTCATAGACTCGCTGTTATCCTGGTTTCCCAAATTCTCTGTCCCAGGGACACTGGCCCTCTTTTTCAAGCTCCCACTCCTTTGGCTTTTCTGCTACCTTCCCGATCACTCTAGATTCCTTTGCCAATTCCTGCTCCTCGGACCAGCCTGTAAGTCTTGGGGGAGTCCCAGGGCTCCTTGCTCAGCCCCTCTCTTCTCTCTCCACACGTTCTCCCTGGGTGCTCTAGTCTCATAGCATTAAAGCCATCTATCTCCCAGGGACACCCCCACACTTACCCTCCACCTCTGACCCCCAACTTCATACATCCCATAGACGCTTGGATGTCTAAGGGGATCTCAACTAATCTGACTAGAGCGTAACGTTTGGTCTGTCTCTCCAAACTTTTCCCAAAGCTCCACTCCCCTGGCGTTTGCCATCTCAGTAAAAGGCACCATCATCCAGCCAGTTACTTAAGCCCAACACCGAGAAGTAACCCATTCACTTCTGTCTCCGCTGCCTCCACCTAATACAGGCCACCATCAATGTCTTGCCTAGAAGGCTGCTCTAGCAACCCAAATGATCTCCCACACAGCAGCCAAAGTGGTCATTTAAAAGAGAAGTCAGTGACCATGACTTTCCCGGTTAAAACCCTCCACTTGCTTCCCCTGGCACGTAAGAATAGAGTCCAAAGTCCTTGCCGAGCTTGCAAAGCCCTGTGTGATGGGGCCATGCCCGCCTCTCCCTCTTATCTCTGCCGCACCCCAAATCCGCGGTCCCAGGGACATTGGCCCTCTTTCTCTAGCTCCCACCAGCAAAGTCCATTCCTGCCTCAGAGCCTTTGCACTTGCCGCGCCTGTCACCTGCTTTCAGCGGGCTCTGCTGGGCTGAAATATCACCTCTTCCTAGAGGATGTCTCTGACCACCCCGAGTAAAGAAAGCAGGACTTCACTCTCAAGCCATTGCCCCGGCCGGTTGCCCGCCCCCCACCCCCACCAGCCTAATAACCGTGTTATATTATTTTCTGCTTTCTTAGTTATTTTCTGTACTCCCCTCCCACCATAATGTAGCTTCAGCAGAGCCCAGACCAGTGCACCCTGAGTGCCTACCCATACTTGGCACCCAAGAGTAATCGACTGAGTAACACTCGCAGACAGACAGATGCCCAGATTGTCGTACAGTTTCCTGCTGGGAGCCACGGCCGCGGCTGCGAGGAGCGAAGAGAGCATTCCGCGTCCTGACACAATCCAGCGACAGGAAACCCCCAGATGAAACAGACTGAAACAGACCCGAGGCAGAAAGCGGAGGCCGAGCAGGCCCAGGGCGAGCTCCGGAGAGCGACCCAGACTCAGCGAACCAGAGACCCGGGCCCGCAGGAGGCCGGGCAGCGGCGGAGCCCAGCGGGCAACGGCGCGGCGCGGCGGGAGGGGTGGGGGTCGGGGTCGCCCCCGCCCCCAGCCCCCCCCCCCCCCCCCCCCGCCCACAAGTGGCCGCGGCAGCTGGCGAGGGCGCCCGGCCGCCCGCCGGCCCGACGCGTGCGGGATCAAAGCGGCCGGGAAGGGACGGGCGGGGAGGTGGCGGGGGGCTCGGAGGTGTGAGCGAGCTTCCCAGGGGCTGGCAGGAGCGTGGGAGCGCAGAGTGCCGGGAGGCGACAGAGACCCGGAGAGACCGCGAGAGGTCAGAGACCCAGGCGCGCCGGAGACGAGCCGCGCGGGCCGCAGAGGCCCGGAGCTAGAGACGCACCGACACAGGTGCAGACCCAACGAGACCGCGCGGACGCTGCTAAGACACCTGGAGAGATAGAGCCCCCGAGGGGGCCGCGGGGGGCACAGGAAGACGGCGGAACCAAAAGGCCGGGACCCACGGACTTAGAAAAAGCAGGCGTGCTTCAGAGAGCACAGAAACTAGGAGGGAGCGAGCGAGGAAGAGAAAGGGCCAGAAGAGCCCGGGACTTGGGGCGCGTAGGGCGGAAAGGCCCCGCCCCTCCCCCGCGGAGGGTGGGAGGACCCCCGGGGCAGGGATCCGAGCAGCGTGTCCTTTCTCAGGGTCACGCCTGCGGAGGTGCGGGGCCGGGGGGGGGGGGGCGGAGGGAGGGGTGCGGAAGGCAGCAGGACCCCCGGGCTGGGAGGACGGGAGTGGGAGGACCTTGAGAATCCGGATCTGGATCCAGAGCCTCCAACTCTGCCATAGGGTAAAAAAGTTGAGTATTAATATTTGCTAAGAATGTCAAACAGAGATGCTTCTTGGACATTTCATCAGACTTCTCCCCTACTGGGGGACAAGAAAAAACAAAAATGAAAAAAACGGTTGAGCAGTGCATTGGCCGGGAATCGAACCCGGGCCTCCCGCGTGGCAGGCGAGAATTCTACCACTGAACCACCAATGCAGGCGACAACTGCTCCTTGCTGACCCTACCTGAGCTTGTAAGAGGTGGAGGCGGCCGGGGTCAGGCAGAAGGTGTAGGCCAGGGGCTCCGCGGAGGAGTGGCCCCCGAGTAGCTGACGTGGGTGGAGCGCCAGGCCATGCTTCCTCCCGCCCGGATCCGGCCACCCGGCCATAAAGTCGCCCCATATGGCCAGGGGCGGCCCCACACCCGGGTGCGAACAGCCCGAGGCCCCGAGCCTCGCGTGCAGGTGAGAAAAACTCAGCCCGAGCGCAGGTTCCCAAGGAGGGGGGCGAGGGGGGCTGCTGGGGCCACACATCTGCGCTCCCATTTGGCCCAGATAGGGGGAGGTGGGATGTGCTGGCGGCCCTGATCCCAAATGGGAGCGCCCTCCCCAAGGTCTGTGTGTCTCCGGGCTCGGGCTTTGGCAAGGCAGACTCCGTGAAACAAAACAAAACAAAACCCCAAGGTGTGGAGAGGCCCTGGGAGGGCTCGGAGAGCCTCGACGGCCTCTGACTCCGCAGCTTACCTTCCGACTCGGTCTGCAACCTTGTCTTTCCGTGTCCTTGTCCCCGGCGGTCTGGCTGTCCCGTGAAATCTCTGATTTTGTCTTCTCAGACACTTTATCTGGAAGCCTCCGAGCGTTCACGCACCATTCTGCAGAGGGTCATGTTCTTGGTTTGAGGTGGGTGTTGATCCCTTTTTGTATCTCTTTCCTGTCCCTTTAAGAAAACGGCCTGTTCCCTGCTCCCCGATGGGCTGGAGGGGTCCCCAGGAGCAAGCAGCGGGAGCACGACTTATGTCAGGTGTCCTGGAAACCATACGCCGGAACCTCCTATAATTAGTTTTGAATCAAATACTTCTAAGTGGGAAGGTTTCTCCACCCCCTGCCCATGCTTCAAAGCCTTGCTTCCTCTTCCTTGAGGGTCCCGCTCCTCCCCAGTCCAGCCATGGGTCAGTATGACCCTCTCCCAGCACCTGCTTCACTCTGCTCTATAATAGCTACTTGATAACACCCGTCTTTCCGCCTCGCTCCTGTAAGGGTAAGCTGGGCCTGTAGTGCTTATGTGTGTATGAACGACCCAAGCCCACACCAGGTGTGCGTAGTGCTGGGGGAATGGAGTAAGATTCACTAAGATCTCACAGAGCGGCTCCTTCGCCCCAGGTGCATTAGACAGATTCACCCAGCACACTCAGGTCACTCCCTTACCCAATTAGGAGGTGGATTTTGGGGGAAGGTGTATAAGATCCAGTCTGGGGGCTGAGGGATGCTATCTCTTATTTCAGAGTCGGTGGGGAAACGGAGAGCTCCCAAGAAAGCTGCGAATGGTGGTTGGCAGGGAGGACTCTGAACTTCATTCCTGAGTCCTGTCCCAAATCACCTCAACTCCCTCTCCCCCTAATAACCTCCTCCCTTCAGCCGGGTTCCACCTCATTATACAGCCTTAGGGGACTTAAACCAGCCAATGCTGCATTGGCCCCTCATTTCCCACACTCCCAGGCCAGTTCCACTCCTTCCCCTCCCCCTTGCGCTCCTCCCCTTTCCGGGAGCCTCGTGCCCCGGGCCGCGCCGGGCGGGATCCGGGTGCCGAAGGGGGCGGGTCCGGGTCCTACACCCCCCCCCCCAACCCAGGAGCCTGCGGGATATAAGGCGCCAGGCGGGCAGGGGCTCGGTCCACACCAGGGTCCGGAGGAGCGATGGTCACTCGGGATCGAGCCGAGAATAGGGACGGCCCCAAGGTGAGAGGCGGGAGGGGAGGGAGCGGAGGTCCTTGGTCCGGTCAGGGGACCGGGTCCCTGAGACCCTGGGGGAAGGGAAAAGCCTGGAGGCGCAGGGTTGGAAGGGGGAGAGGTGCGTGGGGGACCCAAGGAGCCAGGAGGTGGAAAGGAAGCTGAAAGGATGAAGAAGGGGGCAGAGTCAGGGCAGGAGCTGCGTGGGCGGCAGAAGTAGAGGTCTTGGGTTTGGGTAATGGGATGTGGCACCTTGCGGCTTGGAGGGCGTGGGAGGGGGCACGAATTTGAGTGAAATAAGCAAGGGGAGCACAGAGCTAAGGGAGGCGGGTGGAAACTAAGAGCGGAGAGGCTAGGCACTTGCTCCACGCGCTCGGTGAGCCAGAGCTGGCCCAGGGCAGCCTCATAGAGAAGGCCCGGAATGCACTGGTTCCAGAGGCCTGAGACCGGGTGGCAGCTTTTAGAACCAGTAGAGTAATGTGACTGCATAGACGGGTTAGAGGGAGAAGAGGAGGCGCGGTCGCGCTGGGTATCTCCCTTTCTACACTCAGGGCCGCCGACTCAGAGCCCGGCACCTTGCGGGCCACGTGTCTGGGCGCAAAGAGGGCCCCCAAAGTTCTCCACTGAGACAGAGAGACTGCACGAGACGGAGACGTAGAAAGAAAAGAGGAGGAGGAGGAGAAGGAGAGACACAGAGAGGGGAGGAGGGAGGACAAGACTGAGAGAGGAGAATGCAGAAGACCCGGGAGAGAGAGGAGGCGAGCTACAGACGTTGACCCTAGGGGCGTTGGGAGCGGGAGCGGAGAGGGACCCAATGGGCCCGGCCCTAGGCCCTCGTTGGGGGTGTCCGGGAAGGGGTGGGGGCGGGACTGTCCCAGCCGCTGGATCAGAACGCCGGCGCGGCCGCGCTGAGTCTCGGTCCGGTCGGCCCGCTCTCCCTTTCCTGCTGGTCGCAGATGCTGAAGCCGCTGGTGGAGAAGCGGCGCCGGGACCGCATCAACCGCAGCCTGGAAGAGCTGAGGCTGCTGCTGCTGGAGCGGACCCGGGACCAGGTCAGTCCTTCCACCGCCCGCGGAGCGTCCCCGGCATCCCGTCCTCGCGACCCAGGGCCTCCTACTGGGGTGGGGACACACGCTGCACTGGCGACCCGGGCGCCAAGGCATCCTGACCCGAGTCCCGCCCTTGGAAACCCATCCCAGAGCCCCCTCTCGCTCTCAGAACGCGATCTTCATGGCCACCCCTCGGGTCTGTAAGTTTCACACCCGGCTCTGTAAATTTCACTCCCAGGGTCGGTCCGTGTTCAACCTCTAGGTCTGTAAGCGCTCGCTCCTCCTCCCCCATCACCCCTCAAAACAGCCTGCAGGGTGGTTCATTTCCGTCCCTGGGTTTGCCGTTTCAAACCCCCTCCTCACCCTGTGGGTTGGTTTCATCCCCTCGGGTTGGACGGTGTGGACTCAAGGTTTCCCAGGACCGTCCTTGGTCATCGCCACTCCGCATTCGGTCGCGCGCTCCGTGGGCAGCGCGCACACGCGATCGGGGGCACCCCTAGCTCCCGCATCCGCCCTCCCTTCTTCCCCCTGCCACTTCCCCCTCTCTCCCCACCCCTCTCTGTCTTTGCGCCCTCCCCCTCCCGTCTGTAGAACCTCCGCAACCCGAAGCTGGAGAAAGCAGAGATACTGGAGTTCGCCGTGGGCTACTTGAGGGAGCGAAGCCGGGTGGAGCCCCCGGGTACAGCGCGGGGGTGGGGCAGCGGAGGGCGGGAGGGGGGATTCACGGAGGCCCGGGGACCGGGGTAGACGGGGCGGACCCTGCGATGGACGGTGGGCTTGGGGAGTGGTAGGCTCTGCTCCGAGGCGAGGTTAATAACACCCGCGCGTGTCTGTCTCTGTGTCTCCCTCATTTTCTCCCTCTGTCCGTCCATCTGGCTTCTTGTCTCTGTGCGTCTGTCGGGCCTCGGTATCTCTGCGCCCCGCCCCCTCCCTCACCCCTGCTGGGCCCCTGCCCTGCCCGCCGGTGCTCCCGCCGCCGCGGCTCCAGGGGTTCCCCGGTCCCCAGCCCAGGACGCCGAGGCGCTCGCCAGCTGCTACCTGTCCGGCTTCCGCGAGTGCCTGCTTCGCCTGGCGGCCTTCGCGCACGACGCCAGCCCGGCCGCCCGCGCCCAGCTCTTCTCCGCGCTGCACGGCTACCTGCGCCCCAAGCCGCCCCGGCCGGAGCCGGTAGATGCGAGGCCCCAAGCGCCGCGCCCACCGCTGGACCCCGCCGCCCCGGCGCCCGGCCCCGCGCTGCACCAGCGCCCCCCAGTGCACCAGGGCCCCCGTAGCCCGCGCTGCGCCTGGTCCCCGTCCCCCTGCTCGCCCCGCGCCGGGGATTCCGGCGCGCCGGCGCCCCTCACCGGACTGCTGCCGCCGCCGCCGCCGCCGCCGCACAGACAAGACGGGGCGCCCAAGGCCCCGCCGCCCCCGCCGCCCGCTTTCTGGAGACCTTGGCCCTGAGCTTTGGGGGGTGGGGCGGGGGCGGGGGCTGGGGGTGAGGTAGAGACTCCAGCCCGAGGGCAGCAGAGGGACCCGGGCGTCGGGGCTAGCAGGTGTTGGGGAGGGCGGCGGGGCGCGCGGGCGCAGCGCGCGGGTGAGATGTGGTCTATATTAGAGTATCTATATAAATATATATTTCCCTGGTTCCTGTCCCTTTTCCCTGCCCCCCCCCCCACCTTGCATCTAGGATTGTACCCTCTCTGCCCCCGGCCCAGCCCCGGTCCCTTCCCGAGTCCTTAGTGCATGGAATAAAGTGGTTATTAAATCCCCGTGTGTCCCCGAGCCAGGGGCCTGCCTTTATGTCGGCGTCCACGCCCACTTTCCTTCTGTCTCCCTTTCCTTCTGTCTCCCGCCCCTCCCAGTCCTGCTCTCCATGGCCCAAGCCCCGGGGCAGACAGGTAAGTAAAGAAGAGAGCAGAGCGGAGACTGAGGTTGAAGCTGAAACCAGGTGGAGAACACTGAAATAGGGTAGGGGGAGAAGGGATGGGAACCTTTAAGGAAAAGCCGGATAAAGAGGAAGGGGAAAAAAAAAATTGAAATAAAATCGACTCTGGTGGGATTCGAACCCACAACCTTTGAATCGCTCTTTCGTCACTAGAAGTCCAATGCGCTATCCATTGCGCCACAGAGCCACCTGGCGGGCGGCGGCGTCTGACGGCTTACGGGTACTAGCATGCGCAAGGGGCGGGGAGGGAGAGGGGTGTGAGGGGATTGGGCGGGGTGGGCCAGGAGCGCGTGGTTGGGACCTCGCAGGCCTGCCGGGGAGAGGTAGCGGGCCAAAGGCACGAGAGCCAGGTGGGAGTGCGGGCGCGCACGGGCGGAAGAGGCCGGGAGGGAGAGCAACCGAGCAGGAGCGAGCGAGTACAGAGCTCCGGCTGCCCGCTTGGGGGATGCTTCCGGCCCAGGCGCACCCCACTCCCAGATGTGGCCCCACCCACGAAAATAAACTTGTTTTCGTTGCAAATGTCGGTGTGTCTCTATTTCCTCCGCCCTGTCTGTTTCGCCGTCCGCTGCTCCCGGGTCTGGGGTTTCCAAAGAGGGCCCGCTGACTTAGTAGAGTCATCGCGAGCCTGTCTCGCCCCTCTAGTCTCTTAGGAGGACTACGGGGAGGACCCGTTTCCACGCAGGTAGCGTGGCCGAGCGGTCTAAGGCGCTGGATTTAGGCTCCAGTCTCTTCGGAGGCGTGGGTTCGAATCCCACCGCTGCCAAGATGGAGTTTTCCTGGTGGCCTGTGCACCGTAGAACTCCTAAACCCCCTTCCAATGGGACGTATGTCTCTCCTTTTTAAACAAGGACTGCATTCAGCGATGGCACCATCCCCTCCCTGCTATTCGGGACAGCCTGGGTGGTGGCAGCCCGCAGTACGGTGTCCTGAAACTGCGTTCTCTCTCAAAACTGGCGCAACTTGTTCTATCTTTTAAGTGCCGACCGTGTGTTTCGATGGTGTGCCGGCGGCGCCGATCACCCGGTCTGGGAAGCCCAAAGGACGGCGTCTTCGTTTGCTTTCCTTCTCAGACCCTCTCGGGGGACGAGAAACGCTCATGCACGAAGCTGAGAAATAACGGTACGAGTTGAGGCAAAAACCTAAGGTTCCACCGAGATTTGAACTCGGATCGCTGGATTCAGAGTCCAGAGTGCTAACCATTACACCATGGAACCCACTCCTGGGAGGCCTTTTCTGGGAGTGTACATAATACTGAAGTTCTTGCCCCTCCCAATCTACCCTTCACAGAAATGAGAAATGAGAAAAGAAATGAGAAATGAAAAATGAGAAATGAGAAAAGAAAACAAAAACATCTACCTGAAGCGATGGGCGCCTCTATGGAGCTCCTGAGATACGAACTGCGATGCGCTGTGACGTGTAAAATGCACACCATACTTAGAAGGCACGGCACTTAACTGAAAAGAAGACTGTTAAAATTTCATTAATAATTTAAAAATATTGGTTAAAATTTAAAAATAATTTAAAAATATTGGTTAAAATCATTAATAATTTAAAAATATTAAAAATATTGGTTGAGATAAGATTTCATGGGGTTAAATAAAAAATGTTATTAAAATTAATATCACCTGGTTCTGTTTACTCTTTAATGTGCCTACCAGAACGTTTGAATTCGCAGGAAACATCTCTACTTTCCCTCCACTCTCACTCGTTCTACTTTCTGAAAACTAAAAACCCTATCAGTTCTTTTTTAAAGCCATGTAACAGCACTTTTGTTATTCTTTTTTTTTTTTTTTCTTGCTTTTGTTTAAAGGAATACAGATATTACGCTTACTCAAGAAGAGATTTATACTCCTAAAAAAAAAAAAAGAGCAGACGCCCGAACAGGGACTTGAACCCTGGACCCTCAGATTAAAAGTCTGATGCTCTACCGACTGAGCTATCCGGGCTCTTGCTACGGGGCTGCGCTACTGCCTATAAGAGCTGTTCGCCCGCGGAAGTCCAGGCTCCCGGAAGCCGAGAGTGAGCGCACGCGCGAGCGCAGCGCCCCGGGCGCGCCCCGGGAGCGAGCAGGGGCGGCCCCGCGGCTGCCGCCTGCGCTCTGCCAGGCTCGCTCGAGCGCCGTCCCGGCCGGGCTCGGGCCGCCGGGACCGGAGCGCCGCCGAGGCTGGGCCGCTGCGGTGCCGGGACTGGCCGCGCGGGGCCGCTGCCGGCTGCGGGCCTCCCCGGCGGAGCGGTTTGCCCAGATCGACCCAGATCCCCGGCACCCCCGCCCTTGGCCCCGGCCTTGCAGGCCGCGGGCGGGCCCGGAGCGGAACGAAGGTCACGCGGGGCCTTCAGGCGTGAGCCCCGGGTCCGCGCTGGTCCGCTGGCCGGCCCCGTCCCGAGGGAGGGATCGAGATCGGACGTGCCGCGGAGCGGGGACCCAGGGGGCCGGGCGCGGGGACGGTGGTGCGCAGTGGGGAGCGGCAGGAGAGCTGTGCCTGACTCCTCCGCAGGGGCGACTCGCCTGCGTGTGGCCGCGGTCACGCGTGATTTATGTCGAGGATGGCTCCCTTGCGCAGAGTGATTCACGTGGATGATTCACAAGTAGGGAATGCGGCTGCCCCGTGCCCAGGCCTGGCTGAGAGGGGGAAGGGGTCTCGGGGCAAGCTGGGGAGTGGGCGGACCAGGGCCCCGGGGGCTCAGCGGCCCCTACCCGGGAGCAGGGCAGTGTCCCAGTCACGCAGGTGTCACCTGCTCCTCGTCTCCCTCTCAGCGCCTGGTCCCTCCCTTCCCAGTGGGACGCGGGCTCCTGATATCCATCTGGGTGAGCCCTGTCCTGCCAGCCAGAGAGACCGGCTGTGCCAGAGGCGAGCAAACAACTCTTAGGGTGGGGAGAGGGAGCCCGCAGTGAGCCGGGACAGAGGCCGGCAGCTTCGCGGGAGAGAGGCGGGCGAGCCCCAGAGCATCCCAGAGAGAGCGGGGCCTTCCCTGGGAGGCCTACCTGCCCGGGCCGAGCCCCCCACTCAGGAGCTCCGCAGGCCGACGGCTCAGCCCCGCCCCGCGCCCCGGCCCCCCTGCTCCAAGGCGGGCTGCTGCTTTGGCCACCGCTGCGGGGACAGCCCTCTTTCCTTCCCGCCATGGCCGTGTACCGCGTGTATGTGACCACGGGTCCCTACCTGAGGGCCGGCACGCTGGACAACATCTCTGTCACTCTGGTGGGCACTTGTGGTGAGAGCCCCAAGCAGCTGCTGGATCGCTTGGGCAGGGACTTCGCCCCTGGATCTGTAAGTACGGAGGAGAGGGAGGAGGGACCCCTGAGGGCCTGGGGACCCTGAAGGAGGGGAGGGTCATTCCCCCAGGTCATTCCTCCAACCCTGCAGAACTCAGGGAGCCGGCCCTGACCTCCTCACCATCCCATTCTGGTCTCTGTCTTTCCTGGGGAGAGGACACTTTCTACCCAGGCAGGGCTGTGAAGAAGGAGCCCGGGGGCTGGGGGTCAGGAGAATTCCACCGGCTTCCTAGCTCCTCTCATAATTGAAGGTGGGCTTTGGGCAAGTCACTTGCCCTCTGTGAGTCGGGGGTTTCCTCTTCTCTGGAGGGGATCCGCTTGCCTCCGCCAGGCCCTGCGATTGTTTGCTGGTGGCCTACACAAGGGTGTGGGAGCCAAGGAGGCTGGTGAGGTCCAGAATCCACTCTGCTCACTCACCGTGCCTCTGGGAGCTGTGGCCGCTCCTGCTTGGATGGAGGGGTGCCTTTTCCGAATTCATACAAAGGCCCCGCGTGGGTTAGCAGCTCCCAGCTTTATATGCCGGAACAGGTGTAGGCATAGAGGCTCCTCGCCAGGTGTAAGGATGCCCCCGCCGTTCCTCGCCTCTCACCTGCTTGCTTTTTGGTCCCCTCAGGTGCAGAAGTACAAGGTGCGCTGCTCAGCGGAGCTGGGCGAGGTCTTGCTGCTGCGTCTACACAAGGAGCGCTACGCTTTCTTCCCCAAGGACTCTTGGTACTGCAGCTGTGTCTGCGTCACGGCCCCCGATGGCACCCATTCCCACTTCCCCTGCTATCAGTGGGTTGCGGGCTACTGCACCCTAGAGCTGCGACCAGGAGCAGGTGGGCCAGAGGCCGGGGCCTGGCCTGGGTTGCAGAAGGCATCTGTTGGGGTCGGGGGTGGGGTCTCATGGGGCCCAGGCCGCAGGGAACGGGGGTGGGGTTAGGGTGACCGGAACTCAGAGCTTTCGGCCCACTCCCTCTGCACTCCCCCAGAGTGAATTTCTCCTGCGCCCAGAGCGGACTTGAGCTGTAAGCCGAGTAACTGGGTGTCGGCAGGTGCAGCCGCTGAGAGAATTTAGCTGGGAAGGCCCAGCCGACAGCTCCTAGTGGCTTTTCTGGTGTGGACGAAGTCCCTGTGACGTGCTGTTAGGCTTCCCTCTTGCATCTGGGGGGCCTTTCAAGGATGCTGAGCTCGAGCTCCTTCAGCCTCTGGACCCCCACCCACGTCTCCTGAGCCGTCTGATCCCAAGAGGCATGACAAGGGCTGGCCCGAGTGACATGAGTCTTAGGGGTGAGAGGTGATATCTCAGCCCCCTAGCGAGTTCTTCAGAGACCCCCCATCATCCTAGCATTTCCGTCTGTCCACCACCTCCCAAAATATACTCATTCATCAGTCATTTGTCAAGTGCACATTATGAGCACATAAAGGTGGGGCACCTGGCCCACACACCAGGTGCCAGGAATACACAAAATTACTACAATGTAATTTCTGCCCCCAAAGAGTCCTGGGAAGGAGACAAAAGTACAATTAGGACGATCGTTACAATTTGGGGGTGAGGTTGTCTTGAGTCCCTTCTGCTGATGAATGCACGAAGAACATGGGGTATCCGTGTCAACTGAGGGATTGGGTTCAAGGGTTAGGGCGTTCAGGCAAGCTTCACCTTTTGAAAAGAGACGTATATGATGAGTACTTTTCATTCCCCACAGCAAAAACTATTTGTCAGGACTCCCTTCCCCTTCTTCTGGACCACAGGAAACGGGAACTCCAGGGCCGACAGGAATGTTACCGGTGAGGATGGCCTAATTTGACTTTTTCCCCCACCTTTATGCTGACCTCAGCCTCAATCAGACTGTCACTGAATCTGACCTCAGATCCAACCTTGGGGGCTCGGCTCCGATCAGGACCCTTATGTAACCCTAACTTCCATCTGAGGTTGACCCCAAGTCTAGAGCCAGAACGCGAGTACCGACAATTGTCCCAAGAGCATCAGTGTATCCACACTCAACCCCTCCCCCAGCTGCCCTTGATGGGTTTTTTTACCCTAAGTTTGACTAGCCACCCCTGACCTCTCTCCCTCCGGAAGCTGGAAAGTTTACGCCCCCGGCTTCCCCGGCATGATAGACGTCGGCAGCTTTGAGGAGATGGAGACAGACAAGAAGTTTGCCTTGACCAAGATGATGCCTCGGGCAGACCCAGGGGACAGGTGAGGGGGGTGACCCCGAGGGTCTGGCAGGGAGGTGGCTTCAGGTTGGGTGGGAGGCCAGAGGCAGGGGAGGATCCAGGGAAGGAATGAAGGGGAGTGGGCTTTAAGTCTGTCTGACCGGTGTCTGTCTTTCTGCCTCCCCCGCCGCCCTCCACAGCAGTGGGAATCGGTACCTGCCTGGCTTCACCATGAAGATTGACTTCCCATCCCTGATGCACATGGAACCCAACATTCGCTACTCAGCCACCAAGACGGCCTCACTGCTCTTCAACGCCATCCCTGCGTAAGGCCACTGCCCTCCCCGCACTCCTGTCACTCTCCCATCTGCCCCCACCCTGCCAGGCATATCCACACCTCTGTTCCCAGTCTCCCCCTCTCTGTCCCCTGTCTCCCCCTGTCTGTCCCCAGTCTCCCCCTCTCTGGCCCCAGTCTCCCCCTTCTCTCTCCATTCTCTGTCTGCCCATGATCTCCTCTTGCTCCTTTGCCATCCCTTTTCTTTCCAGTTCTCAAATCTATGCAATGAACCAAGCACCTTCTCGGTGTAGAGTCTGGTGCTGTCTTGAGTAAGACAAGGAGGCCTGGCCCTAAAGCTTTAAGGAAGTGAAGTCAGACCAGCTCATGTTCAGATTCCAGAACCAACACCTTCCAATTGTGTGACCTTGATCTTCACATAGTCTCTAAACAGTTTCCTCATTTGTAAAATGACAGTAAAACCCATGCCTACATCATAGGTCTGGGGGAGAGGAAGCGAGATGACACCCAGTGCAAAACAATCTCTCAGTGGATGTGACCGCGTGTTAGGATGTCGTCTTCCACCATGAGGAGCTCAGTGTCCCTAGGGAGAGGTGTGGCATAGTTAATTAGGAACCGAGGGGCCATTAGCAGCTCTGAGTCCACAGCTGAGGCTCTGAGTGTGACTGATGGAGGGGGTCCTGTCGACGCTCATGACCAGAGTCAGCCAGGGTGAGCAGGGGCCAGCAGGTGGCTCCCGGGAAGGCAGGTGGGACTGAAGCAGGCTTTGGGCCATGGAGAGGAGAGGTGAGCAGAGAGGGGGTGGGTCCTGGGCAAAGCCAGGTTCGTTTGGAGAGGACGGAGAGGCTCGGCTGGCCATCTGTGCAGGGACTGCATTAGAAGGCACAGAGGAGGGCGCCTGGGTGGCTCAGTTGGTAAGCGACTACCTTCAGCTCAGGTCATGATCCTGGTGTCCCAGGATCGAGTCCCGCATCGGACTCCCTGCTCAGCAGGGGGTCTGCTTCTCCCTCTGCCCTCTTCCCTCTCGTGCTCTCTGTCTCTCATTCTCTCTCTCTCAAATAAGATCCTCATCCTCGGGGCTTCTGTGCCCAGCTGAATCTTTGGGAGAAGGGCTAGTGGGAGAGGGCCAGAGGTGGGGTGAGCGGGGAGCTGGGGAGTGTCCTGGCTGGAGCGCAAGGTGGTCACAGGTGGCTTGGGCCTCAGGGCAAGGATCCGTGAGAGGCCCTGGCAGGGCTGAGGGACCAGGGTCGCCTGAGCTGGTCCCCAGATGGGCATGTGGGTCTAAACAAAGGAAGGCCCGGAAGACCCCTAGGACAGGGCTCGATCCCAGGACCCCCAGATCATGACCTGAGCCGAAGGCAGAGGCTTCATCAACTGAGCCTCCCAGGTGCCCCTCCTTGCTCTCTGCTTTAACACAGAGCTCCCACCCAGTGTTTCGCCTCTTTGGGGACTTACGGGGCAGGTACCCGGCAAATGCTGTGGACCGAGGGGTGGGCAGCTCAGACGACACTCAGGAAGTTGTCCCCGGGCTTGTGAGGTCATGGTGCCCACACCCTTTGGGGCACCTGAGCACGCTTGCACAGCCTCCCTCACCCACCACTTGCCACAAACCCACCTGGTAGGTGTTGCGGTCCCTTCCATTTAACTTGGTGCAGGCAGTGAGTGGTTATTATGAATCGGTATGTCCAGGCATCCAGGACATACCCTAAGGGGCCCATAGTGACGTGTGTAATAAAGGGTGTCAGGAGGACACTGGATTTACCGTGTAACGCAGGGAGGGAGGAGCCTTTTGTGGAAGATACACAGACTGGTGGACTGTGTGTCTTAGGTAGGTTTGATAGTAGGTGGAGATGTCGGATGCAGCTCTCCACGAGACGCACAGCTTCAGAAACTTCAAACAGTACAGACATCCACAAAGTGAAAAGTGCATGGTGCCCCCAGGCTGCCGCCCCCCCTCCTTTTTCCAGTCTGGTATACAAAGTACACCTCCATTACGTGTGGCGAGAAGGCTGTGGTTGGTCGGGACGGGCTGGTGGCAGACATCCCAGCCAGAAAGGGGCCGGCGAAGGTCTGTGATTAGATGGAAGCTTGGAGAAAGGCCAAGGCACCAGTGGAGATTGGCCGTGTGCACCAGTGGGCGCGCCCATATGGAGTCACCCTTACAGAGCCTCAGCTCGTCACTAAACTTTTCTAACGGGCACACTGTCAGGCCCCTCTGCTCTGGACGTTGACCTGGTCAGGTCCCTCCAGGCCTCTAGGCTGGGGGCACAGTGCCCCGGGGCAGCCCCAGGCCCCAGCCTCGCTTCCCCTCCCCCTCAGGTCCTTGGGCATGAAGCTCCGCGGGCTGCTGGACCGCAAGGGCTCCTGGAAGAAGCTGGACGACATCCGGAATATCTTCTGGTGCCACAAGACGGTGATTTCAGGTGCGCAGAGCCAGGCGGATGTCTGTCCCCCACCCTATTCCGTGCCCCGAACCCTCCGCCCCATCCTGGCAAGAGGCCCTTTTTCAGCCCTCTCAGGGAGACCGTGGGACCCCCGAGAGAGGGGCTCCTGGTTTCATGGGTGGCCACCGCACAGATTCCCCTTAGGAGCTCACGCCATCTCCCCTTCCTCTGGGAGGGGACAGGGATAGGGGAGTGAGGGGAGTGGGGACAGAGAGATACCCTGCTTGCCTGGGAGACCGTCAGGGCTGGATCTCGGGAAGCCCCCTCTCTTGCCCCCTAGAGTACGTTATGGAGCACTGGTGCGAGGACCCCTTCTTCGGGTACCAGTACCTGAACGGTGTCAATCCCGTCATGCTGCACTGCCTCTCCAGCTTGCCCAGCAAGCTGCCCATCACCAATGACATGGTGGCCCCTTTGCTGGGACCCAACACCTGCCTGCAGATGGAACTAGAGGTGGGTGAGGGGCCATTATGGACAAGGGATGGGCGTGGAGGGCAGGGATGGGACGGCTGGGGCTGGGCATGGCTGGAAGCCTGGGGTGAGGCTTGGTGGCTGGTAGGAGGGAGCAGGACAGCATGGAAGAGAGGGTCCTGCCCGTGTTCTGGGGCCTCCAAGATCCCCAGTGCTGAGGCCCAAAGAAAGCGATTTTAGGACAGGTGGAAGGCAGTGCGCCGCATGCAAGGGGGACAGTCACGGAGACTAGGAGCTCCGAGGGCGTGGGAGAAGATGGTGATCAGTCTCTCTGGGGCAGCCAAGCCCTCAGGCATCCTCCAGAAGGCTGGAGAGGGGGCGGTCAGTTCTCAGTGTGTGGTCATTTTCCTGTTGTTGAATATACTGACAGGGCCACTGAGTTGAGAGAGCAGGAAGGGCCAGGTATGGGGGGGCCGGGGAGAGGATGCCAGCTTATCCAGGTGGGAGGTGGCGCACCAGGGACTCAGCTGGGCCTCATTCCGGACATTCTGGGGAGGGTGGGGTACCTCACTCTGGCCGGGAGTGCAGGCACCAAGCATGACTGAGGCCCCGGCTGCGGGGGGAGTGGGCGGGGAACAGAGAGGGCAGCGCAGCGCGGGTCGGAGGGCGCTGTGAGCCTGTGTGCCTTCCGCAGAGGGGCAACATCTTCCTAGCCGACTACTGGATCCTGGCGGAGGCCCCGGTCCACTGCCTCAACGACCGCCCCCAGTACGTGGCCGCCCCGCTCTGCCTGCTGTGGCTCAACCCGCAGGGGGCGCTGGTGCCCCTGGCCATCCAGGTGAGACCTGGGGCGGCATTCCGGGGGCGGCACACTAGCAGTTCTGAGACTCACCCCCTTATTATTCCTGGGCGCAGCTCAGCCAGACCCCCGGGCCGGACAGCCCCATCTTTCTGCCCACTGACTCTTACTGGGACTGGCTGCTGGCCAAGACGTGGGTGCGCAACTCCGAGTTCCTGGTGCACGAGAACAACACACACTTTCTGTGCACGCATTTGCTGTGCGAGGCCTTCGCCATGGCCACGCTGCGTCAGCTGCCGCTCTGCCATCCTATCTACAAGGTCCGTGTGGCCCCCGGGCGGGCGCCAGAGGTGGGGGGGGCAGCTCGGCCTGCTCCCCTGACCCTCGCCTCCTGGGCCCTCATCCCGCCCGCAGCTCCTGCTCCCGCACACTCGCTACACGCTGCAGGTGAACACCATCGCGCGGGCCACGCTGCTCAACCCCGAGGGCCTTGTGGACAAGGTGCGGCCTCCGGCCCCCGCCCGCCCCCTCGCTGAAGCCCCGCCCCCAAGCCTCTTCAGCCTCCAATCCCACTTCACCGTCCCCGCCAGACCCATTCCCTCAAGCCCCGCCTCTCCCTGCCGATTCCCCTACTTGCCCCGCCCCCAAGCCCGGGCCCCGCCCCCTCGGGCCCGGCTTCCGAAGTCTCCCGCAGGCGGGCCGGGCAGCCCCCCTAGATCGCATCCCCTGGCCGACCCTGCGCCGGCGTCACTGCTTTCTTTCAGTTACCAAATTCCTAGGGAGTTCCTCCCATGCACGTAGTAGGGCCGCAACCTCTGCAGCCCGCGTCAGTCCCTGCGGGGGTTTGACCCGTGGTCTTGGACTCCTTGATTAACTGGAACATCCCCGCGGCTGAGTCACTGGCCTCGTCCCGTCCCCAAGCCGAGCTGTGTTGTGTTCTCAGGTCACCTCGGTCGGGAGGCAAGGCCTCCTCTACCTCATGAGCACCGCTCTGGCCCACTTCACCTACACCGATTTCTGCCTTCCGGACAGCGTGCGGGCCCGCGGCGTCCTGGCCATCCCCAACTACCATTACCGGGACGACGGCCTGAAGATCTGGGCGGCCATTGAGAGGTGCGGGGTGCGGGCCCAGGACCCTGCAACCAGTCTGGCCCCAGCAGGGCCTCCTGGCCCAGGGTCAGTGTGGACCCCTGTTCTCATGCAGGCTGGGGAGCTTGGGGCTGGGGGTCGCAGGTGCTTCAGGCCCTACCAGGGAGCACCCCCAGGGTGAGAGTTAAGATTGGGGTCCTCAATGAAATGGCAGGTAGCTGCAGGCTGGGGAGGGGCTGGGCTGTACGCAGGGGAGGAAGGAGAGGACAGGGTGTCCAGAGGAATGGGGGGGGGTGGCAGGTGCCACAGTGAGGTGGGGGCTAGGGCCCCCAGGCTCTCCTCAGTGCACTCCCCCCCCCAGACCCCTGGGTGGGAAGGAGGCTCAGAGCACCCATGACTCAGGAGTGGCCAAACCTGGGCCCTCGGGTTCCCTCTGGATCTGGAGGTTCCCACGGGACCGTGGTGGTCTCTCGGTGGACACTGGCTGTCTGGCTCTCCCCAGCCTGAGTGGCACTGGGCCTGGGATTTTTGGCCAGGCCCGAGCCCCAGGTCACCCCCGTGGCACGAGCATCTCTTTCCTGCAGCTTTGTCTCCGAAATCGTGGGCTACTATTATCCCAGCGATGCATCTGTGCAGCAGGACTCGGAGCTGCAGGCTTGGGTCGGCGAGATTTTTGCTTGGGCGTTCCTGGGCCGGGAAAGCTCAGGTATCCCATCCCCCAACCACAAGCTCCCAATGCCCTGGTGTTCCCTCTGGCCTCACCTGTTCCTTAGCTCTTGTTTATGGACAAGCCTTTGAGGTACATCCTATTATTAGCCCTGCTGAACAGATGAGGAACAGGCACAGAGAAAGCTTTGCAGGTAGTGGCCAGAAGCGGGATCCAGAGCCAGCTCTCACGGTCTCCGGAGTCCTTGCCTGCAGGCACTACACTGTGACCCTCTGGTTCTTCCTCGACTTTTACTCGAGCCTGTCCATCCACCGCTGCTTGCTGAGCTCTGTGGGTGTGTCCCATCATGTGGTAGGAGCATCTCCAGCCTCAAAGGTTGAGGGTTCTGGAACCTTCTCTCATACTTCTTCGTGCTTGTCCCACCAGGTGGCCCCTCTAGCCACCAACCTCTCTCATTTCTTTTGGCCTCATGGAGAAACGTGGTCCTGCTGCCGCCTGGTTCTTCCTTATTAATACCTGTCCCCCCTTCTGACGTCCCCCCTTCTGACACTGCCCGAGAGGATTTTGAGACCCATGGACCCCAGTGGCCCCCTCTTCCTCCCCCTTTGCTTAACTTCAGCAGACCACCCTCCCTTCCTTAAAGTCTTCCCTTAGCCCCAGGGAGGAAACATCCTCTGAGCCTCCCACTTCCCCCCGGGCCTCTGCCATGTCCCTGTCCCAGCCGTTGGCTTGTCCTGCCTGGGTCTCTGTCTCCTCTCTACCCTCCCGTGATGGACTGATCCTTTCTCCCGTTTCTCCTCTGCAGCTGATTCCAGACTTGGAAATGCCCCTGCCCCCCATTCCCTGAAGAACTTTCCATTTTCGCTGCTGTCTCATTGTCACCCTTGAGACCAGCACACAAAAACTACCAGCTACAGGTTTTGAGACTTTTTTTTTTTTCCCTTTAGACAACAAATTTTAAACATACAGAAAAGTAGAGAGTATAACGTAATGCACACCCATTCACCCACTGCCCAGAATCCACAAGCATTCATTTGATTAATCTGTTGC
Source organism: Mirounga leonina (assembly GCF_011800145.1). Lineage (NCBI taxonomy): Eukaryota > Metazoa > Chordata > Mammalia > Carnivora > Phocidae > Mirounga > Mirounga leonina. The sequence goes on along the minus strand of NW_023270777.1, from coordinate 2,739,903 downwards.
TTTTATTTATTGCTGAAGTCTTTTAAATTACATCTATTTCATATTTTACTCCCAATCAATATGCAACTCAAAAAAACCCCATTTTTCTACACAATCACAATACTGTCATCACGCTTGACAAAATTGACAATAAACTCCAATATGGCGCATGTAGAGGGAGAAGCAGACTCCCCGCTGAGCAGGGCGCCTGATGTGGGGCTCGATCCCAGGACCCCGGGATCATTACTTGACCTGAAGGGCTCGATCCCAGGACCCCAGGATCATTACCTGAGCTGAAGGCAGATGCTTCACCGACTGAGCCACCCAGGAGCCCCTCTTTTGGATCTTTAAAGGATGACCAGTCCCCTGCTTTGCAAGCCCACTGTTAATCCTGGGCTGACCTGATCCTGACTGCTTCCTCCCCCAAGGGCAGTTTTCTTTTTTTTCCTCTTTGGGGTTGTTTCTTATTTAAGACCTGGGGTGGCAGGGGGTCTAACTACTGTTGGCTGATTCTCCTATCTCACTTTTTTCAAACTGTCTCTGACTCAGGACATCAGAGCAATCTTCAGACGGACAACCATCTCTGACACTGCACACTTATCGCAGATTCCTGGTTTAAGACAAGGCACACTCATTCATTAACTTCAGTCAGTGTGACTTTTGCTTCCGTATTTCACGGGGAACAAATTAACAATGGGAACTAAGAAAAATCCCCACAGAGGGCCTGACTTCTTTTGCCTTTTAATCTCGGCCCTTCCAGGTTAGACTATCTACCCCGAAGGGAACATCCCAGAAAATTCCCACAGGCTCCCAAGTCAGACGCCCGGTCCTTCCTCCAACCCTCTGCATCCTCACTGCAAACTCTGAAGCTGTCTTTGGCTCCCACTCTGTCTTCCTGTTTCCCTATATCCAGTTGGGTGGCCAATTCCTCTTGTCGCCATCATGTCCCACTGTCACCACCCAGTCCCGGTCCTCATACTGTGGCAGCTTCTTCTCTACCGGCCTCACCGTTCCCAGCTTCTTGCTGCCTGCCCGTCAGGTTGTGGGGCCGCCACCCTGATAATCCTCCGGAATTGTGCCCAGAAACCCTGTGGCCTGGCACATGCTTTGGCCTCACCTCCAATAAGTACCCTCCCTGCCCCTTTGCCTTGCTGATGCCTCATTCCTTCCCGATCTGCCTTCTTACCTTCTTAGTCCAGTCAACCAATAATTACTGGGCTCTTAATATTAAGTATTGTTCCAGCAGCCGGGGTTTAGCAATGAACATGACGGATGAAACTCCTGGCCTTCACGGAGCTTCCCATTCTAGCGGGGAGATTCGGAGAATCGCCAGACAAATATGTCAGGGTGTGGGCTAGGGGAGCTCAGGAAAAGGAAACAGCACGTTGAGGTAGGGGGGTTATTTCAGCTTGGCTGTCTGGGAAGGCCTCTCGGAGGAGGTGACGTTTGAGTAGAGAGCTAGTTCTGTGGATAACTGGTTTTAGCAAGGGGGTGATGTGATCGGATTTATGATTCTAAAGTCTCAGCAGCTCTAGCCTGCAGGGGCAAGGGTGGAAGCAGGTGGGTTCATACAGGAAGTATTTGCCGATATGTGCGGCACGAGATAAGAAGAGGAAAGAGAAGGGGGTGCCTGGGTGGCTCAGTTGGTTAAGCGACTGCCTTCAGCTCAGGTCATGATCCTGGAGTCCCTGGATCGAGTCCCACATCGGGCTCCCTGCTCAGGGGGGAGTCTGCTTCTCCCTCTGACCCTCCCCCCTCTCGTGTGCTCTCTCTCTCTCTCTCTCTCTCTCATTCTCTCTCTTTCAAGTAAATAAATAATCTTTAGAAAAAAAAAAAAGAGGAAAGAGCGCACAGACTGTGGTCTGAGCAACTGGATAAAGTGACCAGAATGGGACCACCGTAGGAGGGACAGATCTGGGGAGTGAGTGGGGGAGGGGGCCACGCATCAGGGTTTGCAGGGGTGACGTCTGAGAGGCCGTGTAGACACCCACCTTGGAGCGTCAGGTCGCAGCCACAGAGTTATGCCCTCGGCTGCATCTAGAATTCAGGGGCCAGGTGGAGCGGGAGGTGTGAATTTGGGAGTCATCGGCCAGTGGGAAGAGGTTAAATCCATCGACTTGGACGAGAGCAATGATGTACAGAGAGGGGAGGACCCAGGGCTGAGCCTGAAAATGCCTTCTTCCTCTGTCATCTTTCTCCCATTCAGAGCTCACCCACCCTTGTCTTCCTGCAGGGAAGTCCCCCCTAAGCGCCTCAGCCCCAGTGTCTGTCTCTGCGCTGCCTTTGCTCTCCTCAGAGAGCCAAACCCTGGTCTTGGAACCCCCTTTTGCTTCCATCACTGCGAACTTATGAGTAACACACTCTGGTCACCTGCCTTTGTCCCTAAGCCCAGCTGTGGACGATCCGCCACTGAGTGCTTGGACAAATCTTGGTGAACTGGGTAGAATTAAATTATTAAGGGCTGGGGCGCCTGGGTGGCTCAGTGTGTTGGGCATCCGGATCTTGGTTTTGGCTCGGGTCCTGATCTCGGTGTTCCTGGGATTGAGCCCCGCGTCAGGCTCTGTGCTGGGCCGGAAGATTCTCTCTCTCCCTCTCCCTCCCTCTCTGCCCCTACCCCCATTCTCATTCTCTCAAATAAATAAATAAATAAATCTTTAAAAAAAATCATTAAGTGCTATCAGGGGTTGCAGATAGAAGTGGGGAGAAGATCCAACTTGGCTGTCAACTTGAACTTGGGTCCTCTCTAGTGAGCTCTGCTGGCTGGGCATTTTCTGGCCTGATCCCAGTGGCCAGCTCCTATCCCGACCCCCTTCAGAGACCGCAAACCTTGGTGATGACCGTCCCTAACCTCAGCCCAGCCCTAATCTTAGTGAAAAGACAGTGGTGGCCAAATGCTCAGGCCTCTCATCCTCACTCTCCCCTTGCGGTGAGCCCCAGCCCTGAGCTGCCCCCAGGAATCCGGTCCTCTCCCTCCACACCCTTTTCCCTTCCTCCCACACCCAGGCTTCCCACGCCGGCTGTGCACTCCAGGAGAGCTGGTGAAGTTCCTCACTGCAATCATCTTCAACTGCTCCGCCCAGCACGCCGCTGTCAACAGTGGGCAGGTGAGGTGGCAGGGGGCAGGCCTGGGGGCACTGGGCTATGCAAGGTTGGGCTCAGCACTGGACGTGAGGCCAGAGTTGGGGTTGAGAGCATGGGTGGGTCAGAGTTGAGGTGGGTTTATGTTTGGGGCTGAGGTTGGGTGGTGACTGGGTGGAGTGAAGGAGTGAAGGGCCAGTGTTGGATGAAGACTGGGGTGGAGCGGGGTTCAGGATTGTAATGGTGACTCCAGCTAGTGTTTTGTAGGGAGTAAAACCTATAGGGCCTGTCATGGTGAGGACCCAGCCAAGGGGAGTATCAGGCTGTGCTGGGTGGCATGCCAGCCCTTTGACTAGGGCCCTCTTTGGGTTCTGCTCCTTCCTTGGTGATTCACTCCACCTAGTCCTGGAACACTGGGTGGGGAGTGACAAGGGGTGAGCCTCCCACCCCACTTCTGGAACTTTCTACCCTATACTCCTCCCTCTCTTCTCTTTCCACCATCCCTTCATTTCTCAACTGCAAGTACTGGGATGGTAGGGGCAGGATCAGGGATGATGAAGGAGCTGGTTCTCCCACTCTGGCCAGCTGACTCAACTGGGGTGGGGTCTCTACAGCATGACTTTGGGGCCTGGATGCCCAATACCCCGTCATCCATGAGGCAGCCCCCACCCCAGACGAAGGGGACCGCCACCCTGAAGAGTTACCTAGACACCCTCCCAGAAGTGAATATCACCTGTAACAACCTTCTCCTCTTCTGGTTGGTCAGCCAGGAGCCCAAAGACCAGGTGTGTATGGGGTGTAGGGTGGGGTGGGGGTGGGGGTTTACAGGGCCTAGGCAGTGGCAGTGGTGATAGCTGTTCCAAGGGGACTTGGGGACTGAGTGCTGCCATTTATGCCCACTGCTGAGTCTGTCTTGGGTTCCTCAGTTTCTTTAGGAATTGATCATTGATCCCCAAAGACATACATCGAAGCAAATACCAGTTTAGTGGCTGGGGCAAAATGTCTATCAAATTCACCAGTTTACCAATCCACCCATTCATCCATCCACCCACCCATCCACCCATCTGTCCATCTGTCCATCCATCCATCCATCCATCCATCCATCCATCCATCCATCCATTCATCCATCCACTTATTCATCCATCAACCATTCATCCATTAACTGCTCATCCATTCATCTAAACATTCAACACACATTATTTTGGATAGTTCCCACATGTCAAGATGGCACTGGGCACATAAAGCTGAATGAGACCTTCCTGCCTTCAGGAATCCTATGGTCTAGTTGAGGAGACACACAGGGACATGAAAAAGCCCATCACAGTGTTGTAGGAATCATTTATGTACAAACACATACTTCATGAGCATTTGCAATGTGCCAGACATTGGGAGGCAGATATGAACCCTATCCTCATGAGCTTAGTCTCGTAATAGAGGTGAGAATGGGGACTTGTGGAACCGGACCGAGTCTGGGTGAACCCAGGAAGGCTTCTTGGAGGAAGTGACATCAAAGCTGAAACCTGTAGGACAAGCAGGAGCTCGGCAGACAAAGGAAGAGCAGGGTTAGTTTCTAGACAAGAAGGAGGACACAACCAAGTGAAACAAAGTGAAGATGAGTCCGTTGGTGTGTTGGTAGGATTGTAAATGTTTCAGTGAGGGCACAGTGTTCATTCAGAGGAGGATGGGGAGCCACTGAAGGGCTTTAAGCCCCGGAGTGACATGGCTGAATTTTGTGTTTTAGCAAGGGCACGTTGATGGTTGGGAGGGGCAATTCTAGGCAGCAACAGGCGAGGAGGCTGTCAGGTCGGCTTGGCCAGGGGAACAGCCCCTTAATCCCTGATTACCAATATTTTCATTCACATGTGGGGTCATCAATCCCACCTCTGCCCTCCTGGTCTTGTTCACAAGCCCTCTGACATCACAGGAATGTCCTCATTTCTCAAGCTTGACTCCGTTTGGTGCAGGTGCATGTTATCTTCCTAACAAGTTTTAATTACCATCTCAAGGCCTGGGAATGCCAGGAACTCATCCCTGGATCCTGCTCCTTTCTGGTCCCATTTCCCAAGGACTTGGAGACGTTATTATTATTATTTTTTCATTATAAAGGAAAACCCTCTGAGGTTCTTTTTGTCTACTCACAGAATACTCTATTACTATTCCCAATACTCTCATTCAATACTTCTAGCCACTGAATGTGTGTGGGACGAGTGGGGTGTCAGATAATTTAACTCAGTTCTGACACTCTCCTTGCAGAAAGTGGCAGGTCCTACTGGTTCAGACTCAGTCCCAAAAGACTGCCATGCCCCCCCGATGCCAACCTCAAGCCCAGGTTGTCACCTGGGCTTCTGACCCACCAGCTAAAAATCAGAGGTTTCTACAACACCCACCCCCCACCTCCCCACCCCCGCCACCCCAGGCTTGGTCATTTGCTGAACTGAACTCAGGGAAAACAGTTTATTTATTAGATTACTGGTTTATTTATTATAAAAGGACATAACTCAGAAACAGCCAGAGATGCGCTAGGCAAGGTGTCTGGGAGGGGCTGCAGGGCTGACTTTCTCTCTCTGGCTGCCCTGCTCTCCCCATACCTCCACATGTTCACCAGCCTGGAAGCTCTCCAAACCCCTGCTGCTAGGGTTTTTCTGTCTCATTATTACCTAAGTGTGATTAATTGAATCATTGGCCACTGAGGATTAAGTCAACCTCCAGCCCCTCTCTCTTCCCCAGAGATTCAGGGCTGGAACTGCAAGTTCCAACCCTCTAATCACATGGTTGGCTCTCCTGGCAACCACCCCTTAGGAGCTTTCTAGAAGTCACTGCATGAACTGTAAACTCAGGTGTGGTTGAAAGGGCCTTATGATAACAAGACACCTTTAACACTCTAACGCTTACAAAATTATAAGGGTTTCAGGAGCTCTGTGCCAGGAAAGGGAGGAAGCCCAAATGTATATTCCTTATGTAAATCGCAATATCACAGTGGTGAGGGATGATAGGCAAGAGGATGAAGGTGGAGGGCTCCCTCCTAGAAGCCAGTGGTGGGGTCTACCTTAGAAAATTATTAACAACAGTAGCTATAGCTTCTTGGGGATCTATCATGTCTCAGTCATTAAATCAGATACCTTATGTATGCTATTTTAAAAGTAGGTAGGGATCTTTATTTAAAATGCTTAATACAGTGCCTGGCATATAAGTGTTCAAGAGATGGTAGTTCCATTTTTTTTTAAGATTTAAAAAAAAAATTTTAAGTAATCTCTATCCCCCACGTGGGGCTCAAACTCACAACCCCGAGATCAAGAGTCACACGTTCCACCAATGGAACTGGCCAGGCACCCCAAATGGTAGTTGCATTTTACAGGAGAGAAAACTAAAGCAAGTTGGTTCAGAGACACTAAGCAAGTTGCCCAAGGTCACAGAGCTAGTACGTAGGCTTTGAACCCAGCCTGTCCTGTTCCTGTGTTCTGCTTTTTGGACAGCCACACTATAGTTTTAGAAATTAGATGTCAATCTGGTAAATAAGACATAAAACTGATTCTTTGAAAAGACCAATAAAATAAAGAAACCAGAGACAATCCCAATCAAGAGAGACGAGAAAGCATCAATGTACAACATTTGGTAGGAGTGGAAAGGCAAACAGCCGATAATTGAGAAGGTTGAAGAAATTACAAGAAAGCACGACTTGCAGTTTTATGCAAACACATTTGGAAATCAAGGTGAAAGAGATAATTTTCTAGGAAAACAATAATGAAAAATTGATACCTGAAGAGATGAAAACCACACATGAATGGAAAGGGTGTAAAAGATCTGATCCCCCTCCTTGCAAGAGATTCTACTAAACCTTCAAGGACCAAGTCATTCCTAAATCACTCAAACTGCTCGAAAGTATAGAAAAAAAGTGGACACTCCCCAAATCATGTTACTGGGAACCTCGATTCCAGCACTTGGCCAAGGTGATGCTCTTAAGAAAGGAAGTGGGTCTCCAGGAGAAAGTTCTAGTCCCAGATCCGCACTTCCCCGGTGTGACCCTGGATATGTAATCGGGCCTCTCCAAGCCTCAGTTTCTTTATCTGTGAAGTGCGAATGATAAGAACACCTGTCTTACAGGATTGTTGTGCCGTCATGATAGCTCATGTCAAGTGCTTGCAACGTGCCAGCTGTAATTAAGAAAATGAAATTATAAATGTGTTCCACTTAGCTACAACAATCTTAAAAATACATCATTAGCCAATGAAGGCCAATACTGCATAATAAGACAATAATACGCTGTGCCGAGGTCTAGTTTATTCTAGGAATGAGAGGAATGAGAGGTGGGTTCACCCTGATGAAATCTAACAATGTAATTTATTACATCAATAAAGCAACATCATATAATCATCTCAATATGTGAAAAAAGCATTTGCTAAGTGCGGACAGTCATTACTAATGAAAACTCAGTGTAAAATGAAACTCCCATACCACGTTTTATTTTTAAAGATTCTATTTATTTGTCAGAGAGAGAGCACAGAAGCAGGGGGAGTGGGAGAGGGAGAAGCAGGCTCCCGGCTGAGCAGGGAGCCCAATTCAGGGCTCGAACTCATGATCTGAGTCAGATCATGATCTGAGCCGAAACCAAGAGCTGGACATTTTAACCGACTGAGCCACCCAGGCACCCCAAGCCCAAGAGTTTTGAAGCAATAGGATTATTGGCAACAAGTGGATCGTATGCAGGTTATACTGGACAGGAGGCGCAGGCTGGTTAGGAGGCTAGGGCCCCGGAACTGAGGAGCTGAGCTGCTCCTGTGGACTGATCACGGAGAGAGGGACCATCCCGTCCTGCCACAGGACGGCACCCACTAGAAGCTCATTGTGATGCTTGCCGATTGTGGTTGGCCGGGCTCTAAAGCGAGCCTGTGCGTGGTGATGGTGTTGGGTGGATTGGCGAGATGCCTTCAGAACTAGTTGTCATCTTCAGGGGTTAGATTTTGTGAAATGGTGGAGTGACAGGTGTATCCTGGGTCCTATGTGCTGGAGCGTGTTTATGTTGATTTCATAACATGTTGGGTTGATTTGTGTTATGAACGTGCTTGTACTCCTTCGGTTCACAGAGCAGCGGACCAGGTATTTAAAATGGACCTTTTTTTTTTAAATTTTTTTTTAAAGATTATTTATTTATTTATTTATTTGAGACAGAGAGAATGAGAGAGAGAGAGAGCACATGAGAGGGGGGAGGGTCAGAGGGAGAAGCAGACTCCCTGCCGAGCAGGGAGCCCGATGCGGGACCCGATCCCGGGACTCCAGGATCATGACCTGAGCCGAAGGCAGTCGCTTAACCAACTGAGCCACCCAGGTGCCCAAAATGGACCTTTTTTTTTTTTTAAGATTTTATTTATTCATTTATTTGAGTGAGAGAGAGAGATCACATGAGAGGGGGAAGGGTCAGAGGGAGAAGCAGACTCCCCACTGAGCAGGGAGCCCGATGCGGGACCCGATCCAGGGACTCCAGGATCATGACCCGAGCCGAAGGCAGTCGCTTAACCAACTGAGCCACCCAGGTGCCCTAAAATGGACCTTTAAAAAGATGTTCTGGTCCAATGCATGCACTTTCAGGTGCAGAAACGGTCTCCAATCGAGAGTATCAGGCAGAGGGCTACCAACAGAGGGGGCACTAACCTCGGGCTAACCATTCCAACCCCCACACTCCCTGGGTGGTGGGTGTGTGGGCCCCCCCACCGCCCCGCTCTGGGCAGGCTCCCTGGAGTGGCTGAGTCAAGCCCTTGGAGTCACCCTGACTCTGTGTTGGTCATCCCATCCTGACCGTCGTCCTGACCGCCTCCCGGTTTTCTCCCAGCGGCCCCTGGGCACCTACCCGGATGAGCACTTCACAGAGGAGGCCCCTCGGCGGAGCATCGCCGCCTTCCAGAACCGCCTGGCCCAGATTTCACAGGAGATCCGGGAGCGGAACCAGGGTCTGGAGCTGCCCTACACCTACCTGGACCCTCCCCTCATCGAGAACAGCGTCTCCATTTGACCCCCTCCTCCTACTGCCCTGGAAAAAGGCTCCAGCTCGAGGACATGAGGCGGGGCGGCATGTCAGGGCCCCCTCTGTTCCCACTCAGCTGGAGCCTTCTCTGCAGCTGGGGACCTTCCCCCCCAGGGTGGCTCTAGCCTCCTACGGGTGGGCCCTGAGCGGTGGGGGACCCGATCAGCAGCATCCAGGGTGAGAAGCCACTGCCTAACATCGAACGCACAGCAGGTCCTTCAAGAGGAAGGAACCCCATCACCCCTTTCTCTACTTGGGCAGCCTCCTAATTTCCCTCTCCTGTGAAAACCTACCTCCTCCCATTGGGAACCCCACAGGGACTCTGAGCTCCCCTTTCCCATCCTCCCCTGTCCCCAAACTCTTCCTCTTACCTTGTTGCTTTGTTTCCACTTTCCTCCAAGCCTAGGACCAACCAGTCTAACTTCCCTCTTTGGAAGAGCCTGGAAAATGGGCAAGAAAAGATGTGTGGCCTGGGTCTGCCCCATGGTCCCCGTTGACATCAGCATCTTGAAAGGGAGGGTTAGGATTACCGCCCAGCTTCCCTGGACCTCTAGCTGCAGGCCTCAGAGAGCTTGGGTGTGTGGGGGTACCCTCCCCAGCCCTTGTTCTGCCTCCTCCCTCCTGTTTTCCTATCCTTGAGCCCAATGAATGCAATAAAATCCAACATGTTTGGCTCCCATTTCATTTTTGGTTTGGGGGGTGTGTATGTGTGTGTGTAGGTGGCTGGGGTGGCAGGGGATGGGAGAAGGAGCGAGCAGTAGGGAGTCCCTGGATCATCTGCTCTGGAGACAGGGAGCCTCCCAACTCAACCCACCACCTAGCCAGGCCCCACCTTCCTGCCTTCATCCCCCACAGTGTGTCACCCATCAGGAGATGAAGGAATAGCCAGACTCAAGGGGCTGATAGGAAAAAAGCAGGCGCTTTGCAAATAATCCAGCTTCTGGGTGTGGGAGTTACTGGTGCTGCCCCTGGGATCCTGTTACTCTTCTGGATACAGGGAAGACTCAGTCTCCGGGCCTCTGGTGGATGCGAGGAGTCAGGCTGAGCTCTGGCCAACCAGCTCCGTGCAGAAGGGATGCGGGAGGCAGGTCCTCTCCAGGCTGGGGCAGTTAGTCGCTGGTGCGAGCCCCTCCAGAGTTCCCCCTCTCCCTGCCTCTGCTGTTCTGGAAGCCCACGTGGAGACAGCATAGCCATCAGCTCCTGTCTCGGAGGGACCAGGACGTAGCCCCCTGCTGACCTGGGCTGGACTGGAGCTGAGCGAGAAATACACTTTCCTTGGGTCCCACCACTGGGATTTTGGGATGGTTGGTCGTTGCAGGATTACCAACGCAGATAGTAATCTGGGGAGTCTGATGTTCTTCCTTGCAGCCCCAAAGCCTTTAGAAATAGAGATATGGTGCACCTGGCTGGCTCAGGTGGTGAAGTGTCTGCCTTCAGCTCAGGTCATGAATCCGGGGTCCTGGGATCGGGCTCCCTGCTCAGCGGGGAGTCCGCTTCTCCCTCTTCCTCTGCCCCTCCCCCCTCAAATAAATAAATAACCCCCCCCAAAAAAGAAGAAGAACAAGATCAAAGAACTGAGAACTAGCCAGAGGCACCCCTGTGTGACCGGGACTGTGGCAGAGGCTGGACAGTTGGGCCCCTTAGGACCGGGCTTTGACTTAGAACAGCAAGACCAGGATATAGAACACACACACACATACACGCACATGCACACGCAGGCTGTCCCTCCAGACACGCCTTGGCCACCACAGAAGTTAGCATTAGAAAGCATGCCCATGCTAAAAATGGCCCCGAGCCAGAGAGGGAGGGATGGGGGTGGATCACTGGAATCAGCCAGCTTGGAGGGAGATTCCCTGCGGAGACACACCTGGCCGTGCATAGGATTCTGCTCCGGCCCTGGGCCCCTTCTGGGGACAGGACGTGGGGAAGGGGCTCGAGCCCCGTCCGATCGGGGGCTTCCTCCAGCCGGCACTCTGGACCCCTGGGTGCTTTCCGGTCTGGAAGGAGACTGGCAGAGTAGGAAGAACACCAGTCTCTTTTCCCAGGGGGTATTGAGCAAGTGCCTCAGGCTCAGTGGCCCCAATGCGTCAGATACATAGGAGGGACACGAAGACCTGGAAAGTCCCTTCCAGCGTTGACATTCTAGGATCGGCTTGCCTCAAGGCTCCCGTGTCCCTAGACGCTGTTCGCTGTTGGGGAAGCAGCTGTGAACTCTCCTGACACCACCCCTATTACCACCGGCTCACCAGGAGACAGACAGCAAGCACGGGAACAAATAGATCCTTGGAGACGGCTGCGGGTGGGGCTGGGGGATGCAAGAGGGCGGTGTGTTGGCAGGACCAGGGGTGAGGTGACTTGAGGTCTGGTGATCAGGGAAGGCCACTCCAGCTAGTTGAGACCAGGATCAGAACAAACCACTAGAAACAGCCCGGTGGGGAGGTGGGGGCTGGGGGTGGGGGGACGGTGTTACAGACCATGTGTTCGAGGAACAGGGAGAGGGCCAGAGCTGCTGGGATAAGGTGACCGAGGGGGTGGACGGAAGATGGTCACGCACAGTCCTGAGGTCCACAGTGCGTCCTTGGATTTGATTCTAAGGGCAACACCCAGAGCATAAGTGTATGCTCTGGCAAGTTCTGAGCAGGAGAGTGACCCCATTTGATTTTTTTCCTGTGTCCTGGGGGGTGGGGCCGCAGGGTTGCTCCCTGCCTTGCAGGGCTTGGGATGGGGTAAGCAGGGTTGCCCAGCAGTGAGGACTCAGCTTTCTGTGTGGGTGGCCATTACGGCCAACCCAGCGAGCTCGCATCCTTCCCAGGGACCTCCCCTGCTCTCTGGTCCACCCCTGGTCCAGGAGAACCAGTTTTTCAGCCCAGTGAGCACCTACCCAGAGGCACGCATCCACGTTTGGGCCTTAAGTGGGGAGCACCCCATCTTCATTCTCATGCCTAGTCCCATCCACATCCCCAGCCGTGTTTGAGTCCCCACCGTCCTCATCTCCGTCCGTTTCCTTCAGGGACCTAATTCCCACTCCAGACTCTTGCCCTGATCAAACCCAGAGCCACCATTCCTGCTTTTTGGGGGGACAAACGGATTGGCTGAGGGGAGACCTACTGATCACAGGTTATGATTTGAGGAGGCAGCTTTTGGGGGATGGAGGTAGATCCCCACCATTTGGGGGTGACACCCAAACACTTCCACACCATCAGCTTCCTGCCCTGCTCCCCCCAATTCCCCCTTTCGCTTTACCTTGCAGGCCCCCTGCCTCCTCCCCACACCCCACTATGTGATTTTACCACTGGATCAGAAGGTTCAGGAGGGGCCTCTCACCCCCACTGACCCGGACTCTGTGTTCCAGAGGGGACTGGAAATGCCACTTCCCAAACCCCTGAGCTTCAATCCCCAAGCCACCCCTGCCCTGCTCTGCACCCGAGATTAGCAGCCCCCTGGGGGCACAGTCTCGAGGAAATGGGAGTGGCTACAAGGTAGGAGGCTGGGAGAGCTTGCATGGAATTTGCATCTTATGCAAATTTGCACCATCAGGCTCCTAGCATCCCCCAAGAGTCATCTGGGTGGCTGAGCGGAGTCCAGGACGGCAGGCCTGACCTGCCTAACAGCTCCTGTCCTCAGCCCAGGGCAGCACTGTACCACGCAGATGAGACAGCCTTGCCAATCCCCCACAGTCATACACAGGCATGACTACCCCCAGCCTTCTCCCCCATCCTGCCCCCATCCCCTTAACCCATTCCTTTCCCCCACATCACCACCCCAGTGCCCCGTCCCCAGCCTGGCGCTTACCCCAGTCTAGCTCTCCTCTCCCCTTAATCAAGCCCCATCCCTGATGCACTTCCCAGCCCTGGCCTCGTCCTCATCCGACCAGCCCACCTGACCATTAAGAATCATGTTTTGAGACTCTCCCAGGTGCCAGGTACTGTGCCAGGAGGTGGGGAGAACCCAACCAAATGATGGACAGTCTAATCTAGTGGGGAAGATGGGCATCAAAGATGTTAGCTGCAGTGCCATGAGAACCATTAATAGTGAAATTTGGCCTTCCTTGACGAAGCCCTTATCAAGCTAAGATCAGAAGGAAGAGGAAACTTAACCAGGTCCAAGAGGTAGAGTGGGACAGCATGTGCAAAAGTCCTGTGGTTGGAAGGGGATTGACCTCACTTCCTTCATGTTTTTATTCAAAAGTCCTCCTGTCAAAGGGCACTTCCCTGACCCCTCTCTATCTAAAGTTTGCTCCTTTATACTTTATAATTTCTTTCCCTGCTTCTCTTCAGTACTTGATCACTAACATAATATTTTATTTACTTCATTAGTAGGCTGTATTGTCTGTTTCCTCCACTAGAAGGTAAGCTCTAGGAGGAAGGGCGGTGATTTGCTTTGGGACGAGACCTAGGAGACAGGCCACGGGAGGTATGTGAATGGATGAAGTCATTATCTGGAAGGTCAGAAAGAGCCACTGCCAGGCCTGAGCTGGGGTTGGACGGGATGGGGGTGACAGGAGCACATTTGGGTCTTAAAAAGGTCATCTCACTCCCTACCTCCGACCACAGCCCTATCCCTAGGCTCAGCCTGAATCACAACCTCATGCCCATTCTTCACCCAATCCAGAACCTACTGGCATCTTCTCTCCATCTTAGAATCCCAGCCCTCTTTGGACCTAACTTGGCCCCGGGCATTGTGTGACCTTCCCTCAATGGTGACAGTAGAGTGAAAACTCAGAGGTAACCTGGGCTGGAGCTTCCTGGTTGGTGGGAGCTGCTCCTGCCAGGCAGGAGCAAAGAGGGCAAGACAGAATGATTGTTTCCTTCTCTCCCACCTTCAGTAAGCTCTGTGAGTATTTCATTTCTTCTCCACATCTGTGGTGCCTAGAACAGTGCCTGAAACATATGTGCTCCACGAACATCTCCTGAAGGAACGAGGGCAAGAAGGAACGAATGATTTGGTTCCAGACAAACCCAATTCTATTGGAGCCCAACCTTGATCCCAAACCTCTTCCTAGAGCTTCATTGTTTTTTGGGGGGGGATGGGGTGGGGTGAGGATATTGAGGGATATCATATAGTAAAATGCATCAAGTTCCTTCTGTACCACCCAGATCAAGGTACAGAAGGTTCTAGCTCTCCATGCGGCTCCCCACTTGCAGGTGCTCTTCAGCCCCTCATCACGGAGCTACCCGCTCCTCTGATTTCCGTAAGAATTGCTTAGTTTCGTCTGTTCTCAAACTTTGAATCAATGGAATGATAGAGCGTGTACTGTTTTCTGTCTGGCTTCTTTCATTCAATATAATCTTTGTGAGATTTGTCCACATCGCCCACCTTGTTGTTTGTGCCTTTTTTTTTTTTTAATTGCCGGGTGGAATTCTGTTAGGATTATACCACAAGGTACATGTCCACCCCTTGGCTTATTTCTCGTGCCCCCAGCTTCACTGCAATTGTTATGTACTCTGGTATGCACCCCTGTCCCTCGGCTCGGCTCAGCTCATCCTGGTCTTGCAGGAAGCCACAGACATCCTCTCTCCCTCCCTGCTCCTCTCTCCCTGGAGCCTCTCTGTGCCCTAGCACCCCGAGCTCAGCTTCAGCATCCACTACTCTTCCTCTCAAGGGCTCTGGGCCCTGGGGCAGGAGGATGGGCCAGCCTTCCTGCAGCGGCCACAGCCTGCCCCATTGCCCAGAGGAATGGCCCCGCAGCCGGCCAGGCAGACAGAGAGTTTGCGCTGTGCCCCATCCCCTGGCCCCCACCCACTGTTGTGGGGGGTGACCTGTTGCCCCTGGATCGGCTCAGCAAGGGTGTCCAGTGCTGGAGCCCATGGGGGCGGGCAGAAGGAAGGCACTTATTAGGCTGATAATGATCTGGGGCCCCACCCAGCCCCGTCCCCCCATTTCCCTGGGGCCTGGCTCAGGCTGGACTGGCTCCCCCACCCTGAAGCCTCCTTCATTCAAGGCATGTTCCATCCACCCTCTCAGAAGCCAGCCCAACACCCTGTCTGCTCTCCCTGCTGGCTACTGGAGGGCTGGCCACCCAGATTCTGGCTCACCCGCCCGACTCGCCCCGCCCCAGCCTGCCCGGCTCCCTGCCCGCCTCCCTGCCCGCCCGCCAAGGGTAGCAGCCTCTCCAGGCTCTGGGCTGCCCGTGGGCCAGACGTCCCTGCCTCACCTCTCCCTCTCGGGAGGCTGGCCCTGTCCCCGTCTCCCTGTGTCTGACTCCCCTGCCTGGCCTGGGCCCCCGTGCGGCCCCCACGGTGTCTGGACTTGAGCCCTCCCTCCTGCCTCCTCAGGAACAGCCATGGCCGCCTACAAAGTCAAGGTGGCCACGGGCACCGACCTCTTGTCGGGAACCATGGACTCCATCTCGCTAACCATTGTGGGGACCCAAGGAGAGAGCCATAAGCAGCGGCTGAACCATTTTGGGAGAGACTTTGCTACTGGGGCGGTGAGTAGTTGCATGTGTGTGGTGTGTTTGTGTGGTGTGTGAGTGTGTCTGTGTGTGTCCAGGGAGCATGAGGAGGGATGGAGGTGTGCAGGGGAGGGGGACAGCAGGCAGAGAGAGATGGGGCACTGTGGGGGAGCTCTGAAAGCAGTGGGGTCCAAGGGCGGCTTTGGATGCCCTCCCTGCAGACCTGGCTCCCAGTGGTCCCTGCTCTCTGGGCCCCATCCTGCCTCATCCCTGCTCTGTTACCTCTCACCCCTTTGTGCTCATTTCTCATCTCTCCCTGCCCTTTCTCACCTCTTCTCTCTTCCTCTCTCATCACTCACCCACATCCCTCATCTCTCAGCCTCTCCCTCATTCCTGCCCATGGCCTCTCCCTCTCCCTCATCCCTCCCCATTTCCTCTCCCTCTCCCTGATCCTTCTCCATTTCCTCTCCCTCTCCCTGATCCCTCCCTATTTCCTCTCCCCTCCCTCATCCCTCCCCATGGCCTCTCTTCCCTCACCCCTCCCCATTTCCTCTCCCCCCCATCTCTCTCCATTTCCTCTCCCCCTCCCTCATCCTTCCCCATGATATCTCCCTCTCCCTCACCCCTCCCCATTTCCTCTCTCTCTCCCTGATCCCTCCCTATTTCCTCTCCCTTCCCTCATCTTTTTCCATTTCCTCTCCCCCTCCCACATCCCTCCCATGGCCTCTCTTCCCTCATCCCTCCCCATTTCCTCTCCCCTCCCTCATCCCTCACCATTTCCTCTCCCCCTCCCTCATCTTTCTCCATTTCCTCTCCCTGTCCCTCATCCTTCCCCATTTCCTCTCCCCCTCCCTCATCCCTCTCCCTCCCATCCTTACTCTTCCTAAGTTAAGTTGCATCATAACTGGCTTAAATCACACTGGATTCTCTGTGATTTAAAACGGCATCAGACCAGTCTGTCCAGTGGGGCCTGCCTGCTCCATGATGGAAGGCACCCTTTGCTGGTCCCTCAGCCCTGATTCTGAGTCAGGTCCAGTCACCTACTGCTATGTCATCTTATAGGTCCCTCTGTCTATATGGCCATTTCTGTATCTCCACGTCTTCATTGATAAGTAGAAGAGGGGGCTGGCAGGACCACCTCTGCCCACTCTAAGACTGCAGGAGGTCTAGGGGGGCCCTGACCCCACTTGGACCCCTTTGTAGACCAGCCCCTGGGGGGCTGCATGGCTCCCGCAGCCTCAGGTGGCCGAGGAGGGGGTCGGACGATGGGACCTGGGGTGGGTGGCCGGGAATGGAGGCGGAGGGACAGGTGTGCTGTGACCCTGGGTGGATGGGCCCAGCAGGGGACAGCCCAGTGGGAGTGGGGGAGGAGAGCCCCGTGATCGGGTCACCCCAGCCCAGGGAGGTGAGCAGTTCCCCCCTCACAGGAGCCGAGCCTGGGGGAGGGGCCGGGCCGGTGGGAGTCTTGCCACTCACCTAGCCCCGTGCCCTGCCCAGGTGGATGAGTACACGGTCCGGTGTCAGCAGGATCTGGGGGAGCTCATCATCATCCGCCTGCACAAGGAGCGCTACTCCTTCTTCCCCAAGAACCCCTGGTATTGCAACTACGTGCAGATCTGTGCGCCCGACGGCCGCATCTACCACTTCCCTGCCTATCAGTGGATGGACGGCTACGAGACCCTGGCCCTCAGGGAGGCTACAGGCAAGCCCTCAGCACCCCACCTCCGCCGCCAGGCCCCTGGCTCCCGCCCGGCTGTCGCCTGCTGGGCTGTCCCCGCAGGGACTCCTGGGCCCGCCTGCCACCCTCACACAGCCCCCTCATTCACTGGTGCTGCAGGGTCCAGCTGAGGGCTGCACCTGCGGGGACACAGATGGGGGCAGCTTGGATCTCAGGATCCCAGGTCTTGCCCGCTAGCTCCACTCTGACAGGACGCCCCACCATCCCACCCGCTGCCCGTGGTGTTAAGAGCCCTGTGAGCTCAACAGTCGTCCGTGCTCCCTAACAGCAGGGTTTGTACCTTATCATAAGAGCGCTGGGTCTCCAATGGGGCAGATTTCAGACAGATGGGATGCTCTATGCTCCCGAGGCCTCCCTGCTACTCCAAAAGGCCCCCCTTCATCCAGTTAGGCTCCATCAGAGCCCAGCAGATTGCCCGGGTGTTGCCTGGTCGAGGCTGCGGGCTATTTTCCTGGTCGCTTGGTTGCTCCCCTGGAAGAGGGACAGGGAGCCCGCCCCTGCCACAGCCCTTGTCTGGTGGGCTTGGCTCAGCTTCCTAGTAGGGGGCTGCTACATGGGGACTGCAGGCCTGTCCTCTTTTGTCCCCTTGGCTCCACCCC
Organism: Mirounga leonina; assembly: GCF_011800145.1. Lineage (NCBI taxonomy): Eukaryota > Metazoa > Chordata > Mammalia > Carnivora > Phocidae > Mirounga > Mirounga leonina. The sequence goes on along the minus strand of NW_023270777.1, from coordinate 2,722,099 downwards.
CCCCCACCCCCGGGCTCTGTCGGCCTCCTTCAAGGTGCACAGGAGCGAGGGGGCTTGGAACTACATCCAGCTGGCAGCTAACCACCCTGTTCCACCTCTCATTTCCCTGGGAGTAGGGAAACAGAGCCTGAGCTGGGGCAAGAGGCAGAGGCAGAGGGAGGCAGGCCTGGGGGAGGGTGGGGAGGCCAAGGGGAGAGTCCCCCTCCCGGAGATGTGGAGCATCTTCCCGCAGAGACAGGCCTGAGTGTCCGGGAAGCAGGGGAAGGGCAGGATGAGGCTGGGCGCCATGCAGGAATGGCGCTGGGTGGGGCAGCTCCCTGCAACACCAGGGCAGGAGGCTTGCATCACCCGCCTGGTCCTTGGAGGAGTCCGGCTCCCACCCAGGGGATGAAGCCAAGCTGGGTCCCCGGGGTTGCACAACTCCAGGGGGCACTGTTCACCCGGGACACAACATGAGCTGCAGCAGATGGAGGAAGGACAGGTGGCGAAGGGGGCCTCAAGGGAAGGTGACGGGGCTGTGGTGACAGGCACATGACAGCCCGGGGCTGCCCTCCAGGACGCTGGACAGAGACAGCCCTGGGTGTGGATCTCAGCTCCACCACCTACTAGATGGACATCTGGGTCTACTTCTTTTTTTTTTTTTAAAGATTTTATTTATTTATTTGAGACAGAGAGAATGAGAGAGACAGAGAGCACATGAGAGGGGGGAGGGTCAGAGGGAGGAGCAGACTCCCTGCAGAGCAGGGAGCCCGATGCGGGACTCGATCCCGGGACTCCAGGATCATGACCTGAGCCGAAGGCAGTCGCTTAACCAACTGAGCCACCCAGGCGCCCCTCTGGGTCTACTTCTGAATTCTAAGCCTCAGTGTTCTCCTCTGTAAAATGGGGCTAACAGCAGAGCCTACTTTATAAGGCTGACGAGAGAATCCAGGGACCTCGCCTCTAAAAGGAATTTTTAAAAAGCTCAACGACTCTTGGTGGTGGCTCGTGGTTGGGCGGTGAGTGGTCAGAAGAAGACTGCCTTGGTTCAAATCCCAGCTCATGCTTTCTCTCTGTGTAACATGGGCTGTTTTCTCCTTGTAAAACGAGCACAACGATATTGTCCCTTAGCTGAAACTTTTGGGGTCAGGGGTGTCTTGAAATTCAGATTTCAGGGGCACCTGGGTGGCGGAGTCGGTTAAGTGTCTGACTCTTGGTTTTGGCTCAGGTCATGATCTCAGGGTCCTGGGATGGAGCCCCAGGTCAGGCTCCCTGCTGAGCGGGAGTCTGCTTGAGATTCTCCCTCTCCCTCTGCCCCTCCCTCCATGCACACACTCTCTCTTTCATAAATAAATCTTTAAAAAAAAAGATACTCAGATTTCATTTAGAATATGTATGTATATGTACATCTATATCTATATATTCCACTCACACGGTCCATATGTTATATTATATAACCACCAGGGCACCCCCTAGTCAAATATTCTAATATTTCTGCAGCAAAAACTACAAATAGTTAAGCCAAGTGAGTTCAATAAAGACTGTGTATAGCCTCCGGTAAATTCAGAGCAGGTTTTGCCGACCAAGGAATTTGTGCCTAACTTGTGAAAAAGACAAGGTTGATTTCTATAGTCTTCTGGGTTTTGGAATTGTGGAGACAAGATTGCAAGCCTATAATAGTCACCTGCCTTGTAAGGTTGTTCCTGTGTGGATTAAGTTATTAATATAAGTAGAATGGGGGCACCTGGGTGGCTCAGTCGGTGAAGTGTCTGCCTTTGGCTCAGGGTCCTGGGATCGAGCCCCACATTGGGCTCTCTGCTCAGCGGGGAGCCTGCTTCTCCCTCTCCCTCTGTGCTCTCTCTCAAATAAATAAATAAAATATATGTATTATTTATTTATTAATATATTTAATATATATTATATATTAATTATATATATTATAAATATATATTTAATTAATATATTTAATATATAAATAAATACATATTTAATTAATAATATATTTAATATTTATTTCTTTATTATCATATATATATATGTATATGAGAAGGTGTTTAGAAAGTGCCTGGTTCCCAGTAAGCCCTACATAACTGTCCTTCATTAATGTTTTAGCGGGTCCAGAAGACGGACTTCCTCCCAGCAGCAAGCCCAGCTCCAAGGGTAGAGGGAGGGGGAAGAGGGTGGTCCCTGATCCTTCCCTCTGAGTTTTTGGCAGGACACATGCCTGCCCACCCAGGTAAGCCTACCCCATGCCATCTTTGTCTGTGGGCCGGCAAAGCCAATCTAGAGGGCAGGAGCTGAATTGTGATCCTTGAGGTGGTCAGGGGCAGACAGGGCTGGGGTCAGACCTTGAGCCTCCTCTGTGGTCTCCCTGCAGGAAAGACTACAGCAGAGGACACGCTCCCGATCCTTCTGGAGCACCGACAGGAGGAGATCAGAGCCAAGCAGGACTTCTACCAGTGAGCGGAGGGCGGCAGGGGCTGTGGGAGGCCAGGGGGCGGTGATGGCTTGGCCTTCCGTCCCTGGGTTGGTGCCTGGGCACCAGGGCCCACCGACTGCCTTCTCTCTGCAGCTGGAGAGTCTTCGTTCCGGGCCTGCCCAACTACGTGCATATCCCCAGTTACCGCCCTCCTGTCCGGAGGAACCCCAACCGGCCCGAGTGAGGACCTGGGGCTGCCCTGGGGCCCCTCCCACGGTTGACCCCTTGGCTCTCCCCCTTCGCTGTGCCCTGGACCCGAGTGCCCGGCCCCAGCCCTGCACTCCTTCCTACAGGTGGAGCGGCTATATCCCCGGCTTCCCGATTCTCATCAACATTAAGGCCACCAAGTTCCTGAACTCAAACCTCCGCTTCTCCTTCATCAAGACGGCCTCCTTCTTCTTCCGCCTGGGGCCCACGTGAGTGTCCCTGTCGCCGCTCCATGCCGCCTCCACCGAAGCAAGCAAGCCCGGGGAGCTCGCAACGGCCAGACGGGCGGAGGGGGCTGGCCTAGGGAAGCCGGGCGGTGGCCCCCAGACCCCGGGGCACAGAAGGACCTGGAGCCCTGCGGCCGGAGACCCGAGGGCCAGACCAGGGAGGGCTGCCTGTCCGAGCGCCTCCCCCCCGAACCCTGTCCACCAGGGCATTGGGCTTCAAACTCCGCGGCCTGGTGGACTGCAAGCAATCGTGGAAGAGGCTGAAGGACATCAAGAAAATCTTCCCCGCCAACAAGTCTATCGTCACCGGTATGGGGGGCAACGCGAAGCGAGCCCGGGGGAGCCCGTGGTCTCCGGCGGGGCGGGTGAAGCTGCGGACGCGAGCCAGGGGCGGGACGCCCCGTCGGGGCAGCGGGATGGGAGGAGCGGGGCCAACCCCAGGCCCAAAGGCCGACGAGGCGAGCGCGCCCTCTGGCGGCTTCGGGGAGAATGCCGCCCTGGGCGCCGCCTGCCGCTCAAGGGGAGGCTGGGGGCGCTTCTGGGGGGGGGGGGTCTTCCTCGGTCGCGGGCCTCAGGGGGTTCCGGCAGCGCCGTGACGCCCGCACGGCGCCCCACCCAGAGTACGTGACCGAGCACTGGACAGAGGACAGCTTCTTTGGGTATCAGTACCTGAACGGCATCAACCCAGGCCTGCTCCGCCGCTGCACTCAGATCCCTGACAAGTTCCCCGTGACAGATGACATGGTGGCCCCGTTCCTGGGCGAGGGAACGTGTCTGCAAGCGGAGCTGGAGGTGAGGCCCCATCAGGTGGGGATCCCCGGCCTCCCAGCCTCCCTCCCTCCCTGGCATCCCCGGCTCCCACTCCTACCTTTGCGGTCCCCAGAGTCCCACCGGCCGCTGTATACCCCACTTGGGTCCTTAGCTAACCCTGCCCCTGGGGGACCAGGGCACTCGGCACCCAAGGCATGGCTCACAGGTGCGCTGTGTTGGTGCCTACCTGCCCTCCCATTGTGGCTCCCTTCCAGAAGGGGAACGTTTACCTGGCAGACTACCGCATCCTGGAGGGCATCCCCACCATTGAGCTCAACGGAAGGAAGCAGCATCATTGTGCCCCCCTCTGCCTGCTGCACCTCGGGCCGGAAGGGAACATGATGCCCATCGCCATCCAGGTGCCCGGGATGCAGGCCTGGGGCCGCTGCGAGCGCTGATGTGTGTGTGTGTGCATGCGTGCGTGCGCACGTGGGCAGGTGCCCATTTACACGAGTGTGCGATCCCAGTGTGTGCATCCGAGAACACACGGATGCTTATGCATGTTCCTGTCTGTGTGTGTGGCCCCGTGTGGGAGCCTCGGACCGAGTCCCTGCTTGTCCCTGCGGGAGCACAGCTTTGTCCTGCCCCTGTCCGCCTGTCTGCCCATGCGTGAACTTGGGTCCCTGTGGCTGTATTTGTGTGCAAGCCCCCGTGTGTAGAGTGTGCATACTCTGTGCACATGCGCAGAGGTGACCAGATGGGAATGTGGTCGGTCGCTTGAGCTTGTCTCTTTGGGTCCATTCCCTCATGTACTTGTTAAGCCAACACCCGCTGTGGGCTAGGCCTCTGCTGGAAATACTGAGCTAATCAGACTTAGCCGCTGCCTTGAGAGTGGCCTGGCAGGACAGGGACGGGAGGCGCTATGTTCCCAGAGGTCTCCACCAGTGTCATGTCCAAATTAGAAAAAGGCACCTCTCTGGGGGGCATCAGCCAAGCCCTGATGCTCCTGGCTCATTAGTGGGACAGCATAGGCTGGATTTCAGTGACTCCCTTTGCCCCAGAGGGCTGGTATCCTTGTGCAGTGCACAACTTGTACAGCTGAATGGGGCGGCCGTGGGGTTGAAATAAGGAGGGCTTCTCAGAGGAGGCAACTTGCAGGCTGCTTCTTGAATGAATGGGAGCTGCCAGGTAGAGAGAGGGAGGGGGGAAGGGACTACAAGCAGAGGGGAGAGCAAGAGCAAATGTGAGGAGGAAGGAAGGGTCCTGGTGTGCTCAGGGGACTCAGAGGGCCTAGAGTGTACAGAGCGGTGTGTGTCCCTCCTTAGACTCTTCTCTGCCTCCTTCCTGCAAGTGGGGGCTCTTGTGTGTGTGTGTGTCTGCCCTCACCTCCCTCCTTCCCCATCCCCAGCTCAGCCAGACCCCCGGGCCCGACTGCCCCATCTTCCTGCCCAGTGACTCTGAGTGGGACTGGCTGCTGGCCAAGACGTGGGTGCGCTATGCCGAGTTCTACTGCCACGAGGCCATCTCCCACCTGCTGGAGACGCACCTCATTGCAGAGGCCTTCTGCCTATCCATAATGAGGCAGCTGCCCATGTGCCACCCCCTCTACAAGGTATGGGCTTGGCCCCGGGTGCCCCAGAAAGGCACCTGGCTTGCTCCACTCAGGGGGACCCCCGGTAGTCTTGCGGAGGCAGCTGGGGACCACAAGACAGGGTTTGGGGTGGGGACTTCCCAAAGCGAGAGGGTCTGATGCTGCACAAGGGGAGGGCTGATGCTGAGGTCCTTTGGGGCTAACTGTGGTCCTCTCTCCTTGTCCTTGCTCCCTCCTGCAGCTCCTCATCCCCCACACCCGGTACACCATCCAGATCAACAGCATCGGGCGGGCCCTCCTCCTCAACGAGGGGGGGCTCTCTGCCAGGGTAACACTTCTGCCCCAACCCCAACAAGACATGTGCGGCCCTTCCGGCCTTTGCCATTAGGCTAAAAGCAGGATTTCCTGCTTGCCTTCGGATCACGACGGGGCACGGCGGGCGGGGACTGGTGGAAGTGGGTGCTTTGCCTTTGAGGGTGCAGAGGGGTGCTGGCCCGGAGTGTGGGGGCTCATGGGGCGGGCTGGAGGAGCACGCGCTGGGCTGTGTGCGAGGCGGGCGTGATCCTCAGAGGGGGGTTCCTGCCGGGACCCTGTTGGCCTCAGCGGCTGCCTCCTCCCAAACAGGGCATGTCCCTGGGCCTGGAAGGCTTTGCTGAGGTGATGGTGCGGGCTCTGTCAGAGACAACCTACGACAGCCTCTACCTCCCCAATGACTTCGTGGAGCGCGGGGTCCAGGACCTGCCGGGATATTACTACCGTGACGACTCCCTGGCAGTGTGGGACGCACTGGAGAGGTGCGGCTGGGCCGGCAGGGGGTGGCACGCAGGCTGGACGCCCTGGGATGTGGGAGCAGGCACGGGCCGGCTTTAAGGACCCGGGCTTGGGTCTGAGGCCACCTCCGCCCCGCAGGACGTGCCTGCCCCCAGGCCCCGGGCAGCTCTGGGGAGGAAGGCCCGGGGAGGGGGGAATGGCTGCTGGGAAGGGGGAGGATCCAAACTGAGGCCTGTCCCCTGGTCAGGTATGTGACAGAGATCATCACCTACTATTACCCGTGTGACGCGGCTGTGGCGGGGGACCCGGAATTGCAGTCCTGGGTGCGGGAGATATTTAAGGAGTGCCTCCTAGGGCGTGAGAGCTCAGGTATGCGCCTGGGCGCCGGGCACCTGCGGGCACCTGGGGCTAAGGGGTGGGCCCTTCCTGCTGGTGGCGGAGCATGTCTTGCTGGGTGTTGAGGGAGCCAAATCTCGGAGAGGTTGGGGAAGGAAACGGGGCTGCCCATTGGTCCCTATGTGAGCTCAGGGGCCGTGGGGCAGGGCCATCTCTGTGGAGATCTGGGGGGCTCCCAGACCTCCCTGGAAATAAGCCATCATGGGCTGAGAAGTGGGGCATGAGGTCAAACAGGTAGAGCGTGCTGGAGGCCAGGGAGCTGGTAGGCTCCAGGAGGGCAGCGGAGCATCCTGAGGTCAAGCCGCTTGGGCACCACTCAGCAAATATTTAATGAGCATCTATAATGTGACAAACGCTGAGCTGGGTACTGAGAGGCAAAGGGAGTGAGACAGGAGAAGGTGTCTGCCCTCAAGTCTCAGGGGTGGTCCACTCAGTAGACGGACAGTCATGCTATCTTAGGACTGCTATAGTCTGGGGTGGGCGTGGGTGGGGTAGGGGTGCATAGACGTCCTGGGGAAGCACCTAACCCAGCTGGAGGAGGGTACTGGGTGGAGAGTGGGGGGTAGCAGCATGCTAAGATCTAGCTGAGATCTAACATCTGGGCTAACATCTGGCTAAGGGACCTGTAGGATGGGGAGGTTAGCCGGGAGGTGTTAGAGGTGGGGTTGAAGAGCTCTGGGTGGGAAGCCAGAGCCGACAGAGGGAGCTCCGGGAGCTGCTCAGAGGTCCCTGCATCTGAGCTGAGGCTGGGATCTGGCCGGGCTCCCTGTGGGGCTAAGCTAAGGCTGAAGCCATGAGCAGGGCCGGAGGCAGGCCTGGTGAAGGAGGTGAGATTACCCTGACCACCAGAGGGCGCCGTCGAGGGGTCTGCAGGGAGATCGGATTGTACATAAGACTGTCAGGCTGCCGGGGGTCAGCAGACAGTTCTGGAAGGTCCTGCAGTGTCCAGGAGCGGGGTGACATGGGCCTGGCTAGGGTGGCAGTTGTGAGAAGCAAGAGAATTCCCGAGCTGGCTGGGAGACAGAAAGGACAGGACTTGGTGACTGGTTGGGGTTTGGTTGTGGGTTTAGAGAGAAGGACGGAGCAAGACTCCTGGGTTTGGGGTTTTGGAACCTGGGTGGATGGTGTGTGTCATGCTGTGAGCTGGGGGCCTGGAAGGAGGAGTGGTTTGGGGAGGAAGATAATGGGTCCGGTTCAAATGTGTTAGGTTTCTGGAACCCGGGGACAATGGGAAGGAGAAGCGAGCAGCTTGGTTAAGTATGAGACCAAGAGCCAGGCTACTGAGAAATCCATCTGGTGTGAGTGCAGAGGTTCAAAAGAGTGTGCGCGCGTGTGCACGCATGTGTGGTGGGGGGGTAGGTGTGGATGAGGGACTGTGCTGACTCAGAGCAGGAAAGCTGGGATTCCTCCAAAGCCTGGTCCCCACTGAGTCCTGGGACCAGAGCGGCCTCCCTAAGGGAGCTGGAATAAAGATCTGAGGGCCCCACCTCAGGCAGGTGCCTGGACAGCCCTGGAGGACCTGGCCAAGGCCATTTGGGTTTGCCTCCCAAGGCTTGTGGTCTGGATGGGGAGGGGGGGTGGGGGGTGGGGCTGGGGGTTGTGGTCACAGGAGGGCCAAGCAGGCGGAATGAGCACATGACCCCCTGAAGTGGCAGCTAGGAGTGTTGGTGGGACACGGGGGGGGGGGGGGGGGGGGGAGGATGCCTGGGCTTGGGGTGCTGGGCCCTCTGCCAGCCTTCTAGGACCAGGGCAGGACTGACGCTGCCGGGCCTTTCCCTGCCCTCAGGCTTTCCTCAGTGCTTGCGAACAGTGCCTGAGCTGATCCGATATGTCACCATTGTCATCTACACCTGCTCGGCCAAGCACGCGGCTGTCAACACAGGGCAGGTACCTGTGCTCACCAGGCTCAGCCCCAGCCCCAGCCCCAGCCCTCAAACCCAGCCTCGGCCATCAGCCCTACTCAGGCCTCCACCCAGCTCCCGGCTTCAGTCCCTAGCTCAGTTTAGACCCCAGAGTCCCGGGGTGCTGTCTGACCCAGAACCCCCGCCCCCTCCAGCTGGAGTACACCGCCTGGATGCCCAACTTCCCATCGTCCATGAGGAACCCACCGATGCAGGCCAAGGGGCTGACCACTCTGGAGACCTTCATGGACACGTTGCCGGATGTGAAGACCACGTGCATCACCCTGTTGGTGCTCTGGACACTCAGCCGGGAGCCCGACGACAAGGTGCCCCGGGGCCCCGGGGTGCAGGCGGCGGAGGGGGGTGGTCGCTCCGAGTACAGGCAGGGAGAGGGCTGGGGGGGCGGGCGGAGGGTGTCCAGGGCGGGAGGCAGGGGGAGAGGGGCTGCGGCAGGGGCAGGTGGGTGGCAGCTGCTGGGTTGTGTGCCCGCAGCGGCCGCTGGGCCACTTCCCCGACATCCACTTCGTGGAGGAGGCCCCGCGGAGGAGCATTGAGACGCTGCGGCGGCGCCTGGCCCAGATCTCGCACAACATCCGCCAGCGGAACAAGTGCCTCCCCATCCCCTACTACTACCTGGACCCAGTGCTGATAGAGAACAGCATTTCCATCTAGGCCGCTCCCCCGCCTCGCCTCTCCCCGCCGGCGCCTGTTTTCAAAAAAAAAAAAAATCCCTTGCTATAGTGCTGGGTCTGTTGGTGCACGCGGTCATTTACTGGGGGGTGCGGTGGGGTGCGGGCTGGGGCGAGGTGCCGTTCATCACTGCGGGGTCCAGGTAGGCTCAGGGCCGCAGCTCCAGGCCCCGGGTCCGCCCTGATGTCCCGTGAGATCCAGGCTAGAAGGCTCTGGAAGGTGGTGATGTTCCCACCCTGGGCTTCTTGGTGAAGTTCTGGGAGATGCCAAGGTGCTCCTGGGAACGGCAGGAGAGAAGGCTAGGACCCCCGCACCCTGCCATACCCAGCCTTGTCTTTCAACCCAAAGTGATTCTGGTTCATCTTAAGTCCCCCTACCTAGGGACCCAGACCTCCAAGGATCTTAGTCCATCAGAAAATCTACCCAAGGAGGATCATCACCTGAGCCCTGCCCACCTAGGCACTCAGACCACCCAAGACCAGTCCAACTTGAAACCTAAATTACCCATCCACCCAGGCAAAAGACCACCCTGAGCCCAGCCTACCAGAAACCTAAACCACCCAAGCCAAGCTCACTTTGAAACCCAGCCAGCCCTAAGCTCCACCTACTACGAACCCATAATACCCTACACCACACCCCATCACCTACCAAAACCTACATCACTCCAGGCTCTGCCCACGCAGGAGCCCAGCCTGCTAAGTGCACCCTCCAAGTAACCTGTCCCTAGGATCCCTTCCTCACCCCCACCCACTCTTCTGGAACCTGAGAATCGCCCCCTTTCTGCCCCCACCCTGGGCCCTGCTTATGGTTTCATCGCTGACACCCCGGAGCTACACAAGGGCACAGGAGACAGGTGTGGATGCCTCACTGGAGCTCATGAAGCTCAGAAAACCTTCCTGCGGGCGCCTGGGTGGCTCAGATGGTTAAGCGTCTGCCTTCGGCTCAAGTCATGATCCCGGGGTCCTGGGATCGAGTCCCACATCGGGCTCCCTGCTGGGCGGGGAGCCTGCTTCTCCCTCTGCCTCTGCCTCTCTCTCTCTCTCTCTCTGACTCTCATGAATAAATAAATAAAACATTAAAAAAAAAAAAAAAGAAAACCTTCCTGCAAGACTTCCCTGAGCCAGGCCCGAGGTTCTGAGTCTTTGCTTACGACACTATCGTCCGGGCACAAAGCTGGGGATCCAGGAACACGTGGTGACTAACAGCTGGGAGTCTAAGGCGCCCAGGGGTGTGGGTTGGAAGAGGCCATTGAGACCAGCTGCCCCAAGGGGGAATCTGAAGCCAGAGAAGGAAAATGGCCAACCCCGCATTGCATGAACTGAGCTTATCTTCAGACCTGGAGGCTTTCATCACCGTGGGTGCAAACCTAGGGCCCGAGAGCCGCAGTTGGTTTGCAGATGTGTTTTGATTGGCAGCCAAGGTTTCTTATTTGTTCTTTTTTCATGCTGAATCAATGGCCAACGCTTAAATATTAGACAATGTCAGGTTTCTCTTGAAAAATCTAAAGATCTGGCTATAGTCATCGCTGGGTCGCGGTTTGTCCCCATCAGACAAACGGGGGTTCTCCACTGGCCGCAGTCCCTGCCCACCCTCATCCCTTGCACTTGCTGCCTGCAAACGCTGTAGGCATTGTCTTCCAGCCTTTTGAGGTAGATCAAGCAACAGGGAAGGATCCGACGCCAGGGCCCCTCTGTGTTCGGACCGGTGGATTGGATCTGTCTGCGCCCAAGGTCCAGGGCTGATCTGCCTTGCTCACCATGGCATCCAGCACCAGCCACAGTTGGGGCTCATGAAGGACACGTGGATCCATTGCTCCAGCTGTGGGTGTTCATAGTGGGGGCGTCCCCGAGGATTCAAAGGGAGGTAGGGCATGAGCTGGGCTCAAAGGGGCAGTATGTGGTTAGGGAGAGAGGGAGAATCGGGGTGCCTGGCTCCCCAGTCTCGGTCTCTGCTGAGGAAGAAGAATGGAGAAGGGGGGAGGCAGGTTCCAGAGGGGCTGAGATACCACAGTGAGCACTGCATTCCATGTGCCAAACACAGAGCCATGTGAGGGTCATGAGCAGGGCTGTCCTAAATCCCAGTGCCTGAGGAAGGTGGTCATGCAGGTTAATGGCAGGAGATGGGGACCCATGGGGAGGCCAGACATCAAGAGCTCCTGCCACGGGGTGGAGGCCAGAGGTACATCCTAAAGAGGTCTTCTGTAAGGGAGATTCCGAAGGAAACCCCGGAGACTTTATCTACGGGGTGAATGCTCAGAAGGCACTTCCTATTCACCTGAGGTTTATTCTTAGGGCTTTAGATGTAATTCTAATAATAACCTGTAAGATAGGTGCTCTTCTCATCCTTGTTTTCAGATGAAGAAATAGACACAGAGAGGTTAAGTGACTTGCTCAAAGTCACACAGTGGGGAGAGAAGAGGAGGCAGGAAAGGGGTGTGAAATAACAGTGTGTTTGGGCAGAAGGGGTGGGGGGAGTGGACGAACAAGGTAACAGAGATATAGATGAGGGAGAGGCTAAGAGCGCTCGGGCCCCCGGGGAGCTTCCCCTCTCTGTGGCCACCCGGATCCAGAGCACATCATCTGGGGAGTAGTGGGCAAGATCCTGAGTCTCTGGGCCAGCCAGCTGGTGGGGTGGGGGGAGGGAGTGCAAGGCGCAAGCCTCTGGCGCTATGGTGATCAGCACCAGGCAGCCTGCCCATCCTCCCCAGCAACGTTGACTGACTGCTGGGCAGAGAGCCCCCGCTGCTCAGGGCCAAAGCTCAGCCACTCCAGGGCCGCGAGCCGGCTGATGAGCTTTCCTGGTGCAAAGAGCCCAGTGTGGGCCTGTGTTGATGTCCAGGTGTAGTAGACACCAGACAGAACAGCGAGGGACAACCAGAGTCAGAGGTTAGATGAGACAGCCCGAGGGGCCCCACAGCTCTGGGCACTGGGTGGGGCGTCCTCCTTACCTGGAAGAAGGGGCGGCCCATAGGCAGCCACCAAGCACGGAGAGAAAAGAGGTCTCCATCATTAAGCAGGTTCAAAGCATATGAGTGACCATCTCACGCACTGGGAGCACTGAGTGCTGGACCCAGGTCTTGGCCAGGAGCCAGTCCTCAGCTGTGTCCCTGGGAAGGAAGACAGCACTGTTTGGGCCAGGTGTCTGAGTGAGCTGGAGTGGGGGCTGGTTCACGGGCAGGGTAGGCATCAGGCGGAATCTGGCTCTAGAAAGTGCAGCTTGTTACCATGCCCATGGGGCCAAATCACATGGTCCTCTTCCTTACTAGCTGTATCTCTTCAGGAAAATTAACTAACCTCTCTATGACTCAGGTTCTTCATCTATAAAGTGAGGTTGATGGGGGCGCCTGGGTGGCTCAGTTGGTTAAGCGCCTGACTTCAGCTCAGGTCATGAACCCAGGGTCCTGGGATCGAGCCCTGAGTAGGGTTCCCAGCTCAATGGGGAGCCTGCTTCTCCCTCTGCCTCTCCCCCTCCCCTTCCTTGTGCTCTCATTCTCTTTCTCAAATAAATAAATAAATAAATAAATAAATAAATAAATAAAATCTTTAAAAAACAAACAAAGTGAAGTTGATGATAATCATCCCTCCTTCCTTGGGTTGCTCTGAGAGATTAACTGAGTTAAATATGGCAGGGTACTTAGGCCAGCGATGGATGTGGTCGGCAAGGTATGAAGGTTTCCCATTCTGATCACTTCTAGCGCAACAGGAAACGGTTGCTGGGAGGTGAGTCGACCTAAGGCCGCCTTGTCGGCACATGGGGCAGAGCCTGGTCAAGGGCTCCTGGTACCAGTCGAAAGTTACCCGGATCCGGGGTTGTGTGGGGCAGAGACTGGAAGGCTGGAAGGGAGGGCGTGGAGAGGCCTTCCAGAAGGGGTTCCTTGTTTGACTGCTGGGAACGCGGTCATACTGTCAAAGGAGCATGATTCAGTAGGGTTGATTTGGAAACCAATGCAAGGTGGTTTGTTCTCTGACACTGAATATCACAATGTTCCCATCAAGCTAGAGATGGGGGAAGGGAGGGGCCGGTTGCGTTAGATGCGGTGTGGGGATTAGCAGCATGGGGTGGGGGGGCAACCTTGCGGTCATCCCGAGGGTAGGATGTGCCCCCCGGCACGCCCAGCCCTCCCAAGGCCCTGCCTTGCTGACCTGGATGGTGAGGGGCAGCAGGGGCCCATCGAACTGGGGGGGGAGGGTGGCAGCCAGGAACTGGGGCAATTCGTTAATGATGCTGGGGCGGGCCCCAAGAGGTTGGCATGGCTCACCAGTTACGGAGGGCCCCTCTAGGGGAGGAGAGAAAGAGGAAGAGGAGGGCTGAGGGAGGGGACAGCCCCGTGCCTGTCCTGGGGTTGGGGCACATCTCATCCCAGTTGGCCCACAGAGGGGAGGGAGAGTAGCTCCAGGGAGCCTCAGCGGACCAGCTGCAGGGCATCCTTAGTAACCATGACAACTGGCAGGGGCCCTACAAGTGCATGGGCCTGGCAAAGAAGCAGGAGAGAGCACTCCCCACTCAGCCCTCGCTCGCTGTCCCAGAGCAACACCCCTCCCTCCAGGGGCAAGCAGAAGGTGCTGGGTTAGAGAAGGCGCTGAGCTAGCTGGGAAAGGGGGTGCTGCAGGGCTGCAGGGCTGGGTGGAAGAGATGGGTCGGGGGTGGGAGCTTGGGCTCTTGAAGGCACTGAGATGGGAGGGAAGACAGGCTGGACCCCTGGGCCCCTCACCTCCGGCTCAGCCTGCAGACCGGTCCTGGGCTGGTGCAGCACAGGGGTCCGTGGCTTCAGTGATGGGGAAGCTCCTTGGGATGCCGAGATGCTGCTGGACCAGGATGGGGATGAGGCCATTCAGGAACTGGGAGGCAAAGAAACACGTACTCTGCAGAGAGAGTGGGTGTGTGGAGGACCACTTTGGCCACCCAAGCCCCAGCCTCTCGCACTTTACGGCTCTGGGGACCCAGATCTCCAGCTTCCCACATCGGTCACTCCCTGATGTTCCCTTTCTCCTACTCCGACTGGTTGGACGACTGGACTATTAAGTGGTTTCTCAGAAGAAAGGGGGTTGGAGGCTTGGGTTCCACCCTAGGAGCCACTGATCCCGCAGCCCCACCCATTCTGGGGTACATCTCAGGTGCTCCCCGATGTGATGTGTGCCAAGAGTGCATCTCGGATTTGAGTGGAATGTGAGAAAACCAGGACGAGGAATGCTGGATACAGCAGAGCCCAGCCTGCTAGTTCATGCTTCCTGGGCCGCTGCTCTCCCGTGGTCCCCCCAATTCCTGGTTAAGACTCCCCGGGCCTGTGTGCTGGTCTCCTGCTCTCGCCTTCCCCGGGCTCGCCAGGCTCACTGGTGCGCAGTCCCAGGTCCCCGAGCCCAGCAAGGTCCTCGCGTGCCTGCTGTCCAGGGGTCCGGAAGGCCCCAGGAGACAGGCGGCCTGCAGGCGGTTCTGGGGAGACCCCGAGGTGCCTGTCCCTGCATGGGCATGCACCTGCTTTCTGCTCCTGTCACAGAACTGGGTCGGCTTTTGGCTCCAGGACACTCCCCTTCTTTGGTGTGGGTGTTCTGACTACCCAAGCGACAGGCCATTCCCCAGTCTCTCTCTCTCTCTCTCTCTCTCCTCTGACCTCCCTATTCCCTGAGACACAGCAAAATTGAAATGAGGCTAATTAATAATAACCCTACAGTGGCCTCTAAGTGTTCCAGGGAAAGGAAGAGTCACGCGTCTCTCACTTGAAATCAAAAGCTAGAAATGGTTACGCTTAGGAAGACACGTTGAAGGCCGAGATCAGCCGAAAGCTTGGCCTCTTGTGCCAAAGCGAGCCAAGGTGTGAACCCAGAGGAAAAGTTCTTTTTTTTTTTTTAATGTTTTATTTATTTATTCATGAAAGTCAGAGAGAGAGAGAGACGCAGAGGCAGAGGGAGAAGCAGGTTCCCAAGGAGCAGGGAGCCCGATGCGGGACTCGATCCCAGGACCCCGGGACCATGACCTGAGCCAAAGGCAGACGCTTAACCATGTGAGCCACCCAGGCACCCTAGAGGAAAAGTTCTTGAAGGAAATTAAACTGCTACTCTGGTGAACACACGAATGATAAGAAAGAGAAACAGCAAGAAGGCTGATGTGGAGAGAGTCTCCGTGGTCTGGGTAGAAGACCAAACCTGCCCCAGCATTCCCTTAAGCCAAAAGCCTAATCCAGAGCAAGCCCTAATGCTCATCAGTTCTGTGAAGGCCGAGAGAGGTGAGGAAGCCACAGAAGAAAAATCTGCAGCTAGCAGAGGTTGGTTCAGGAGGTTTAAGGAAAGAAACCGTCTCCATGACATAAAAGTGCAAGGTTAAGCAGCAAGTGCTGAGGCTAGAGCAAGTTCTCCAGAAGATCGAGCTAAGTAATGAAGGTGTCTACACTCAGCAACAGATCTTCAGTGTAGATGAAATAGCCTTCTGTTGGAAGAAGACGCCAGCTAGGACTTTCATAGCTGGAGAGAAGAAGTCAACGCCCAGTTTCAAAGCTTCAGAGGACAGGCTGACTCTCTTGCTAGGGGCTCATGCAGCTGGTGACTTCAAGTTGAAGCAAATGCTCGTTTATCATTCTGAGAATCCCAGGGCCTTTCGGAATGATGCTAAGTCTACTCTGCCTTTGCTCTATCAATAGAACAACAAAGCCCGCTTGACAGCATATCTGTTCATGACATAGTTAACTGTAGAGACCCACTGCTCAGAAAAAAGGATTCTTTTCAAAATATGTCTGCTCATTGACCATGCACCTGGTCTCCCCAGAGCTCTGGTGGAGATGGGCAGTGAGATGCATGTTGTTTGCCTGCCTGCCAACGCGACAATCATCTGCAGCCCATGGGTCAAGGAGTCACTTTGACCTTCAAGTTTTATTATTTAAGAAATCTATTTTGTGGGGCGCCTGGGTGGCTCAGTTGGTTAGGCGACTGCCTTCGGCTCAGGTCATGATCCTGGAGTCCTGGGATCGAGTCCCGCATCGGGCTCCCTGCTCGGCAGGGAGTCTGCTTCTCCCTCTGACCCTCCTCCCTCTCATGCCCTCTGTCTCTCATTCTCTCTCTCAAATAAATAAATAAAATATTTAGGAAAAAAAAAAAGAAAAGAAGAAATCTATTTTGTAAGGCTCTAGCTGCCAAAGATGGTGATTCCTCTGATGGATCTGGGCAAGGTACGTTGAAAACCTTCTGAAAAGGAGTCACCATTCTAGATGCCTTTAAGGACTTTTGTGATTCAAGGGAAGAAATCAAAATATCAACACGAACAGGAGTTTGGAGGAAGTCGATTCCAGCCCTCAAGGATGCCTCTGAGGGGGGTCAAGACTTGAGTGAACACGGTCACTGCAGATGTGGTGGAAACAGCAGGAGACCTAGAATCAGAAGTGGAGCCAAGAGATGAGACTGAATCACTGCAATCTCCTAACAGAGGAGGAGTTGCTTTTTTTTTTCTTTTTCAAAAGTTTTAAGTTAAATTCCAGTTATTTAACATACAGTGTAATATTAGTTTCAGGTATACTATACAGTGACTCAACACTTCCTTCCATCACCTGGCACTCATCACGACAAAGGTGCTCCTTCACCCCCATCACCTATTTCCCCCAACCCCCCGACCCTCTGGTGACCATCAGTGTGTTCTTAAGAATTAAGAATGTTTTTTGGTTTGTCTATCTCTCTATCTTTTTTTTCCTTTTGCTTGCTTGAGTGAAATCATATGGTATTTGTGGCTCTCTGACTTATTTCACTTAGCATAATACTCTGCGGTTCCAACCATGTTGTTACAAATGGCAAGATTTCATTCTTTTTTATGGCTGAGTAGTATCTATTCCATTGTATCTATATACCACATCCTCTTTATCCATTCATCTGCCCATGGACACTTGGGCTGGTCCCATAGTTTGGCTATTGTAGATAACGCTGCTATAAACATCAGGGTGCATGTATCCCTTGGAGTTAGTATTTTTGTATTCCTGGGGTAAATACCTAGTACTGAGATTGCTGGATCATAGAGTCGTTCTATTTTTAACTTTTTGAGGAACCTCCATACAGTTTTCCAGAGTGGCTGCACTGATTTAGAGGAGTTTCTTTTCACAGATAAACAAAGAACGTGGTTTCTTGAGATGGAATCTACTCCTGGTGAAGATGCCGTGAAGATTGTTGAAACAACAACAAAGGGTCGAGAATATTCCATGAACTTCGTTGATAAAGCAGCAGCAGGGTTTGGGAGGATCGACTCCGATTTTGAGGGATGTTCTCCTGTGGGTCAAATGCTATCAAACAGCATCGCCTGCTACAGAGAAATCATTCGTGAAAGGAAGAGTCGATCGATGCAGCAAATTTCACTATTGTCTTATTTTAAGAAATTGCCAGGGGTGCCTGGGTGGCTCAGTTGGTTAAGCAACTGCCTTCAGCTCAGGTCGTGATCCTGGAGTCCCGAGATCGAGTCCCACATCAGGCTCCCTGCTCAGTGGGGAGTCTGCTTCTCCCTCTGACCCTGTCCCCTCTCATGCTCTCTCTCACTCTCTCTCTCTCAAATAAATAAATAAAATCTTTAAAAAAAAAAAAAGAAATTGCCAGTCACCCCAGCCTTCAGCAGCCATCACCCTGAGCATCTTGGTAGCCATCAACAGTGAGGCAAGACCCTCCACCAGCAAAAACATGAGGACTCCCTGAAAGCTCAGATGAGACTTAGCATTTTTTAACAATAAAGTATTTTTAATTTAAGGTATGTACATTTTTTTTTTAGATTTTATTTACTTATTCGACAGAGAGAGAGAGGGGCAGGCAGAGGGAGAGGTCTCGAGAAGCAGACTCCCCGCTGAGCAGGGAGCCCGATGCGGGGCTCGATCTCAGGACCCTGGGATCATGACCTGAGCTGAAGGCAGATGCTTCACTGACTGAGCCACCCAGGTGCCCCTAGGTATATACATTTTTTAAGACACAATGCTATTGCACATGTGTTTTTTTTGGTTGAGATTTTATTTTTAAGCAATCCCTACACCCAATGTGGAGGTTGACTTAGAATTCTGGGATCAAGAGTTGCATGCTCCACCAACTGAGGCAGCCAGGCATCCCGCTACAACACACTTAATAGAGTATGGTGTAAACATAACTTTCACATGCACTGGAAAGCCAAAAAATTCATTTGACTCGCTTTTACTGTGATGGTCTGGAACCCAACCCACAATATTTCTGAGGCATGCCTGTATAGACAATTTGAGAAAGGAAAGTCAGGAGAGGATTGCTGGTTTAGACACAAAACTAGCCGAAGTCCCTAAGGGAAATGAACTATAACCCTTGAGGTTATCTTTTTTGTTTGTTGTTGTTTTTTTTTTTTTTTTACCAAACAGAAATCATTTACATCTCTACCAGTCACAAGTTACATGAACTTCTCATAGACCGAGGCCTTTATTAATAATAAATAGCAAAATCAAGGGATGGTACATGCTTCCAGAAAACTAAATATCTTGAAAGGACAGGCAGTTGTCCTTTTGACTTTATCATTGTTGGATATTTTTTTCTTTTCTTTTCTTTTTTAGAGAGAGAGAGCACATGCACAGTGAGGGGAGAGAGGGAGAGGAAGAATCTCAAGTAGACTCCACACTGAGCACGGAGCCCGACGCGGGACTTGATCTCACAACCCTGAAATCATGACCTGAGCTGAAACCAAGAGTTGGATGCTTAACCGACTGAGTCACTCAGGCGCCACTCCGCCTTTTTTTAGTAAGACACCTTTTTATAAGTGGTTCGCTGGATTAAACTTCTTTTTTTCTTTTAGATTTTAAAGTCTGATTGAGACTTCCGGAAAGCTCTCCCCCAAAGGCACACTGTTCCACCTTTATACCAGGACTCGGTTGCTTCACACCCTTAACAACTCTGGGTATACTTTCCTAACAATCGGTGAGATTAAATATCTTTTCACAGGTTGGTTAAACATTGAGGTTTATTTTATGGACTGTCTTTTAAAAATTTCCTATTATGTGCCCTCTTTTCTGCTGGGTTATTCATTGGTACAAGCTCTTTTTATACTTCAGATATTTACTAAGGTTGTATATCTTACCCCTCTTTTTTATGTGCCTGCAATTTTATGCCTGGAAACGCCCTGCCTCTGTATTGTTTCATGAACCCCTTCCGCGCTAATGTCTTAGAGTCTTGCATCTCTGTTTCTACCCCTTTTGCTGCCACCTACCCACACCTTTGTCCCCCCTCCTTCCCTCGTGACTCACTCTAGCCAGTGCTGGAACACTGGGCAGGGAGTGGCAGGGGTAAGGGATGCTCCCACCCCACTTTTACTGTGCCCTACACTCCCTCATTCTGTAACTGAAAGGCTGGAGTCGGGGTGGTTAAGAGGGAGCTGCTCCTCCCCCTCTGGCCAGCAAGCCCAAAGAGGGCGGGGGTCTCCACAGCATGACTCTGGGATGTGGATGCCCGATGTTTTATTGTCCATGAGGAAGTCCCCACCCTAGGCCAAGGGGACCACCACTCTGAACTAGATTTCCCCTAGACATGAATGTCACCTTAACAAACTTCTCTTCTTGTGGCTCATCAGCCAAGAGTCCAAGGACTTGGGTATGTGTGTGAGAGACAGAGGAGAGACAGACAGAGACAGAGAGAAAGAGAGAGAGAAGGAGAGTCAGAGGGGTCACAGGTCTGTGTGGTGGAGGGGGTGGCGGCTTCTCCAAGGAGGATTGGAGACTGACTGCTTGGATTTTCACTGCTGAGCTGCCTTGGTTTCTCCATTTTCTCTAGATGATAGTTGCTCCCAAAAGACATCCATTGAAGCAAATACCGGCTTATTGACTGGAGCACAATTGCCTTCCAACTCAGTAGTTCATCCCTCCATCCGTCCATCTTTCTATCTATCCGTCCGTCCATCCATCCGTCCACACGTACGTACATTCACTCATTCTCCCTTTTATCCATCATCAGACAAACATTTGTCAGCTCTCTCTCGTGTGTCAGCACAGTGCTGGGCACCAGGAATATAAACGGAATGAGACCCAGCTCCTGCCTTCAAGAAACTCATGGTCTGGTTGGGGAAACACACGGGTAACTGCGAAGGGGCACGGAAGGGTTTGAGGAATCATTTGGGTATGATGTCCTCCACTCAACACCTACTTACTGAGCTCCTGCTGTGTGCCAGGCACTGTGGTGGGCAGTTATGAACCCTGTCCTCATGAGCATGCAGTCTAGGGATCAAGGGGAGGAGGGGCTCGTGTCTTCTGGAGCATGCCTCCAAGGTAGCCTCAAGGGCGAGGGAAGGATGAGGGAGGCACCCCGGCTCCCAACTGCCTCATCGCGGAAGTGACATACGTTGCTTCCTCCACGATCCATTGGCCGGCATCGGTCATATGGCCCCAACCTGAGCTATTTAGCGAGCTCAAGCTTTCCGCCCCAGCAGCTAATTGTTTCTGCCCCTCCGAGTCAAGTCCGACAGGCCTGTCCTTATGGAATTTGCATACTGAAGCTAAGAATTCAAAGACAAAAGGTGGTGGGAGCTTGGTCATTCTGACAGCAGTGCCTGAGGATGCTGTGCATTGGGTCCTGTGCCCAGAGCCTCCTTGGGTCCTTCCCGAGGACGGTGTGTAATGCTTTTTTTTTTTTTTTAATCCCTTGACTCAGTTTCTTCTCCATTTTTATTGCTTTTATCACTTAAGTTATCAGGAATTGTCTTCTGTTGCTCGAAGCCAAAGAGTTTAAGAGCTCTATATCTCTGGCTCATCTGGGGCATACAATCTCACCTGGGGAGCTGCCCTCTAGCATTTCCTAGAGCATCGCTCTCTCTCAGTGGTCGTGTTTGTGTAGCGATTCAAATACCTATCGCGTTCTGTCCGCACTGTTTTATAAAACTTAGCGAACCTCAAAAACCAAACCTACAATATGAGGCAGAGGTGGAAACCATTAGGTGAATTCCAAAGGGAGCCATTTTGGCCTTAATGGATGACTCTTGATTTGGGACAAGAAGAAAGAAGAACAGAAGGGAAGAATGTGTATGCAGTGTTGGAATTCCATCACTGAGGACAGAATCTGGAAGGCAACATAGGATTATTATGGCTCTGCTATTTTCTAATTCTCTGGAAATGGAACCTGCTTTATAATATGCAAGCTTTTTTGTCCACCTTTGGAACAAGTTTTTAGGAAAGCGTATGTGGGTACTGCCCAGACAGTTGTCAACTTCCTTCTGCCCTGCTTCTGGTGGCCCCTTCTTAGTGGGTTGTTCATTTTTATAGCTGAGACCATAGGTCACTATCAACCTCTTGGGCAATTTTTCGACCTGCCAGGAGGGCCGCCCTGCATCAGGCGACCATTACACTCAGCTGTGGTCAGTGGGATCAGCGGGTATCAGGGGATTTCCCCCCCACATCATAATGTAATGCAAAAATGCAAAGCAACACAACGTCATAAAACCCTTTAAGGGAGCTGTGGGTGTTTGAGCACTTTGAAGCTCGGTGTCTTCAAAACGTACGGTACGGTGGTGCTGTTCTTTGGGGTCTTTTGTTTCTCTGTTTTGTTTCTGTTGTTTTGTGGTGTGTGGGGTGAGTTCCGTGTGGTTTGGTTGTCCCAGGAGAGGCATATGGGGGCCTGGTTTTATGGGGTCCAAAGGATGCCTCAGAGCACCCTGTTCTCCAGGGGATTTAGATGGATATGCTGTTTTCAATGAGCGGAGGGTCCAGGTAGGTATAGGGCAGTGACAGCCTCTGGTTCCGCTCCCGGATATCCTTCAAGATCTGGGCCAGGCGGCTCTGGAAGGCGGTGATGCTCTGCTGAGGAGCCTCCTCCGTGAAGTGCTCCTCTGGGTAGGTGCCCAGGGGTCGCTGGGAACCAACCACAAGGTTGAGTGAAGGGGCTGCTCAGCAGCTGGGACCCCCGTTAGCTGTCCACCCCGGGGACCTGGAAGTAGCCTCCCTCTGAGCCTCAGCCCTATCCCTCCCTTTAGGCAATGAGGGTCACTGCAGGCAGCTCTTGGGGACTGAAAGCTCAAGTCAGAGTTTTCCAAGGGGAGTCCCCAGCCCCCAGCGTGATCCCCTTGCAGCTAGGGTGACTCTGCATGAACTCATTTGATCATTTGACCCTCCTGGTGAGATGTCCAACGTTCATGTGTCCCCCTGGGAAGGTTCAGTGGGTGAAGAGACCCAGCGTCTTGAAGGCAGGGTGGGGTCTGTGCCAGAGAAGGGAAAGGACACCCCCTCGCACACCCCAGAGCTGGCCTGGCCTGGCCCCCAGCCCCACACTCACTTGGTCCCCAGGCTCCTTGCTTAGCAGCCAGAGGGCAATGATAATGTCACATGTGGCATTGACCAGCGGGAGGGTGGCTAGAAACCCCTCTGGCGTTGTCTGGCCTTTGCAGGTGTGGGGTGGCAGCTGCATGGTGGGAGGCAGGTTGGGCATCCAGACACAGGAGTCAAACTGAAAGCCAAGAAGGCAACGTTGAGTCCTAGGAGCCCGGCCCCCCTCCCTACCCCCGTCCCGGCACCGACCGTCCTCACCTGCCCGGCACTGACGGCGTAGTGCTTGGCTGAGCAGTTGAAGATGACCATGGTGACGTACTGGACCAGGGCTTCCCGGGTCTCCAGCGCGGAGGGCACACCTGCGGGGGGAGGGGGGCCAGGCATGCGGCTGCCAGGGTCCTCAGGACCCTGCTGCAGGGGGCTGAGAGTGGGGTCCAAGGGCTGAGGTCCCCATACCTGAGCTCTCCCTGCCCAGGAAGCCCTCCGAGAAGATCTCCCACACCCAGGCTTGGAGTTCATGGTCATCATGCACCGATGCATCACTTGGGTAGTAGATGTTGATTATTTCGGAGACAAAGCTGCAAGGTGCACTGGGTTCAGTCCCGACTTTTGACCCTGACCCTCCCTCCCTGAGGAGCAACACGGCTCAGTGTCATTCATGTCCAGCCCCCCTCCTTGTCGGGAGCCTCCCTGGGCCCTCCCGCTCCTCCCCCATCTTCTTGCCTCCCCCACCCCCGGCTCGTTGGGGATGGCTACCTCACCTCTCCACTGCACCCCAGATCTGCAACCCATCATCCCGGTAGTAGTAATTTGGGATGTCTTCGACTCCTCGGGCCTGGATATCCTCGGGCAGACACAGGACGGAATAGCTCAGCTGTTCCATGTTCCTCTGTATCAGCTCCGAGAAGCCTCCAACGCCAATGCCTGTGGACTGGGAGACAGAACTCCTGGGTGCCGGAGCGCTGGCCCCAGGCAGCGCTGGCGGGAGACATGGGGACGCTCCCATCGCCACCCTCCCTGAAGCAGACTTACCCTGTCCACCACCTGCCCCGGGGCGATGAACAGCTCGCGGGCAAGAGTGTTGATATGCAGGATGTACCGAGTGTGGGGGATCAACAGCTGTAAGGGTCGGAGAAGACACAGGTGGGTGAGGTCTGGGGCCAGAGAGGCACCAAGTCTTATAAATCACCCATGGAAAGAGATGACAGCGACAAGAGGACCAGCCGGGGACAGGGATCAGGGCCCCAGACCTCGTGCCAGGGGCTGGGCTTCCACCGGCATCCTGTGCTATGACCCAGGCCTGGTGCCTTCCTCTCTCCGGGCAAATGAGGAGGCTGATCTGGAGGAGCACTACGAGCCCCCCGGCTCTGGCATCCTGTGATTTACTAACCCGTGCGCAGGCAAAGCACCATGAAAAGCGGGGCCGGCAGAGCAAAATGGAACCATCCCCGCAGAGTACCAGGCCCTGGGACCTGCCGAGGGTCAGAAACAATCAGCCTGGACTGGAGAGGATAGAAAAGGTCCTGCGTCTGGGACTCAGGAGCCTGCCTCAGTAAGAATCAGAGAATCCAAAGAGCCGTGGACCCCGCCTGCATGGGAGAAATTCCTGCCCTTCGGAGAAGAGATGCCCCAGGTCCCTGGGGAAAAGCAATCTGGGCCATCTGAAGGCTTAGCGGAGCCCAGGTTAGAGACGCGGGTCTCCGTCCCAGGGTTCCCTCGCCCCTTCTGCAAGCAACCTGCTGTTCCCTCAAAGCCAAGGGCACGCTCTGACATCTGCCTTAGATCTTGCCTAGGAACAGGGCTTCTGGACGGCAGCTGGCTGTCCCTCTGCTCTCCCCTGAGAAGTCCCAAGCAGCCCCCTTCCTCCCGCCAGCCCCTGCACCCCTCGCCCCAGCTCAGGGCCTGTGGGAAAGCAGGCTGCCAGGGAGGGCGTGCTGCAGCAGGATGGGGGCTCTGCGCCTGGAGGGAGGGGGCCACGGGGCCCAGGCTGCTGAGCACGCCCGGGGTGCAGGGACACAGTGTGGGCCACGTTGCCGAGCCACGGACCTTGAAGAGTGGATGGCAGTGAGGCAGCAGGTGCGCGTGCAACAGGTGCGTGACAGCCTCGTGGACGGAGAATTCGGCGTTCCGCACCCATGTCTTGGCCAGCAACCAGTCCCTCTTGTTGTCGCCGGGCAGGAAGATGGGGCTGTCGGGCCCCGGGGTCTGGCTGAGCTGTAGGAGGAGCCGGTGCGGGGAGAGGTGGCTGTGGGGTGTCTGCGGGGCCCCTCCGCCAAACCCCTCCCTCCCCCTGCCCTGCCGCTGACCTGGATGGCAAGGGGCAGCAGGGGACCCTCCCCCAGGGCGCTGGAACAGCAGGGTCATCGGGGCCGCGGAGAACTGGGGCCTCCCATTCACGACGTTGGTGTGGATGCCAGAGAGGATACCATGATCCACCAGGAACAGGGAGCCCCTCTGCAGGAGGGAGAGGGGGAGCAGGGGCTGCCTCTAACGGATGCAGGGGCGGGGCGGGGCTGCCTCTAAC